>NC_137787.1:198586106-198683606 GCF_963383645.1 Muscardinus avellanarius
TTTCCAAAGGGATACTTTTGTTTTATTTTTATTTGCATATTTATTGATGATCCTAAGTATCTCTTCATATTTACTAGCTTTTCTTCATTTTATTCTTATACAAATTTCACCTAAATATACTTTTCTCATTTTTCTATTCAAGTTGCTTTGCCTCATTGCTAATGTCTGGGGTTTCTTTGCACATTCTAGATAGCAGGTGCTTGAAAGTACACTCTTTGTATTGTCATCTGTCTATGTCTTCCATAGGGTACCTCATCTGAAGTCCTAGTTTCTTTCTTTCTGACATTGGTGGTATTTAAATTCTGCATATGATTTTGCTGTGGCTCCTTCACTGTTCTGAAGGGATGAACTCCATGGATGCCCAGGACCCCTGCTGCTCAAGCCTCACTGCTTTGGTTTTCACCTGCCTGGGGCGGATTATCTGGCAGGACAGAGTTAAGAAGAGCTGCTGATGAGTGCAGTTTGATATTTGTACCAACAGCCCTCTGACATGCCACGTTCATCATCCGCTTGTTTTTCCAGATAAAGCATATTTACAACATGAATATCTTTAATAATTATCAAAATCTCCACAGTAATATATATTGCTTATCATTGCAGTTGAAAAAGTGGAGGGAAGAAAGTGAAGAGGTGCCTTCCCCACCCAAGGCGTTCTCTGGGGACGAAAGGGCTCCAGGTCCTTGGGAGTGGCCAGTCTGAGGTCTGTGTAAGCTTCTGAAACTTCTCTCTCCTTCTCCCTTCTCAGTAAGCCTAAAATCTCAGCCTCCTCAAGTGACTCCAAAGTGGCTGGTGGTGTTAATGGCACAGAGCTCAGGATGAAGAGGCTGCTGTGATCCATTTGATTCCTGCACAATTCACTGAGCTCCATCTCGATCGCTGAGCAGGCTCAGTGAGGCATCACAGTGAATTAAAAACAGACTGCACTTGGCCACAAGTGGTGAAGTTTTAGGTAGGATTCTGCCACTGACCTCGTGCACACATCATATTTTTAACAACCAGGAGTATATGCACACAGATATTTGTTGCTTGAAGCGCTAAGCCTGCTGTATGATCCTGAACAATGGTTTTAATTGCCTGAGTCTGCATCATGCCATCATGCCTAAACAAAGGGATCACACTAGATGATGTGCGACATTTCTGCCATTTCTGTGATCCTAGTATATTGAAAAAAAATTCTACAAATGATACCAAGTGTATCATTGATAAAGTGGAGAGAGAGAGAGAGAGAGAGAGAGAGAGAGAGAGAGAGAAAGAAAGAGAGAGAGAGAGAGAGAGAGAGAGAGAAAGAAAGAGAGAGAGAGAGAGAGAGGAAACAGTTATTCTCAAGGTTTTATGATGTGCATTCTCTCCTTTTATAGGAAATTATTTGACATTTTGATCACATGGGCACTTAAATCTGCCCAACCTGATATAAATTCCTTAATCTTAAGAGTTCAGTGCACCTATAATCAAAAGAAATAGAAAATAAGTGAAAACAAGTTGGTGTATGTTTATAATTCCAGTATTTGGGATCCTGAGACAGGAGGATCCCAGGTTCACAGCCAGTCTCTGCTACTTAGTGAGGCCCTCTGCAACTTAATGAGACCCTGTTTCTAAATTAAAAATAAAAAATAGGGCTGGGGTGTATCTCTGATGTAGAATGCTCCTGAGCTCAGTGCTTAGTACTGCAAATAATAATAATTATGATGATACTAATAATAATAGTAATAATAGTAGAACTAGAAAAGTAATTTTATTTCAAATCAATAATAATCATCTAGATTTTTCTGTTGAAATTAAATTACAAATGGTAATTAGTATAATAAAATATGTATTTAATAATAAGGAAGATTTAGCACAATAATTATTTCTACTTTAATAGAAATAATATTTCTAATGCTGACTTTAGAACAGCTGCCTTTAGGCAATGCGTATAATGCATCCATATGTTTTATAAAATATTAACTTTAAAACTTGACTATTTGAGCTAATCAGACTTCTCTCTTTAATGAAACTCTGCCATAAGAAGTGATCTAATGCTGATTTTAATTAGGAATCCCTTATTAATGATGTTATTATTGTCTTGTCTACTTGAATATAAAGTTTGCATTACTGAATTTTGCATCTCATGAATGTATATTGCAATCACAGTCTCTGATGGGAGCATAAAATATCTTTGCTGACAATGAACTACTGCAAAAAGATATGTACAAGCAAAGGAACCAGGAGACACAAGTGCTTTCGTTGTGAACATGGTAATGTCTGTTGTGATTGAGGTTACTTGGAGCTTACCTGCCTTATCAGTGAGGAAAAAAATGCCATCATCCATTTCTTCACAGCTCTTCTCAAATTACTGAGAAACAGTCATCCCCACAGTGTGCTAGAAATATTTACATCTGGTATTTATCTGGAGAGAACAAAGTAAGGAGGAAATTACTGGAGCAGAAGTAGAGCTAGGATTCAATGATGACTGCAGTGTGAACAATTCAGAACACACTTGTAGTCAATGTTTGATGTTAAAGTCAAAACTTTAATGGATAAACCAACAGTTCCCAAGAAGGTGTCCTAGGGCTGGCAAAGATTTTAGACCACAGTTTGAGAAATGCTGGGCTCTGGGCACAAATCAATACAAATACTAATATTCTTTACTTAAGTAAATATTCAGCATGGTTTTCTTCTATTGAGAAATGAAAAACCAGTAGGAGAAGCTTTTTTATTGAGGTTTTAAATAATCCTGTTATGAAATGCTACATTTTGATTTCCTAATAGAAACTCTAACTGGCAGAAGATAAAGCTAAAAGTTCAGCTAGCAATATCCAAAACAGACACATGAAAAGAGTGTAAATGCTTAGGACATCAGATGTTTGCTCGGACCCTTGTTTTACTGAGCTACTTGTCCACTCGGCCTCTTTGGAACAGGAAGTAGAAAATACTCTCTCCACGCTGCCCTTCTCAGTGTGCGGTGGCAATCCTAATGAGCACATGTTCAAAGAGAAAAGAGAAAGGAGGCGGCCCAGGTACACGAGGGTGGGACGTGACCTGGGTACCTGCTCCCCTGCCAAGAGAGCTGGCTGTTCCTCTGAATAATAGGGCAGAATTTTTTAAAAGTTATACATTTTCAGTATTTTGGAATAGATCAATGTTTGTCAGCATGATGCTTGTATAATATAAGAAGAAAATTGTAGGCGTACTGTCCTTTCAATTAAAAACAAGTGAAAACATTAATGGACAGAATGACTGGAGCTCAACTAGCAGGCCGTGCCCTGATGGTGGGTCTCTGCACTCCATAAGAGCACTAGAAAGCTCCATTTGATACCTAGGAGATTTCTGAAATTACACGCAAAGCTTCAAGATCCAGCCACTGTAGTTTGTGGAGAGAAAAAGAAAGTAACCTTCTAAGAACACAGGATTACCGGTACTTCAGAGTTAGCTAATGATTGCATTTGGAGACACAAACTTGGAATCAAGTCATTGATTATTGAGGTTAGAAAGAACTCAGTGTGTGGACTTATCCTTTCTATTTATTTCAAAGCTGAGCCTGACTCGGGGATTATAGCTTAGTTGTTAAGGTTGTGGGATTTCTTACTCAATAAAAGTTGGGCGAGAGTGTTTGTTCTGTGATCAATGGTAGCATGGCCAGGGGAAATCATAGTAAGTTTCCATGGTCTTTATGCATAAACTATATAAAATAACATCTGCCATAGGAGGTTTTCATGAAGACTAGTCCAGATATGAACAAAAAGGACTCTATATGGGAAAAGTGCATAATAAATGGCAGTTGGGATTATTATTTGAAGTCATAATTGATTACAACCCCATGATGGTATATGCCAGAGAGCTATGTTCTTTTTTTTGGGGGTGGGGGGATGGGAGAGATACTGGGTATTAAACCCAGGGGCATTCTTACTTTCAAGCTATATCCTGCTGCTTTTTAATTTTTACATTGAGACAGGGTCTCACTATGTTGCCGAGAGTCTCGCTAAGTTTCTGAGGCTATCCTCAAACCTGCAATCCTCCAGTCTTACAGGTATGTGCCACCATGCCTGGCTGGAAGCTATATTCTTCTGATTGTTTTTCTGTACAACACTAGCCATGACAAACTGCAGAAAGATAATTATATTTAAAACTAGGAGCGGCCAGGCGTGGTGGTGCACACTTGTAATCCCCGTACTTGGGAGGTGGAGACAGGAAGATCACGCTGGTTCGGAGCCAGCCTCGCTGGCTTAAGAGACCGTGTTTCCAAATTAAAATAAAAAATAGGTCTAGGAGTGTAGCCCGGAGGTAGAAGGGCTTCCAGGAACCCCAGTATCACCAAAAATAAATAAATAAATAAATAAATAAATAAATAAATAAATAATAAAACTAGGACACAAGTACTCTTGTCTTGACTCTGAGAGCAACAGAAAATGTGATTTGAGGTGTTTTACTATAATGTTTCTTCTAATTAAAAAATAAGACAAGGCCAGATATTCTTCAGTCCCCGTCTAGATGCACATTTGCCTGAGTTCCTAGTCTGTGAGTGAAATGTAGTCCTCTCAGACCTTCTCTATAGAAGGAGAGAGAAATGGCACATGGGTTGAACTGTGACTGAAAGCCAGGCTCTGCCATTTCCCATACATTCCAGTGCTCTGTAACAGAGGCAGTCAATTCTGAATATTGTGAAATAATTTTGATGAGCTAAGCAGATGGGTCTTGTAGGGGATGCAAATTCGAGTAGGTAAAACATTAAAAACAAAAGCTATAGAAATAGATTGAACTTCAAACCTAAACATAGGTCATGAAAGATCTTGGTTAAGTACATGAGCAGAAGAGGAGACAGACCATTACTGTATTAAGGATGGATAAGTTTCAGAAAACAAGGAGAAATCCCATGACAGGAAAATACTTCCTATCTTTCTGCCCTGTTCTGCATTTCTTTTACAGAGGCATTATTCTTTCATTTTATGGCCTCTATCTATATATCTAGGAACTTGTAGAGAATGCATGTGCTTATACAAGTAAAAAATAATCAAGAAGGCAAGAAATGAAAATTATTAGGAGAAAATCACTTCTTTCTCAACATTCCTTCCTTTGAATCTCTAAGTCTTAAATTAGTTTATAAATTTGGTCAAGTTCTTTCCCGAGATGCTCATCCTTCTTGTCTCTGACATCAAGACATCAAGAGAGAGGGGCTGGATATCTCAAGATGGTTTGGGATGATTCGGATTCTAGCACACCTAGCCTGGCACAAGCCTATCAGCATCTTACATCACTAGGCTACTGCATATGTGACTTCTCACCAGCTCACCTACAAAATGTAACATGGGTCTATGAGACTGGTGTTTCTTTCTCTTTTTTTCTCATTTATTTACTAAATGTCCTTGAATGCCTACTAGGTTCCAGGCCAAAGGAAAGTTTTTTGTGATAAAATGGTGAACCAGAAAGCCCTGTGTTCAACTCTTGCAAGCATGTTTTTGTTTAGGGTATACAGGACACAGAAAAATGTAATGAGATAATCTAGGAGCCTCTTCCAAAGTTGTCCTTTCTAGTCGCACCTTTCACAGGCACCACCCTTCAGCCCTAACAACAGCTTCCCTGCCTCTGATCTCTCCCGTCACCCCAAGATATATTGTTTTTTGTAGTGTTTTTGCAGTACTGAGGCTGGAACCCAGGAGCATTGTACCTCTGAACTACACCCCCAGCCCTGTTTTTTAGTCTTTTATCTTTGAAACAGGGTCTCACTGAGTTGCAAAGGGCTTTCTGAGGCTCTCTGCGAACCGCAATCCTCCAGACCTGCCAAATGCTGTTGCGCCACCACACCCTGCTCCAAGATACACTGGGAAATGAAATTCAGGTCCTGATAATGGAACTGCCTCTCGGAACTGCACTTCAAATGTGACCACGGACAGGTGAAATGATCTATGGAAGGAGCAATCGTCGGTGCCTCCAGCTCATGAACCACCTAGAGCAGTTCCCAACAGGAAATGAGTGAGGCCCAGCAACACCTGCCTGAACTAGCTTCTTTCCTAAAAGAGCTGTTTCAGTCCATCAGTCCTATACATGAAATAGTAGTTACCCATACTAATCAGAATAGTTAAAGGTTATTTTTCAAAGGCATGGATTTTAGTATTTTCTAATTGAAGGGTCAAAGGTGGATCCTTCTCCCTACCCAATGAGATTAATATTCTAGCAGGAAAATGTGCACCCCCATGTTATTCCTGCTGTCCTCTCTAGTCACACCCATCCCGTGCCCCACCTCCTCTGCAGACATGCACTCCTCACACGGAGACGCCTCTGCGCAGCCACCTGTCACAAATTCTTCATCTCCTTCTGAACTCCAGTGAAAATCCCTACTCACTTTTCAAAACCACTGCAGACTGAGCTGTTCTTTCTTCTGCACCCTCAAACAGCTGCTAAGACTGTCTACTCAAGCCCTTACCAGTTTGTATTGTAGGACTTTGTCTACCATTGTCTGTCCAACCTAACTGGGTCATGCGCTTTCAAAGGAACAGTGTATTGTTCATTTCTGTATCAGCAGTGATTTGGGCTGAATCAAATAGATTGAAAAGTTCAGGGTCTTTCTAGGTTTCAAAGAGCAAATGTAGGTATGTCCCAAGAGCAAGAGACTTTAAAAGGGAAAATGACATGAGGATGGTGGGAGGCTCTCATAATAAAATTGCTAAGATGTTCTAACATATGACCTTACGAAGGAAAAATATATCGTCTAGTCGAGGAGCTTATGTAATTGTACAGGCTGTTCTCTACCGAGTGGAGATACTGATGGGCGTGCGGGTAAATGAAGAAATCTCCAAGAGCAGAGACAAGATGGGAATTCAGGACTGAGGCGACCCCTCCCGGGCACTGAACCATTGCCAGGGCTTTAGTCCTCCATCAGTAAACAAGATGATTTGAGGAGGAAAATCACAATGTCCACAAGGTTCCAGAAGATACACCAGGGATAGTGTCACTACCAGGGAGGCTTCCTGAATCGGTGACATGCATTAGCCAGGGGCACAAGACTGTTCACATTTTCATGGACTCTCAGTGAGAGGAACTCAGATCCTGTCAGGTCTGCCCTTCAAGTCAAACTCCGGACTACGTGGAGCAGGAAATTAACATCGAATAGCCATGCTTTTATAACCACGGCACAATGAGTTTGTAGGAGGTGGTTTCCAGAAAGGTATGGGAGCAAAAATCAGAGTCCAAGGTGGCTGCTGGGTGCTGACAGATTAAAAGAAAGTGGAGGACAGAATGAAAGTTCCCTCTAAAGACAAGAGAGGCCAAGTTTAAATGGTAATACTTGTTCTTCTCTCAGATGAAGTGGTGACGATTTTAGTAAGGTCCTGTAGCAGAGTGAGGTTGTTAGGTAAAAAATGGAAGATAGAGTCATCAAAGCAACACAACTAGTACAGGTTCTTCAACCTAAATCCTCATTAATAAGAGTTTATTAATATAAATGTGTTATCTGCAGTAAAATGTGAGATCAGTATTCTCAATGTTGGGACTGCTCAATTCATATCTAGAATGCCATGTTGTATTCTCAGCATGAATCTTAATATGAAAGAAGAACCCTTAGCACACAGTAAATGGAGATCAATAGGCAGAATTAAAGTCACCCTCCAACTATGCATATCACAGAGGGTCATATTTAGACAGAAAAGAGAAAGCCATGAAACAATTTAAAGGTAGACGAGGGAGTAAACCCAGAACACCTGAAGCTGGAGCCAGTACCACTAGCTCAAAGTTGGAGAAATTTTGTATTCTGTCTAACCCCAAAGACCTTTTCTCCAAGAGAAGGGCCATGAAAACAAAAAAGAAGGGTGACTGATTTGTCCTGTGCAAAAGGTAGTCTGATATAACACAGGCGAATGGTCAAATATTTTTTGTTCAAGATACCAATGGGGAGATGGAGATCAGAACTCTCAACTCAGAGATATGTCTGCTTGGTTATTTATTTATTTATTTTATTTAATTAATTAATTAATTAATTTGGTGGTACTGGGGTTCCTGGAAGCCCTTCTACCTCTAGGCTACACTCCCAGACCTAATTTATACTTTTTTTTTTTTGAAACAGGGTCTCTTAAGCCAGCGAGGCTGGCTTCGAACCTGAGCTCTTCTGTTCATGCTTTCTCAAATTGCCTTGGTCTTGGTCTCTTCTGCTTTATTTCCAACCGCCACTTTACCTAACCTATAGCCATGTCAGGCCTCAAGGACTGTCACTCTTAAATGTGTCTTGCATTCTCCTACACCAAATCTCCCACCCACTTCCTTCTTCAAATTATCATCCCCACTGTGGCCCTTCAAGTACATTGGCAAATTTATCTGCCCCACTCAGTTTCACTTTACCTTGATGTGATTCGAATTTCTAAATCAATTTGGGGAAATTGACATCTTTACCATATCAGGTCTATTTCCTTGGAACATTATACATCCTTTAAGCTTTAATCCCTGTGAAGAAGAGAATTCTAGTCTGAAAGAGCAGGCAAGAATGAGAAATAGAAAATCTAGTAACGTATTTGAGACACAGTCATTTTACAATAGGAAGAAGAGAGGGCACACATCAAAATCATAATATTAGGTTAAGATAAACACATACGTGCCATGTTTATATTTATTGGTTTGTACTTATTCTATAAAATGGAGCATTAACTTTAGAGAAGTAAAGAATTTTTTCTGTTGGCATCTGTCAATTAATTCAAAACTGGCACGTTCTCCAATAACCCTCTATAATGCCAACTGTTTGTTTGAAAATGACAAGTGATCGAGGTATAACTCCGTAAAGACTATCACCTGAAGTCACAACATGAATTATCAAAACGAATGCCTGGGTATGAGAATAAGACAAACAACACGATGCAGCTGCACCCCGTAACTGCGTGTTCTAAGGAGTGCCGACAGAATAAACAACCGTGGAAGATTTCAATGGCCAGCTCCATTCTAAACCATGCGTTCTCATCAGAAACTTTCACAAGACGTGTTGCAGTTCAATACTCCATTTGATAATAACTATAGCAATATCATTTTACCCTCTCACAAACACTGGGCATTTAGAGAATTTTAGAAATTCTATTATACACATTTTCAGGAAATATGGAGAAATATGAAGTGATTTGTTCAAGGTCATTCAACTATTAAGTGATGAAATTGGTGTTCTGATTTTGGTATTATTTCTACCAGACTACAATACGCATGCGCACCCATATGCTCGCGCACGCGCACACATGCGCACCCTATGTCTAATCAAGAATCAATTCAGTAAGAAGCTTTTGGAAGTCTGGAAGTCTGGAAGTCAGCAACACTCAGAGGGTAACACACTAACAATACCATCAATTTTTATTCCAGAAAATAAGGTATCACGTATTAACTCCCACTTTCTTGATCTCCCCTAGGCCCACCCACCGTCTTTAATTACTTAACCTATAAACCATGATTGTTTCAGCTCAAGTGTAGCCCATAGCACTGTATGTGATAGAGTAAGAAATCATGGCATTTTTTATTTCTTCAGAACACAACTCTGAAATATAAAATTTCAGAGCAATGTTGTAGCCTATCATTCACACAACTTGGCCAATGACTTATCAATGTCATTGAGATATAAGTGAAAATAACCAATATAAATGTACAATATAATGAATGTACAATGTACAATATACAATATTGTACAATATACAATATACAATATAATGAATGTACAATATACAATATAATGAAAATAACCAATATAAATGTACAATTTGATGAAATTTCCAAACCTGCATGTCATTTAACTATCATACAATTATGCATCAAGCATTTTCATAAACCACCAAAATTCCTTCATACCCGTTTGCAGTGGACACACACACACTCTCACCTCCCATCACTCCTCTGCCTTGTGTAACAATATTCTTACCTTGTCTAGGATATAATAGAATCATGGAATGAGTAGTCTACATCTGAAAAATCAATGATATTTAAATGCTTATTAAATTTAGGACTCAAATATGTAAATTCCTGGTGGCTTATGTAACAGAATTGGTAACCTTACTACCACCAAGAAGAAATCCTGGCCAGTGATTATATCCTTTTTTGTGTAGATTTTCAATATTCTATATGAAACCTTAAAACATTAAAAAAAATGATTTTCCTGTAGCCCTGACAGCTCAAGAGATGAATGACAGCTAACTGGGACCAGCCTAGATTAGAGCTAACCTCATCAGAGACTTGAGAGGCCACACAGGCAGATTAGTATACATTTTAACGTAAAAGCAAAAGATGGTTGACATAGACAAATAAGAAGGCCATTTTTCTCTTGTTTAAATATCATAAGAAAATCATATTGCATAAATATCTCTGGTGCTATTCCAATTTCTTATATAATAAAATATGATGAAGTATTGATTACAATTTGTTTGATCTCACAAATCTTTGCTTTGGTTTTACTTACTGGCCTGTGTTTTTTGAGGTTTGAACTCTTTATTAAAAACTGAACCAATATCTGTTTTATGATATTCTTCCTTGGGCTGAAATTATAACCATTAAGATTCCATAACCTGGCATCTCTGACAGATACTAGGGAAACAGATGGGGTTGTTTGAGATGAATTGAGGAAGGAACAGATTCCAAAGAAGTATGGAATTTCTCTGTGTCAAAGTCCTTTCCCTGAAATAACTAAGGTGCTATGGTTTAAGAGTGTCCCCCAAAAGTTCATGAGTTAGGAACTTAACCCCCAAATTCAAAATAGACCAGTATTTGAGGTAGAACTTCAGGATATGACTAAAATTAGGTGAGATCACAGAGGGTGGTCCCCTGTAAAGATATTGGTAGCTTTATGAGAAGAGGTAGACAGACCTGAACCGCCATGCTTTGCTCTGTCTCAGCGTGGAATGCCACCCACCAGGTGGTGACACAGCAAGATGTCCTCTCCAGGTGCCAATGTACTCCAGCACCGTGTACTTGGACTTCCTGACCTCCAGAACGCTGAGACATACTGGACTAGGACAAATGGATGACACCAAGTCTCTTTCTCACTGCTGCTACCACAAAGCCACAATCCCTGGGCCCACACAGGTTTCCGTCCACCACCCTGGAACCTGGTAGGAAGTGGAGCTGGATGGGTCAGGCACAGCCTCAGTTTCCCCAGGCCACTCGGCAGACAATGCAGCCAGTAGACTGAAGCCGATCCTTTTGTGGGTGTCCCTTTTGTGAAGCAGCTTTGTATTTCAAAAGCCTGACTCCCTCACTCTGACTTTTCGAACATATTTCTTACACACAACTTATTTGTGCATCTTGCTGGCCACTGGAGAATCAACAAAAACAAACATGATTCTGACTTCCCCAGGCTTCACAGGAGGACACAGGCAGTACTAACTCCAGGACAGAGTTGGACCGCACAGGACAGGAAGAGCAGGCTCTACACAATCCCTGGTATGCCAAAGATGATCCAGATGTGGTGTGACGTTTGAGCTAGACTTCGAGGAAAAAGCATGTGGGTCGGGAGAAACGATATGAAGGGGAGCAGAGGCATGAACACTGTTATGTGTCAGGAGGAAGAAGTGAGAGATCCAGCCACTGACCTTCCCCCGAATACTCAAACCCCGCATGTCAATTATATTCCCAAGATGAAGACATGAGACATTATAGCCAAGCACCTAGAAAAACACAAAATCTCAACCTTCTTAATATTACTTAGTCACCCCTAGCTCCGTGTTATTTAATTTACTTTGACTTCTATTTCATGAAACCCCGAGCACGCCGAATTAGCCGCACACTTGAGAGGCGGCTAGAATCCAGATTCTCTCTTCGCTCTGTCGGCCTCGCCCTGCTGAGGGACTCGCTCTGCTCTGCGCCGTCCTCAATCTCCCCTCCAGCTGCATGTTCATGAGCCTTCTCATCCTGCCTCCCACAGCTCCCTCCTGACAGCATTTCCTCTTGCTCTTGTTCTCTAATGAGGTCAAGGTCTGTCTGAGTTTTCTGTTCCATCTACCTGATGTTAAAACGCTGTGGTTGGTAGGGTTAGGACTAAGGTCCTTTCATGGTTAGGATAAAAACTGCCCCCTTACTTTTTTCCCTACCATCTTTTTAACATATAATGCCATTAAATACTGCTGAACTTACCCCATGCTCACAAAAGCTGAGCTCACATATGTTCTTACGATCAAGAACAAGTCCTGTTTAAAGTAATCCAAAACTAGGTCTATGATGAACAGGAAAATAGGCTACTTGAACTTAAAAATGCGTCAGAACTGCCTCTTGTTGACTATCAGCAGTGAGTTTGGAAGAATTATTTGCATCTCTATCAAGGCAAAGATAGAGCTAGAAGATCCTAGAGTACTTGGGAGGCTGAGAAAGAGGACCACAGGCTCACGGCTAGCCTCAGCAACTTAGCAAGGCCTTCCCCCTCTTTTAAAATAAAAAATAAAATAGGACTGGGGTATAGTTTAGAGATAGGATATCCCTGGGTTCAATCCTTAGTAACACACACACACACACACACACACACACACACACACACACACACAAAAGGTGTAGATAGAAAATTGGCTCCTGGACTTCTGGAATTTATAATCAAGGCTAGAACCGAGATATTAAAACATAACTGTAGTCACTGAGTTTGTCACCAGTTTAAATTAATAATGTAGATGTGACTTATTCTTTGACGGGCTTTAAGAATGAAAACAAATAGTATATTTTTCTGTAAAAGAAAACCAAGCACTTAAGAATGACACTCAATGCTTTTGTACAATCAACATTATCAAGTATCTGGCTTGGTTTTCTCCTTAAGGCACTATCACTTCAGTTTGCCACCTAACTAATGTCCATTTTTCCAAATATGCTTGTGGAGGGGACGAGGAGGAATTTATACATATTGAGACTCTCATTGAATGACATGACTGCCATTTCGTTAAAAGTAACCCAGATATCATCACTTAAAACCCATCTCAAACACTTACAGTATTCTCTCTGCAATACCACTAAAATTCAACACATATCACTTGAGTTAGATAACCAATTAAAGCATTTTAATGTTTTAGTTGTACCACAAGTAAGAAATAAAGAGTTTTAGAGACATGGGGATTTGACTCTGTAACACACTAGGATTCATTAAACCTATTCTGAAATTACTATTTGGTGCTGATGGCTTTTCTTTGTAATATATTTCAGATTAGACCATGGTGCTTTGCAGGCATACAGTTTGAAAGAAGAATATAATTAATAATAATATGAATAGCTAACATATATTGTGTGCTTGGCACTCTTAATATTTGGGCAAAGAGGAGTAAAATTAAATCTCACAGCGACCTTTAGAATAGATTTAATTTTATCTCCATTCATGGATTCAGAAACACACTTCTGGAATTTATTTTCCCCAAGCTCATATAATGAATATATATAATTTCCTTATACTTTCCAAGTGTAAGCTGGTTGAACCCCAGACCCTGGTCTCCTGAAAAACACCCCTCATAGCCTGAAGATCCTCAGTGTTTTCTCTCTCTCATCCTGGAATAGGAGGCCAAATAGTCTGTCCAGATCACTTTGGGTTTTCTGTTGAATTTAGAGCAGACTTTTGAGAAAATGAATTTGACCCAATGGATTCAGTGACTTTTACCAAACATACTCAATCTTTTATTATAGGAATAGCGTGTTTTTATATCACCACTCATTGGGGGTGAATTGTATCACTGCCCCAGAAAATATGCCAAACCCTAACTTCTAATACCTCAGAAGGTGGCCTGACTTGGAAATGAGCTCTTTACAGAGGCGCTCAAGTTAAGATGTGTCATTAGGGTAAGCCACAACCCAGTATTAGTGATGAGTAATGCTAGCATTCATAACTAGTTATTCATAACCTAGTTTTATTGATTTATTTCTGATAAAAAGGAGAAATGTGAACACAGACAGACACATGTAGAGTGAGATAAGGCAAGGGGATGTGGGAAGGACATGATCCTGCAGGCTAGGAGAAGGGCCTGTAGGAGATCCAGCCTTGTAGACTCTGGAAAAAAACGGTCCTTCCAACACCGACCTTGGGCTTTCAGCCTCCAGAACCGCGAGGCCATAAATCTCTGTGGCTCATTCGACCCAGTCTGCAGTACTGTGAAAACTCCCCCCTTCATAGGCCTCTCCTTCTTCTGTTCGGGACAGTAACACCCAATCTGCTACTCAGTCTCCCATCAAAGGAGCAAATAACCCTAGAATCTCATCCACCCCAAAGCTTTGAACACAACTTGTGTTCCAACCAGAGATTCTTACTTTACAAAATATGGAGAGATCACTCTTTGTGCCAAGAAATATATTTCAATGTTATCATTAGAAATAAAAGAATACTTATGATTAGAGAGTGATTTGCCTTTCCTATGGAGTCACACCACCATGAAACTGCTCACCTCAGCCACATGGCACACGTGCCTGAGGGGAATTCTAGGACTTGATATCAAGACTCATTTTTTATTTTTTCAGTTTTTTCCATGTTAAGTATATAACATCAAATGTATTTAATAAACAATTATAATACTAAATGTATTAATTCTCACTAAGTATGGGTTCAGTGATTTTCAACTAATTCTCTTCATAAATTACTAAATATAAAAACAGATGATTTTGTATAATAAAATAAATTTATGAAAAATGCAAAGCTGATTGTAATAAACATTGTGAATTTTTCACCAACACACAGTCCTCTTTTTTCCTGGACACAGAGTGCTCCTAGAATGCTTTTCATTCCCAGTTCTGGCAATTAGCAGGGGGCATGTGATTCGTTCTGGGCCATGAAATGTGAATGGAAATTATGTGGGTTACATCCAGGGTGAGGCAGTAAAAAGTCATTGTCTGATTCTGCAGTGTTCCACATCCATCACTATGGCAACCAAGAAGGCACAGGGCCGAGATGGGAGGCGGGGGACACAGAACCAAAGTGACCTAGATGGGGTGTCCTTTCATAGATGGCCACGATCCTAGTGGTTTGCCTTGATAGACAGCAGACTCTACCTGGTCCAGGCTGTACCCAGCATGCATGTGTGGACATAACACGATGAACTCCATTTGTGTGTACATTAATGGTGCTAATAAAAATATCAGGAAGTTAAAAAAACAGAAATCAACCTGTATTAGGTCAGGTAACATGTATTGGGAAATTTTACCAGCACAAAGCCTATTTCATTTTCTCTCTAATCATGAGTCTGAATTTGGTGAAAATCTATAGAACACAGCTTTCTGACCTTATCTACAACCATTTTACCCTCATCCTATATAAAAAAGATAGCGCTCTTCATCCATACACCTGCTTTAGCCGTTTTGCTCATGTGACCCCTGTTCTCGACAAGTCTCCCAAGCCTCCTTAGCTTACACGTACTTTCTCCCAAGTCCCACTGTGGACCAGCGAGGTGTTCCCAAACTCCAGAATGGGCTGAATCTGCTATTCCATGTCACATGAGCAAGTCACCACCTGAGAGAGAAACAGTGTTAAAATTACCTCTTTGTACATCTTTCTCTTCCAGTAGACTATATAAGATCTCCACATCATTTAGGATTTTTGCAATACATTCCTATAATATTTCAGGGGAGAAATCTTTGGTCTATCATATAACTAGATACATTAGAATTTCCAAATATTAAGACTTTTCTTTTATTTTTAATTAATTTTATTTTAATTTGTGTCCCCAGAGCACGTTGCCTACTTCCAGTGGAAAATTGGTGCTTAATATATATTAATATATTTGACATGAATAATGAGCTATGTTATAATAGGCTGCTTATATAAATAATTAAAGCTTTAGTCAAGTTCCATCATCAAGAACAAGGCCTAATTCACCTTAGAAGGGCACAAAGCCCTTGATAATGACAAGATTAAAGGCCTATTAATATTGCAGGAAAGTATTACCATTAATATCTATCCATCTCGTCTCCTACTTTTAATGTTACATTAGGACTTAAGCTTATAACATTGCATATGCCTCTTATTTGATGTTTGTTTGTTGGATAGCTATTGTAGACTAATGTCAACAAATTAGGAGCTTGTGGCCCATGAAAGTAGGACCCATGGTTCTTTCTCTAAAACTGTATCATCTTTTAGAAAAAGAACAAAATTAAACTCTAGAGCATGTGTTAAAAAAAATAAAATGTACCTGTGCATGAGATATGAAACCCAAATTAAAGAGTGATACAAATTCTATTAAAGAAAAATCATCTGGTGGCCAGGGGGAAGAGTGTCTCTTAAAAGGAAATGTCTAATGATAATCATGAGTGAGATAATAAAAAGCAATAAATGCTGGAAAAAATTATTGAACAAAGTCACTGAGGCAGAGGACCTACATGACATGTCCCGTGCTATCTGCTCTTCACACAACAATATCCTGCTGTCTTGTAAGTATAAAAAGGTAATAGGTATAGATATCAAAAGTCATTCCACTATGAGAATCCACTATGCGAATGTAGTTTTATCAAAAACACAGTGATATTTCATTATTAACTCGACATCAGGGTTTTATGGTTGTTTTTCTACTATAGGTCTCTCTTACTCCATAATTTCTACTCATCTTGCTCTCCCAAGTACATTTATTTTGTGAAAGCTGCAAATTGAAGGGCCCCACATTCAAATGCACACTTTAAATTAGATCTCATATAGGAAGATACTTTTGTTTGAAGTGAAACCATATTATTACAAACTTAGTTTTATTCAAGTCCCTCATAATCTTAATTTCCCATCTACGAAAGCATTATTCTCTTGCAAGGCCAAACATACGTGGTGTTTTTGCAAAAGGTTCCTTCATATCTTGATCATCAGAAATGATTTTGCCTGTGACTCTGTGCTGTCTGAAACAAAGATTTCTGACAGTAGCCATGCATAAGTTCATTATGCAATTACCATCTATAATTCTCAATTGAGAAAGCAAACACTCTCAGATAACTGGAGTACTTTACCAAGATGGATACTTTTTAAGACTTGCATATATTACTGTGGGTTGGTTTGAAATATGACCACAATCAAAAGAAAAGGGTAGGCCCAGCATGCTGGCTACATCTTGCTAATTTAGTAAAAGCCATTGTAATTATCTCCCAAGGACTTCTCTGCATGTGGCCTTGTGCTAGGTGTTCTATATTGGTGTTTTCAAATTCTTTTATAGGACTTCTGTAATAGCCCCACAATCAGGTCTCCATTTGGTTAAAGAGAATCAGCATAAAATTAACCAAATTAGCCAAGACAGGACACCTTGTTGTAGTTATATGGAATAAAGATATATGTGAATAAATACTAAGCTAACTGAAACATTAATATAGACAGCAAATTCATTCCAGGTGCAATAATATTAAAATTAAAATTGGTGAGTAGGATGTGTATATATGTATGTGTTCTATATGTATCATTGTTAATTTAATTTCACTCTAGGATTTCAATAAAGCAAATGCCCTAAATATGAGTACCAACAGGTGTACTCTCAGTCAATTTCACATGGCACAACTCCATCCTCTTTTTAGATACCCTATTATTGAATTATTCTGCTGATTCAAATGGAACTTGTGTCAGTTACATCATAATGTATGAAGCTTTACTGTTCAAATAGAATGATTGCAATAAAATGGAGTAACTGAAATAATAAACTATGAAATCAGAAGACGTGGATGAGAGTATATTCTGCAGTGCCGAATCCTGAAATACAGACTTGGGTTTTCTGAGCCTCCTCTCTTTCCCCTTCTGGGAAATAAACTAAGTAAGAGTAGGGTTGCTGAAGAAGCAAAATGAATTTATGCATGTAAAATACTTGAAAATGTATATGACTATTATTATTACAGATCACTTTTATACTCAACTGTTAAGTGATAATCATATTAGAACTATACTCTGAAAATGATCTGAGAATATCACTCAAAATCCTTCAAAGAGGAATTTCATCATCCATAATCAAACAAAACTGAAAGAGATGTGGCTGTTCTAGCCAGTCACGGTGCTCCCTGGTTGTTCACGGTGCTCCCTGGTTGTTCACGATGCTCCCTGGTTGTTCACGGTGCTCCCTGGTTGTTCTCTTCAGAGACGGGGCCGCTTGGCCAGCCTCTTGCCAACCAGACCCATCCACCTGAGCACATTCTTCTCTTACATTCTTCTTCACTCAGCTGCAGCTTCTCCTTTTTATGAATTTTTAGTAAGTATCCTAACCCTGCAAGCTTAATTCTTCTACAAATCTTCTCCCCACAGAAAGGGTGAATAAGCATAGAGATAAAAATTAAAAGTTCAAAAAAGAAACAAAAAATTTAAGTCAGATAAAGGCACCAGTAGTTGCTTAGAGAGCAAAAAGAAATCATGTGCTTTCTATATATACATATTATAGCAGAAAAAGGTATGATCACACCAAGAGTTTACTCGCAATGTGCATGCATGACAAGTCTTAGTTCATGCAAGCTGCTATAACAAAATGCCTTAGACCAGCTAATTAATAAGCAAAAAAAAAAAATGTGTTGCTTACAGTTCTGGAAGCTGGGAAGGCCAAGGCCAAAGTGCCAGCAGAGGATGTCCTAGGTGTCCACCCATGGAGGATGCAGTCATCAAGCTTCCATGAGTTTTTTTTATCTAAATCAGTGCATTTTGATAATACATAACAGTGGTATTCCTCGCTACATATTTGTTTATGCACATGTCTAAATTGGCCAGTTCCAATCCCCAGTATCTCACCTGCCCCCCCCCCGCCCCATTTCCCTTCTCCTGACCTTTTTCCTCTGCTCATTTCTTCCCCCTTCTATTTTCATGAGATATTTCCCTTCTTCCCTGTTTTATCTCTAGTTTCCATATATGAGAGAAAATATATGATCCTTGACTCTCTGAGGCTCATTTATTTTGCTTAACATAAGGCTCTCCAGTTCCATCCATTTCCCTGCAAATGGCATACTTTCATTTTTCTTTATGATTGAATAAAACTTCATAGTGTGTGTGTATGTGTGTGTATCTCACACTTTTTGTACCTGTTTATCTATTGAAATGGTTCCATGATTTGACTCTTGTAAATAGCTCTAGTATAAACATGAATATGTGCATATCATTATAGTATGCTGACTTTTTTTTTTCTGTACTGGGGATGGAACCCAGGGGTATTCTACCTCCAAGCTACCCCTCCAGCCCTATTTTTTATTCTCACTGAGTTTCACTGAGTTGCAAAGGTTTCACTGAGTTGCAAAGGGCCTCCCTAAGTAGCTGAAGCTGGCCACGAACCCAGATCCTCCTGTTTCAGCTTCCCAAATGCTGGGATTACAAGTCTGTGCCACCACTCCTGGCTTGACTTTATTTTTTAATAAATACTGAGCACTGATATACTGCTTCATTTGGTAGTTCCATGCCAAGACTTTTGAGGAACCCCATACTGATCTTCATAGTTGTTGTACTAATTTACAATCTCAGCAACAGTATCTAAGCATTTAAGCATTCCTTTTCCTTCACATCATTGCTAGCATTTATTATTGTTGCCGTTGTTGGTGATTGCCACTCAAACTAGAGTAAGGCAAAATCTCAGTGTAGCTTTGACTTGATTGCTAATGAAGTTTAACATGTTTTCAGTTATTTGTTTAACAATTGTATTTTTCTGTTGAGAAGTGTTGGTTTAGTTCATCTGCCTCTAACTATTTTATGAGGGTGCTGCTCCTATTGACAGCAGCAGAGTCTCCATGCCCCTATGAATCCCAAAGCCCTCACCTCTGAACACCACCACACTGAGGTGTTTCAGCATAGGAGTTTCAGAGGCACATAAACTAAGACTACAGTGTAATATGTATACCCAATATGTTCTGCTGAGAAATTTTCCACTAAAATGAGAGATGGAGAAATTCTTTAAAGAAACGAATGATGTATAAATTCCACTTTATGTCAGAAATTTATCAGTCTATTCAAAGGCATAGATAACAGGTTTTCAAGCTTCATTAAGTCAGAAAGAACTAGGTAATATTCATATCACTATCCCAACTATTTTTGCAAAGTAAAGTATAGTAAGGGAAAAGTAAACTAGTTTCAAAAGATAATTCTTATCTAATATATTTTTTCAGGAGAATTTATTGCAACCTTAAAAGTTTTGAGATTTTTTTGTTTTCTCGTGGAATAATCATAGATTTTTTTCCTAAGTGTGCTTTATTCTGGAGATGTTAGTATCATTTTATCTGAGAGTTTCCTTCAATGCCTAGTGTCAGTAAAAATTATGTTTATTACAGATTCTGTTTTAAATAGTGTAGAGAAATTGCTGATTACACACAAACACACAACTCCACCAAGGGTATGGGAATACAAGTCAAAATAGTAAATGCCAGTGATGGCAATAAGTCCTGCCTTACGTAGCTGGAATGCACAGTGGATTGGGCTTAACTTCATGAGGATGCTGTGCATCACCGATGGAACCTAGGGCACAGGATGGGGAAATGAGAATGGGAACAAACGTCGCAGCCATGAGGGCACAGGGAGGAAGGGTGGCAGGGCTGAGGCTCACACTGCCACCAGGCTCTGAAAATGCATATGCTTGTATTCATTCACCAAAGAGGGGTCTCTACCTCTTGTAAGCAACCAGCTCCACATCCTTCCCAACAATTCACTATAATAGTGCTAGAGAAGGGCTTAGTAGAAGAGATTTATAAACAGAAAGGGGTGGGAAGTGATGGCAGTTTATGGAGGTTATTTTTAAAATGCATTATCTCCCTCTGATTAATTCACAACACTTAACTGCGCCAGTGTCTTCCTATCTATCACGAGCCTCTATTTAGCACTTTCTGGGGTATTTTAAAGGAGGAAGCAGAAGATAATATTGTGTTGTATGCAGTCACCAATCCTCCCAGTGGTAGCCCTTGAGCAGTTTTCATGTCAGTCTCTGGTGGATGAGCTGTGTGAAGAATGGGATTGTTTCTTAGCTTTTC
The DNA here is from genome assembly GCF_963383645.1 of Muscardinus avellanarius. Classification (NCBI taxonomy): domain Eukaryota; kingdom Metazoa; phylum Chordata; class Mammalia; order Rodentia; family Gliridae; genus Muscardinus; species Muscardinus avellanarius. The sequence continues at coordinate 198,606,921 of NC_137787.1, forward strand.
CCCATTCTAGTTTAGGATTATAGTTCCCCCCTCATGTCAGATCAATTACTATACATCTGCTTTCCAGCTTCTAAAAATTTGCTGGCATTGCCCTCTCCTGTCTCTCCCCTCTTTACTTTTCCTCTCTCTCTCTCTCTCTCTCTCTCTCTCTCTCTCTCTCTCTCTCTCTCTCTCTTTCTTCTCTCTGCTTTGGGATATTTTCACCAAAATATTACCTGGACTTATGAGGGAAGCTAAATATTTTGATTACAAAGCAATGTGGAAGAGAACTTTAAAAATAGCCAGGGGCTGAGGGGTTAGGCCGGTGCTGGGGCCAGCGAGGCTGGCATCGGAGCCTGCCTTGAGGCAAGGCCGGTACTGGGGCCTCCGAGGACAGGATAAGAGCCTGCCGAGGGGTTAGGCTGGTGCTGGGGCCAACGAGGCCGGCAGCGGAGCCTGCCATGAGGCAAGGCCGGTACTGGGGCCTCCGAGGACAGGATAAGAGCCTGCCGAGGGGTTAGGCTGGTGCTGGGGCCAGTGAGGCCGGCATCAGAGCCTGCCTTGAGGCATGACCAGTGCTGGGGCCTCCGAGGCTGGGATCGGAGCCTGCCGAGGGGTTAGGCTGGTGCTGGGGCCAGCGAGGCCGGCATCGGAGCCTGCCATGAGGCAAGGCCGGTACTGGGGCCTCGAGGACAGGATAAGAGCCTGCCGAGGGGTTAGGCCGGTGCTGGGGCCAGCGAGGCCGGCATCGGAGCCTGCCTTGAGGCATGACCAGTGCTGGGGCCTCCGAGGCCGGGATCGGAGCCTGCCGAGGGGTTAGGCCGGTGCTGGGGCCAGCGAGGCCGGCATCGGAGCCTGCCTTGAGGCAAGGCCGGTACTGGGGCCTCCAAATCCGTGATCGGAGCCTGCCAAGGGGTTAGGCCGGTGCTGGAGCCAGCGAGGCCGGCATCGGAGCCTGCCTTGAGACAAGGCCGGTACTGGGGCCTCTGAGGCCAGGATAAGAGCCTGCCGAGGGGTTAGGCCGGTGCTGGGGCCAGCGAGGCTGGCATCGGAGCCTGCCTTGATGCATGACCAGTGCTGGGGCCTCCAAATCCGGGATCGGAGCCTGCCAAGGTGTTAGGCCGGTGTTGGGGCCAGCGAGGCCGGCATCGGAGCCTGCCTTGAGGCAAGGCCGGTACTGGGGCCTCCGAGGCCAGGATAAGAGCCTGCCGAGGGGTTAGGCTGGTGCTGGGGCCAACGAGGCCGGCAGCGGAGCCTGCCGTGAGGCATGACCAGTGCTGGGGCCTCCAAGGCCGGGATCGGAGCCTGCCGAGGGGTTAGGCCGGTGCTGGAGCCAGTGAGGCCAGCATCGGAGCCTGCCTTGAGGCAAGGCCGGTACTGGGGCCTCCGAGGCCAGGATAAGAGCCTGTCGAGGGGTTAGGCCGGTGCTGAGGCCAGTGAGGCCAGCATCGGAGCCTGCCGTGAGGCATTACCAGTGTTGGGGCCTCCGAGGCCGGGATCGGAGCCTGCCGAGGGGTTAGGCTGGTGCTGGGGCCAGTGAGGCCGGCATCGGAGCCTGCCTTGAGGCAAGGCCGGTACTGGGGCCTCCAAATCCGTGATCGGAGCCTGCCAAGGGGTTAGGCCGGTGCTGGGGCCAGCGAGGCCGGCATCGGAGCCTGCCTTGAGACAAGGCCGGTACTGGGGCCTCTGAGGCCAGGATAAGAGCCTGCCGAGGGGTTAGGCTGGTGCTGGGGCCAACAAGGCCGGCTTTGGAGCCTGCCATGAGGCTAGGCTGGTTTCTGGCCCCCGAGGCCGGGATTGGAATCCTGCCAAGGGGTTAGACCGGTGCAGGGGCCAATGGCCAGCATCGGAGCCTGGCGTGAGGCAAGTTCACTCTTGCGGCCTCCAAGGCCGGGATCAAAGCCAGCTTAGGGGTTAGACCGGTTCAGGGGCCAGCGAGACCAGAACTGGGGCCTCCCATGAGGCAAGGCCACTGCTTGAGCCAGCGAGGTCTGGATCAGTCCACTGAGTAGCCAGGACACTACTGGGACCATCAAGAGTGGGATTGGTACTTGCAACGCAGCATGCACAGAGAAATATCGCAGAAAATATAAATCAGACGCTTCTCTTAATCAGCAATAACTAGGAGGAAAAGGGCAACAGGAAGAGGTTGAGCTATAGAAAGGGCCCTATAGTGAAGCAACTAATGTGACCAATCAGAGGGTATGTAATACTGGAGGACGGAGCCTCTTTAAAACGCAGGAGGTACATAAACAAATGTATCAAAGTAAATCACCAAAGAAGTGTGGGATGGAGGGAGGGGGAGGGAATGGGATGGGGGCTGGAGGAGGGCTAATTGGATGATGTGTGCTTGTATATCCTCTCAAGTCTTGTACTCCAATGTGATTGATATATGACTACAATGCACCAATTTAAAAAATAAATTAATTAAAAAAATAAAAATAAATAATAATAAAAATAGCCAGGGGAGGTGGCACATGCTTGTAATCCCAATACTTGGGAGGCTGAGACAAGAGGATCACAGGTTTGCAGCCAGCCTCAACTACTTAGTAAGGCAGTAAGGCCCTCTGCAGCTTAGTGAGACCATGTTTCAAAATAAAAATTAAAAAATAGGGCTGAGTATGTAGCTCAGAGGTAGAATGCTCCTGGTTTCAATCCCCAGTACCAATAAATAAATAAATAAATAAATAAATAAATATCTAAGCATGTTATCATATAGCGATAGTCAATATAACTGAATTAGTGAGATAATAATTGATTAGTGAGAGTAGCTCTAGAAAACATAAACTACAAGAAGACAAGATGGATAATAAAAATTATGAACACATACAAAAAATTTTAAACTATCATGAAGCAAAATCTACCATTAACAAAGTCAAAACGGAAACACAAATTGGGGGAAATAATTGTCTTCAACACAGGAAGCAGGCCAGTGAACAATACCTAAAATGTATCAGGAGTTCTGATGAATTTATTGGAAACCAATATCTCATTTAAAAAATTGGAAACAAAGAATGCAAAGAGAAATGTGTAGAAAACAAACGGCACGTAAGCACATGACCACATGAAACAGCACTGTTGTAATTACATAACTAGTCATAAAATGTCAAAAGTAAGATACGATTTTACATCCTTATGCTAGCAAAGCTTAGTTGTTTGATATGCAGTGGTGGAGAGATTATGAGACACTGCACTGACATATCTTGTTGGTGGAGGAGATAACTGTACGACTGACACTGCTCGAGGTCAAGTCAGCTCTTCAAAACTTATAATGTTTTTATAGATACACAAAATATTTTCTAAAGAGCTCATTTAGTAATATTCAGGACTGATATAGTTGAGTCAGAAGAGTTTTAATCCCAGCAGTGGTAATTCAGTGTAATGGATTTACATGAGTGTGGCTGGAGAGGTGAGTCCCTGGGGGGATGGCATGGGAATTATACAAAGGGTTCCTCCTCACACTCCCTCTCTCTGGCTTCCTTTCTTCCTGATGTGTGCAGCACAGCCCATGTGCTCTCCCTCCCTCCCTCCCTCCCCGCCGCCATGTCCTGAGATTGGCAGTCCCTGGTTCAATATGGACTGAACGCAAACCTTAAGAAAATAAATCTCCTTTTCTCTAAGTTAAATGGTCAGTCTTTTATATTATAGCTGAAAGAATGCTGGCCAGAACAAATATGCATATCCTTTGACCCAACTACCTTCTCCAGGAATTGATTCAGTCAATTTACTTACACATGAATAGAACTATATTAAAAGCACAGATCTTCACTGCAGTGTTACATGCAAGCAATAAATTTTTTAAATGTCCATTAAAAGAGTTCTAGTTAAATACTCTATGGCACATCCATAAAAGGCACATACTGTATATTAGAAAGAATAAAGTAGATTTTTCCTTGTTACTATGAAAATATTTTTCAGATATTGTTAACTATAAATATTTTACAACTATAAACTGTTTACAGTAATGTGTGAGGTAAATTCTCCCTTATGTACTTTTACAATATGTATGAGTGAATAGAATAAACATTTCTGAAATGAATAAAACAAATTATTCCCAGAATGGGGGTTTTCAGGCACAGAAAGAAAGAAGACATTATTTTGTATATATATGATGTAGAAGTTACCATGTAAATATCTTTTATTTGTATTTTTAAAATTCAAGTTAATTTAAAAAATTATTTTAGTAGTTTGGACTAACACAATTTCATTTATGGCAGATAACAGTCAATAGATATATAAAGCAAAACAAATACCAAGGGTACATACATATGTATCATACTGATTAAGAGACAGATACGGCACAACACAAAGGAAAACTTTTCTAATAAAGGGTGGTAAGAACTTAGAACAAGTTCCAAAAAATAGGCTTCTTGAATCCTCACCTCACATTCTACTAAAATATGCTAGCAAAATTCCAGAATTAACTAAATAAAATAGTAAGGTGATAATTAAACCATAAAATAAGTTGAAGAAAATATCAGAATTTTTAATAAACCTTTTTGATAAGGATACAATGTACTTCACAGTAATAGCAAACTGGATATGGTGGCACCTGCCTCTAATCCAGCTACTCATGAGGCCAAAACAGGATGATCACAGGCTCAAAGCCAGGCTTGGCAACTTACAGAGACATTGTCTCAAAATGAAAAACTATAAATAGCAGCTGGAAGTATAGTTCAGTGGTAAAGTGCCTCCAGGGTTTAAGACTCAGTAACATGAGAGGAAGAAAAGAAAAGAAGAGAAAAAAGAAAAGAAAAGAAAAGAAAAGAAAGGAGAGAGGAAGGGAAGAAGGGAAGAAGACAGGAAGGAGGGAGGGTGGGAGGGAGGGAGGAGAAAAGCCAAATAAAAGTATCCTCTGTGTTAAAACTGGCCAACTATCCATTTGGGGCTTTCCAGTAGCACCCACTATACTAATCATAAAGGTAATGTAGAATAGGATTTGCATAAAGGTCCCCTGCCTAATTCCTACTGTGCCAGAGGGCTGGAGTAGGACTCAGCAACCCAGAGCTTGGGTACGATGGGAAGGGGCTGACCTCTTTCCACCAGTCACTGGAGCCCCTTCCCCATCATGCCGTTGGTTCAGAGAATGTCCAGTAACCAAAACAAAACCACCAGGAAATGTTTGCTAAGTACTCCTGGGAAAAAGGAATGTCTCCTTTCTTCCTAAGAAGATATTGGGGGGAGATTTCCCCTTTTGGAGCCATGTGACATGAAAGCAGAAGCATGCTCTCCTGTGGCATGAGGAGGGCTGACCTGGAGAGGCCGGGGTCTGGCCCACGTCCACAGGCACTCAGCAGAGGGGAGAGGAGGAAGGCATCACGACTGGGTGCGTGTTGGTGCCAGCACATAGGCACTGCTGCTGCCAAGTCGTCGGCTATAGAACCCAGTCAATTAACTTGCTTGTTTAAAACAACTTGAGTTGAGCCTTCCATAACTTGCAACACAAAATATTCCAAATGATGCATATTTAAGCAGATATTTTCGCAAGGCAAAAAAAATTTTTTTTAATTTCAAAGACAGTTTTGGAGTCATCCATAGACAGCTCAAAAAGTATGAAAACCCAGTTATACAACAGGAAGCAATTCCTCATCCCATGCATAATTCATGGTGGGGCACCACTGAAGAGGATCCACTGAGCACACTTACACTGAAGCTGACTTATAAACAATTTATATTCTTTTAACAGGAAAGTAATAGCCTTCCTCTCAGGCTTTGACAATTTGTAAAGCTGTTTTACGTATGTTATCTCATTCAATTGAGGTAAGCAGAAGCAGCCTAGGTTGGCCAGCATTCCCGGAGAGTATTTCTGAAGCAATGACATTCACCTTGACCCAGCTGACCTTGACCCTGCCTCTCTTTGCTGTCACCCCAGTCACGTCACTGCCACCTGGGCGAATAACTGCCCACCACTCACACGCCACCCCCAATCTTACAAAGCAAGCCCACGGCCTCTTCTTTCTGGTGGCCATTCCTTCTCCAGCCTTGCTGCCAAGTGAGAAGCTTTGGGCTCCTTGGGAGACAGATTGAGTGTGAAACTGCCCACATTTACCAAGTATATAACATTTGGGAAGGATATTTAAACACTCTGAGTCTTCAATTTATCATGTGAAAGTGGGAATAATAAACGCCCACATCACAGATTTTTTAACTCCTAAGCCAGAGAATTCTCTTTATATTCTTTTATTCCTCCTTTGACCTGTCTTATCCTCTTCACTCCTTCCTTTATAAAGAATGCAAATGTCCCTCCTGCTTTAATTTATGCTAGATCATTTTGTCCCCATGCTAAAAATCTTTTAATTACTACTTGTGCCAAAAGGGGGCAGCCTGAACTGATAGCAGCGTGTTCAGGTGTGCCAATATTGTAGCCTGGGTCCCCTTTCCACCTACGGTCCCAGGACCACCCTTCCTGCTGGATGCCCGGTGCTGCGGGCATAGGTCTTGCCAATGGAGAATGCTAGTGTTACCTCTGGAGGATTCGACTTTGGTCTGGCCCCTTTCCCCAGAGTGTTTCCTTTAGAACACTTGTAAAGCCGGGCATGGTGGCACACACTCCTAATCCCCACACTTGGGAGGCGGAGACAGGAGGATCACACAGGTTCAAAGCCAGCTCTCTGACTTAAGAGACCCTGTTTCCAAATAAAAATATAAAAATATAGGTGTCTGGGAGTGTAGCCCGAAGGTAGAATCCCAGTACCACTAAACACACACACACACACACACACACACACACACACACTTGTAAATACTTTCTCTGCCCCTTTGCCATATATTTAAGCCTTTTCTGAAGTCTCTGGCAAGTCTTTACAATCCTGGCCTGTGTTTCTCAAAGACCTTGAAGCCATCCTTTTGAAATGTAAACATCATTCAGGTTGATGCCTTCCCTGAGGAGCCATCTCCAGACACTGCAGCTGTCGGGCTCACAGACGTGCTCAGGCTGTGCGCAAAGATCCATAGCAAGGTTTAGCCTCCACTTGCCGCGACCCTAAGGCTCCGACCAGCAGAGCCTAGGGAAGAAACACACGAACGCCGACTTGCTGATGATGCTTCCTCTTTAATGCTTTTCCCTCAGTGCGCACAGCAGGCAAATATATATCAGTCTCATAACCCCTCCCTCATCACTCCACCAACCCCAAGCTTCCCACAGCCAGGGCAGGCACATTTCTAACCCTCTCATAGGCGGGCTGGTGGTAGCACGAGGCGCTGCGTCACTGATCATCCGTAGGGCGCCTGATAGGGCTCACTGCGCAGGCTCAGGGCACCGCCAGCCTCGTGAGCCTCGTGACTTGGCAACATGCCTAGGCGCCATCTTGAGCCACCGCCCCATCCCGGTCTAGCCAACTGGGCCCCGACATCCACTGTCACCCGCTAGCACCGAAGGTGTGTTGCAGTTTACAAGTGGCAGAACAACACATACAAAGAATGGGAAGATAAGAAAGATCATAAAGACCATCAATTTTATTACAAGATTCATAAGAAACAGAAATACATTAATAACCATCGCAGGGTAGGGAGAAGTTTCCGAGGTCTCTGAGGTTGCTCCCAGGTGGAGGCACAGGGGTCCTCTCATGTCCAGAAGGCTTCAGATGGCCTCGTGACTGCAATTTCTGGGGAGAATCCCTAGGTAGTTTGTGTGTCCCTCCTGAAGCTGAGTCCAAGCTGGGCTGGCCTATGTCAGGGTCCAAGGAGTTGATAATGTTCGTCTTAGTGATCTGCTCTCAGTGGAGATGCTTGATGCTAAATAATTCTTGGTACTTCTCCTTTTTCACTGGAGCTACCTGGTTGGATCCAGGGTGAATCTTTGGGGCAGGTCCAGTTCCTCTAGTACAGTTCCAGGGCACAGAACTGGACAGTGCCAAAAATGCCTTCATTTTCTGCCACCTGTGTGTGACCTAGCAGCTCATCCTGAAGCCTATGACTTTGACATTGCCTCCCCAATCCAGCGGGTTGCTGTCTGCCTTCAGGTCCCTGTACGTGATGCCCTCCTCCTGGCCGTAGCACACCGCACAAAGGATCTCATTGAACAGCTACCAGGCCTCTTCTTCTACCAAGCCAGTGATCCAGTGTCCTCTGCCATGTATTCCATCACCAGATAGACATAGTTGGCAGTGTCTACAAGCTGATTGCTGGACCAAATTTGGTTGCTCCACTATCCTCAATATATTAATTTCAGATAGAATGAGGGAAAGTGTATGCCTGTCCTGAGGTACTGCCTTCATGGCCACCTCGATCCTGGTGAGGATATGGCAGTCCAGTTTGACCTGGGCAAAGGTGTCCTTCCCAATATCCCACAGGACCTTATAATGGACTTTGAGAGCATCCTCACCAGGAGAGCTGGCTGAGAGGCCTGGCTTTGGCTCACTTCTCCCTCCCTCCTCCCTCCCTCCCTCCCTCCATCCATCCATCCATCTCTCTCTCTCTCTCTCTCTCTCTCTCTCTCTCTCTCTCTCTCTCTCTTCTCTTCTCTTCTCTTCTCTCTCTCTCTCTCCACTGTTTATCGAAAACAGCAACAGTACCTAGCTGTACATGATGCTAGCTACAGGAATAAAAACAAATTAACAAATATACAGCAAAATAACAAACCCAAACAAACTGTAACACACACACACACACACACACACACACACACACACACACACACAAAACAACAACAAAGTCAAAAGCTTAAGCCAATAAATCAGATCCAAAATCAGCGAACTACCAAACGAGCTAACTATCTTTGAGCCTGACAGGTCACCAAATAAAAACTCTCGGTTCTGACAGACAAAAATGTGGCCATAGCCAGGGCCTTACGTAGTCAGAGCTTGAAATTCCCTCATAGTGGCTTTTTTTGGGCCTCCAGAACCTTTTCCTCTTTAACAAGAATAAGGACTCCAGATGCGTTTTTGCTTCAGTATATTATAGGGAGTGATATTTGTTTAAAAATTACAATTTGTAGGATGTTTCCATCAGCTTTTCACTTTGAGTGTGAAAATTTGTAAAAATTGTTGGCTTTTAAAGATCTTATCATATAAAAGAAAACAAGGAAGGAAAGAAGGAAGGAAGGTAGGTAGGTAGGAAGGTTACGACAAACAGGCTTCTCTCAGTTTCTGTTTGAGGCTAGGAGCCTGACTCTGGGATCCTTAGCTCCAAGTTGAAAACCTACTTCCTTTCCCACAAATGGGAAGTTCGCTCTTCTTTTGAAGCCAGTGAGCAGATAAAAATGCCCTATATTCTCTATGTCACCCTGTAATTAAATATCTTCTTGATTTAAATATTCCAGTATATTTAACTTGCTGGTAGTTTTTATTATGACAGGAAGCTCAGTTTGTCAAATGCTATTATACAATATAAACACACACACACACACACACACACACACACACACACACCCCAATGGGATAGACTAAACCTAGAAATTAATCCACACATCTATCCTGATTGATAAGAGACAACCACTCTGATAAATGGTGCTGGGAAAACTGGATGTCCACATGCTGAATATCCAAACTATGTAAAGAACACAAATAGCTCTATAGCAACAGAATAGTCTAATTAAAAATGAGCAAAAGACTCCGATAAACATTTCTCAAAAGTAGACATGCAAATGGCCAGCAGGCATAAGAAAAAATGCTCAACATTATATAGAAAAAATCATATAGAAAAAAATGCAAATCAAAACCCCAGAGAGATAACATTTCACTCCAAAGAGAATGGTCATCAAAAATACAAAAGATTAAAATTCTTGTGAAGATGTGGGGAAGAAGGAACCTTTACACACTGTTAGTGGTAATTTACAGAAGAACATAGATTATGGAAAACAGTAGAGAGAGTGCTCAAAACATTAAAAATAGGTAGAACTAACATGATCCAGCAATCCTATTATTGGGTATATATCCAAAGGAAATAATATCGGTATGTCCAAAGAGACACCTGCAGCTCCGTACTTACTGAAACATTATTCACAATGGCCATGATATGGATCAACCCAATGAATGGATGCCTAAAGAAAATGTGGTATAAAAATAAATCAGAAGCTGGGCTTGGTAGTGCACGCTTGTAATCCCAGTACTTGAGACAGGAGGATTGCACGGGATCAAAGCCAGCCTCAGCTACTGAGTGAGGCTCTCAGCAACTTAGTGAGACCCTGTTTCCAAATAAAAATATAAAATAGGTCTGGGAGTTATAGCTCAGAGGTGTAAGGACCCTGGGTTCCATCCTCAGCACTGCAAAAAATAAATAAATAAAAAATAGAAAAATGGAATATTGTTTAGTCATAACAAGGACCAAAACCCTACTATTAGTGCCATGGATGAACCTGGACAATATGTGAAATAAAATAAACCAGACATAGACACAAATGCTGCATGATCTCATCATATGTGGAATATAAAAATGCTAAACTCATAAAAGTAGAGAATCGAATGTGACCTGTAAGAGTGAGGAGGGAAGGGGAATGGAGCACTGGTTTTGCCTACATACAACCCAACATTGAAGGGAGAGGACTCTGTAAAACCCCTTCCTATCTCACTCTCTCAACCACACCCAGGTGAGGAGCCATTGATGCCAAAAAAATTTAAAACAAAGCCCAAGTATGCATAAAACAGGCAAAGTTAGGACCACTTCATATCTACATACCCTAGAAATTGCTCAAACCAGAATAATGTAAATATGGGTTATCATAAACAACCTGTAAATTGTAATAAACATATTTTCAGGTCAGGGAAAACAATTTTTTTCTCTAATTAAGTATAAGAACCTAGAATATTATGTTAGCAGCAAATAAAATCATATTTTCACACAAAAGGGCAGTTCTACTTGTACAGACTCTATCTAGTTTTGAAAATTATGAAATCCACAAAGAATATAATTGCATTGCTGTAGGTGCCCCTGGCATCTAAATTTGCTTGCTGCCTTGATATCAAATTACCAAGAGGTCTCATTGGTCACTGTTAGCATACACTGACCCAGCATGGGAATTAGCAATTGAATAGTGTTTTCAGAGGTGAACCAAAGATACTCATTGGGAATTTTAATAAGAAAGTCCAGAAAAGCTTAGCAGAAAAATACTTATTAACTTTAACTTGTTTTATTTTTGTATAGGTACACAGAAAAGAAATTTAGGTGGGAAATAAATTAATTTTCTCCTACTTTAGAGACTTCACATGGATATTAACTGTGACCTTCAGAAGATACACTGGAGATATATATATATATATATATATATATAGAGAGAGAGAGAGAGAGAGAGAGAGAGAGAGAGAGAATGAAATAAGAGTAAAAAGCTAAAAGCCAAGTGTAATCATAATCGTGGGGAAGATAACCTGAATTTTATCTAAGCACTTAAAGATTTTGGCTTGAAGCATGTACTAATAAGGAAAGGGAACACAACTAGCCTTTTTCTTAAGTAATTACTCTTTCTGCATATAGAGAAGTTAGTTTACATATCAGTAGATTATACTCTGCATAACACATTTCTGATAAATGCATTGAACTTCTTCCATGACTATGTGTTAAAATACGTTCTAAAATAATGTCAAATTGGCAAGAAACTTGTATATTCCAACTTGCTGTACTAGGTAATCACTAAATTGAACAGTGAATGTTTTGCCCTACATTATATAATCTGACTTTTCCTTGGATTTTGACACTGTAGAATGCTCTCCTTAAACACTCTGTTTTTCAAAGTCCAAATACAATGCCAGTTTAGCAAATCCAAATGGATATCCTTACTCCTGAAAGATCAAATTCTCCTATCTAATTTTTATACCCAGATTGCGTTTGTAGCAGCACCATCTATTGAGAGTTCTAAACACCAATACCATTGCCCATATTGTCTCTATGTCTAAATTTTCTCCAAATTTTGCTTGTAAATTCCATATTAACTCACTTTCTTTCATCCTCATTTTCAAAGATGGCCTTAGTTCAGATTTTCATATATTTTGTTTTTTTATTTTTATTTTTCTGGTGGTACTGGGGTTCCTGGAAGCCCTTCTACCTCTGGGCTACACTCCCAGACCTATTTTATATTTTTATTTGGAAACAGGGTCTCTTATGCCAGCAAGGCTGGCTTCAATCCTCCGTGATTCTCCTGTCTCCGCTTCCCAAGTGCGGAGATTACACGCGTACGCCATCACACCCTGTGGGATTTTCATATATCTTCAAAGATTTCTCTGATATTATTTCTTATTGCCCATTTATCTACACTACTACTACCCGACTAACTCCAAGTTTTCATTCCTATTGTGCTACTATCCCACGTGAAAGTCTTGAGTCTCAGCCTCCTGTGCTCACATGAGGAAACCCAAAAGAGCTAGCACTGCCCAAGTTTTAATCTTCATCTTCTTTCATCCACATATGTGTTATGTCATTTTATTTTATTTTATTGATATTTGGTGAACCCAAAGACATTCTACCTCTGAGCTAAACCTACAGCCCTATTTTATTATTATTCTTTGAGACAGATTCTAAGTTGCTAAGGGTCTTACTAAGTTGCTAAGGCTGGCTGTGAACCTACAATTCTCCTCTCTCAGCCTCCCAACACTGAGATTCTAAGTGTGCGGCACCATGCCTGGCCACATATGTACTTTATGCATAGTAATTCTGAGTTGCTTGCCATTTTGCAAATATGCCCTGCTCTTTCTCTACTTGTGCGCCTTACATGCAGGCCCCTCTGGCTTTAAGGACAGGAATGCACCCTCGGCTCTTTTCATCAATCTGTTCTCCTGATGTGCTTGTCTTTGCCCAACTTAGATGTCACCTCCGCTGCAAAAGATCCCAAATCTCCCTGTCCATTATCCCACGTTCATCACTTCTGCTTCTTACTAGCTCTGGCGAGTCACGTGGCCGTCCATCATTGCTCCAACCATGCTACAAGCATATTTCACATTTACATGTCTGAGGTCAGAATCCACATCCTTACCTCATTCCTCCTGGCTTACCTACAGAATTGCTTGGTTTTTTTTTTTGTTTTGTTTTGTTTTACAAAATAGGCATTTAGTATTTCTTAAATTGAATAGAATATAGAGGTTGAGCTTTCTTAAGTGGCTTCAAATGATTCTTGTTGATTAATCTGTGCTCTAATGTATTTTTAAAAGCATCATGAAATGTTCACTGAGGATCCGTAATTAACATTTTAGAATTCCACTTCAAAATTAAGGAACAAGGACAAGTGACAGTTCCACTCTATTGCCCCAAAGTATTAGATGGGTTGAAAAGATACTTGTAGATATCTAATGAATGCATTAAAAAGATTAAGTGAACTTAATGAATCAGAAATTAAGAAATCCCTGAAGAATCATAAGCACATAGGATTTTCTTGTAAAGCAAAATACCAGCCAAAATATTTCCATTATACTGTCCCTAAAAAAGGTGGGTCAGGCTGGGCGTAGTGGCGCACGCTTGTAATCCCTGTGCTTGGGAGGCGGAGACAGGAGGATCGTGCAGGTTTGAAGCCAGCCACGCTGGCTTGAGACCCTGTTTCCAAATTAAAATATAAAAAATAGGTGTCTGGGAGTGTAGCCCAGAGGTAGAGGGTTTCCAGGAACCCCAGTACCACCAAAAAAAAAACCAAAAAGTGAGTCAGTTCTCAGCTAAGGAGGTTTTCCAATTGTGACGGATGGTACTATTCACTGGGGCATCATAACAGAAACGGATTCCAGCTATTGTGGAAACACACACCCAGGTCAGACATAAATACTTGCCTTGGACAAGTATGTGGAGAGTCAACCTCCAGGTGAAATAAATGGAAAAGCGCCGTGCATGGTGGCACATGCGTGTAATCCCAGTACTTGGGAGGCTGAGACAGGAAGATCTCCATTTCAAAGCCAGCCTCGGCAACTTAGTGAGGCTCTCAACAGCCTAGTGAGATCCTATTTCCAAATAAGGAATAAAGTGGGACTGAGGGTATAACTTGGAGGTAGAATGCCTCTTGGTACAATCCCCAGTACAGAAAAAAAAAAAGAAAAGAAAAGCCAAATAGATGGTCATAAGTTCTCAGGTAAGAGAGACAGCACCCTAGCTTGTTTATAGGAGCTATTCATCTAGAATAAGAAATAGTCATCTAACAAAGGAGATGTGCTATCCATTACGAAGTCTCCCTTGCCCCTTCTGAGTAAAAACAGGCGAGGATAGGAGCTTTCGTACTAGAAGCCCACTCTCCAAAAGGCTGTGTAGTGAGATGAAGAAGGCTGTCCAGCAAGAAGCTCGACCCCAATGTCGGGACAGGATAAAGAGCGCAAGGCGCTCAGGAATGTAAAATAGACGGACTTACTGGTAGAGAATTTTGTTAGGAATACTTAATGCTCCCAATGAGAAGCAAAGTAATATTTTACATATAAAATATGAATATACAAAAATATTTAGAAATTGATTGCTGAAATTAATACTTTAATAGGTAGCATGCAATATTTACCTCTAAAAGATAATTGAGTTGAAAAAATGATCCCAGGAATTTTCCAGAAAACAGCAATAGAATGTTTATGCAAATGATTTTAAATTTTTCCATACCAAGGAAAAAATACCTCTTTCACTCGTTTATCTATGTCTCCAAACATTTTTACATTAGTGCAACTTGTAAGTTTCAATTCCACACCGTGTGTGCGATTCAATCCTGCTTTCCACGGCTGTCGCTACCACTGCTCCAGCCCGGGCTGCTGGGAGCTCTTTGACGTGCCCTCTGTGACCCTTGGACATGTCACGTCACTGGGGGGTTTTCCTGTTACTTCCTTTCAAACACTTCTGGCTCCTTATGTTGGAGAAACACTTAAAAAAAGTAAGATCTAAAGCTAGCTATGCTCAGTGCTGCTAGTGTCATTTCTCTTAGGACCTCTCAGTCAACAGATTAAATGAATATACGTGCATATGTTAAAAGTACGCATGTGTGCATATCTATACATGTTCCTGTATGTAAATGCCTATACTTACATTGAGCTACACTGAGCTTCTACGGATATCTCTGACTCTCATATGTTGCCACAGGAACTATTCTAGGCTCCGCCCTTTGCTCAGCTGTGAATCCCACAGCAATCTAGGTCAGCTCTCACCACCCACTACCCACTTACTTAATCGTTCAATTCCAGCACACATGGACGGCGGTATTAGAAGTACTCACCTGTACCCCTATGGGGAGCAATTTTATCAGAGTCCTGAGCTCAAGTACAGTTCATTTGCCATTAGAGTTATTGCTTCTGCTGAGTACCAGTTAGAACAACTTTCTGCAACCTCGCCCCTTTAATGAGGTCAGTGCAGGTATTTGCAAGACAGTAAGATTCTCCTCATTATCCACAGTGTCTCCTGGAGTCCCCTTGCTTCCTACGTGACTTGTACTGTCTGTGTACATTAAGTGACTCCTTGTGCTATTAAACCCTGGTGGGTTCTGACAGATTCAGAGTGGAATATATCTACTGTTACATCCCATCATCCACAAGAGCGTCATCCTCCTCAACACCCTGGCCTCCCTCTAAAGCTCCTGGCAACCACTGGTCTTCTAGCTATTGCTCTACTTAGACCTTTTTCAGGTATCATGTTTTTAGAGTCATACTTCTTAGAATCTTTCTTGCCATCTTTTTAAACTGGCTGTTTTCATTTATCAAGATGTAAATAAACTTCTACATCCTTCTGTGGATTGATAGCTCATTTCCTTTTATGACTGAATGATATTTCACTGTACAGAGGTTACATAGTTTGTCTGACTGGTCTCCTATTAAAGAGTATCTTAATTGCTTCCAGTGTTAGCAATTTTGAACAAAACTTATAGATATTACAGTACAGATATTATACTTATTTTCATGGAGGTTTTCTTGGTGGTATACCTTTTCAATCTAGGTAAATGTGTAGAAATGCAATTTCAGGGTTACATAGTAAAGACCACATTTTTTTTTTTTTTTGGTGGTACTGGGGTTCCTGGAAGCCCTTCTACCTCTGGGCTACACTCCCAGACCTATTTTTTTATATATTTTTATTTGGAAACAGGGTCTCTTAAGCCAGCATGGCTGGCTTCGAACCTGCGTGATCCTCCTGTCTCCGCCTCCCAAGTGTGGGGATTACAAGCGTGCGCCACCACGCCCGGCGTAAAAACCACATTTAAAAAAAAAAAAACTGTTAACCTGTCTTCTATAGTAGCTGTACTATTTTGCATTTTTGCAAGCAATAAGTCAGTTCTTGTTCCATCTCCATTCTAACACTTGATACTGAGTATACTTTATAACGAAGTCATCTATTTCAGTTACTGTATTTTAACTATTTTCTTAGAATGTGTGTGTGTGTGTGTGTGTGTGTGTGTGTGTGTGTGTTAGTGGGGATTCTTCCTCCAAGCTACTTCCCCAGCCCTATTTCACTTTCACACAGGGTCTTGGTAGGTTGCTGAGAGTCTAAGTTAGTGAGGCTGGTCTTGACCCTGTGATCCTCATATATCAGATTCCCAAATATTGGAATGACATATGTATCCTTGACTAGAATTATCTTTTATGGTTTTGTGTGTGGGGGAGAGGGGGTACTGGGGTTCTTGGAAACCCTTCTACCTCCAGGCTACACTCTCAGACCTATTTTTTTATATTTTTATTTGGAAACAGGGTCTCCTAATCCAGCAAGGCTGGCTTCGAACCAACGAGATGCCCCTGTCTCCGCCTCCCAAGCACGGGATTACAAGCGTGCGCCACCACACCCGGCTTGAATTATCTTTTAATAGATTACAATTATTCAGTGAAATACCCCATGTCATCATGGATTTTCCTGAACCTAATAATCACAAAGTTTTTGTTTGTTTGTTTGTTTGTTGGTTGGTTGTTTGGTTGGTTGGAGGTTTTGTTGTTTGTTTTGTTTTGTTTTTCTTTTTGGTCCTGGGGATTTAACCCAGAGGCATTCTGCCTCTGAGCTATCTTTCTAGTCCTTTTCATTTTTTATTTTGAAACAGAGTCTTGCTAAATTGTTGAGACTACTCTCAAACCTGCAATCTTCCTGTCTCAGCCTTTCCAAGTACTGGGATTACAGGCACATGCCACCATGCCTGGCTAATAGAAGTTGTGTGTTTTTTGTTAAGGGTGTATTTAGAGATGGGCATGGTGGCATGTGCCTGTAATCCTAGTATTTGGGAGGCTAAAACAGGAGGATCACAGATTCGAGGCCATCCTCAGCATTTTAGCATGGTCATCAGCAACTTACTGAGACCTGTTTCAAAATAAAAAAGTAGAGCTGGGGTTTGGCTCAGAGGTGGAATGCTCCTGGGTTTCAATCCTAGGACCACACACACACACACACACACACACACACAGGTATTTAATAAGTGAAATACTTGGATCACCTTTAGTTCTGCTTCTATTGTTTGCTTTTTCTCTGCTTCTTGATATACTTGCTAATTATTGATTAAATGTTGGATAGCGAGTACAAATAATTGGTGAGAACTTAGCTTTTGATAAGCAGTCAGAAGAGAGAAACATTCTAATTCCAACCAGCAATCGAGTTCCGCCACACAGATCTGACTCCCACCTGCGTGTGATTCTGTTTTCTCTCTAGCTTGTGGCTTTGAGAGAGGTTTGGGGTTCGGGCTTTGACAGTTGTGCTCGATGCCGGTTTACATATTAGCTATGATGTGTTCCTGCAGGCTTTCAGTCATCCTAACTAGGAGTCTAAGATGTCTGAGAGGGTACCCGCTCCGGGGAAGGACGAAAATTCTGTTTATTTCTCTAGCCTTGTGAAACTCTCAGAAGCCTGGCTTACGGCTCTGCCTCTGAGCTGAGACTCCATCTCTGTCTCTTTGCAGACGATGGACCCCTCCAGTGGGAAAGGGACTACACTTGCCCCACCCCTCTTTCCTCTTCATCCTTTCTCTTAGAATCGGCCTCCCAGATCCTAGTTAGCTTTAGAGCCTGAATTTCAATTTAGTTTCCTGGAACCTTGCGATAGCCCAGAGCTGGTCAGCTTCTTGCCTTCTGCTCAGACTCCTCCTTGGTTTCTCAGCCTCCTATCCAGCTTAATTGAAAAGATCCCCGAAGCTTTAGGCGGAAATACACTACTGGATGTCAGACGTGGCTCAGTGACTTTTTTTCTCTCAGCAATCTTTGACTTTCAGGTTTTGAATGCTGTGGCTGCTTTTTGAGGCCTCTGAACTGGGTTATCATCTTTAGTTTTTGTTTTTGGAGGAAAAGTTGTTTTATACGTAGCTTAGAGAATTTTTATCCCGCGTGTTTTGTATGCAGGACAGAGGAGGTTTGATTCATTGTAATCTAGTCCATTGTAGCTAGAAAGAGAAATATCCACTATTTTGGGGTGAATCTCAGTTACCATATCAGTTGGTCCGTAAATACATTAAACACATATTGCTATCAAATATGTTTTCTTAATATGGTTATAGTATGATTAAAATAAAAATAATTATTCAATATAACCTGATTATCAGGACTGTGTCAAATGTTTCCAATTATCTAGAAAAATATTTTCACATTCTATTTGGTTGAATTTAAATTCAAATGAGGTCCAAAGGTTTTATTATGTTGATGTCTCTTTTAATATATCATAGGCCCCCTTCCATTTAAGTCATTCTTAATTAAAATAAAAAGTGGGTCACCCTTATGTAAATTTCCTATATTTCAGGGGAGGGGGTTGGGGTGCAGAGGGAGCTGTATCAAGAGTTATTGTGTGCATATATGAACATATCACTTTGAATCCCAAGATAAAAATTAAAGAGGATTTTCCTGTATTTCCTCTTGCTGCCATCCTTAAATTCCCATGTACCCTTTAATTGGCAGCTAGATAAAGATGTTTGATTATACTCCATCTTTTGAGAAGAATACTTTCAGAGTATTCAGGTAATTATTTTATTATTCCACTCTTAATGTTATTTTGTACTAAAATATAAGTCTGGGCTTTGACAGAACAAAAGCACTTTATTTTATAGTGAAATTTAAAATAAAAACATTGCCAAAGGCATATACTCTGCTATCTTGTAGCCCATGTATGGTAACCATTTCTCTCCTTAGAAAGTTTAATTGCAGTTTCCCATGTTCTTACTTTTCTGGTGCACTTTGCTTAGTTATTACTCACAGTGTTTTGGAGGCCATCTAAGATCATCTCATAATATTAAATTTCTACTAGGGCACGTGTGTTTTCCCTTAAGGAACTATTATGAACGAAAAGGAAGAGTGAGATCCACTGAAGGAGACAGGGACGGCCAGGTGAAGGACTTCTTCAGCCACGACATGACATGTTTGACGCAGTGGCTCTCAAAGCAATCTGACTGCCCTGGGTGGCCATTTTGCAAATATATGGGTTTGTTTTATCAAAACAAATGGATGTACTATTTGTATTTCATGGTAAGGCACCAGTAGAACCGAGTCCTGCGACAAGCTGGACATGGCCAACAGCTAGCCACTTCTCATATACTCAGGGAAAGCTAATAAAAAGTACTTCTGTGCCCAGAAAGATGTGAAGTCACACACTACTTCCCCTAGTCTCCTCATTAAAACACAGGAAGCTGGGCGTGGTGGCGCACTCTTGTGATCCCAGCATTCCAGAGGCTGAGACAGGAGAATCAAGGTTCACAGACAGTCTCAGATACTTAGTGAGGCCCTTTGCAACTCAGTGAGACCCTGTTTCAAAATAAAGAATAAGAAATAGGGCTGGGGCATAGCTAGGAGATAAAATGCCCCTGGCTTCCATTCCCAGTGCCACACACAACACACACACACACACACACACACACACACACACACACAGAGTCTGGGGATGGAGCTCAGGTTAGAGCACCAACTTAGCACATGCAGGAACTCGGGTTTTATCTCAGGTACCAAAGTAAATAAATTAATTGGCACTCATACTGGTTTTGTTTGAATTATACGCACAGGTAGTTTATATTTTTAAATTTTCACTTAAGTGTGTAAAATATGGGTTCCAGACAAAGGACACTGAATCCACCAAGGATAAGAGCCACCTACCTCTACAGAGTGGGGGGTGTGGACTTTGCGCCTGTGTCCTCTCCCCTCCCTTCACTGAAGCTCAGGGGCAGGCACACAGTCCCGACGTCCTGTCTCAGTTTCCGGTTCCGCCTTACAAGGGGGCTGTGCTGTAAACTGACAGACCTCCCACACTATATGGCACGCGTGCATCTTCCTTCTAGCATAAGGGTTACCTCCTCCTTCTAGCATAAGGGTTACCTCCTCCTTCTAGCATAAGGGTTACCTCCTCCTTCTAGCATAAGGGTTACCTCCGCCTTCTAGCATAAGGGTTACCTCCTTGTTCCGAAAGCAGCCTGCAGAGTTCCTGAGCTTATTCTTTGTTCTATAAACTGCATCACCTTGCTCTTCTCTTCATTGCTGTGTTTTGTGGCCATTTACTCTCTCCCCAAAATGAGATAAGGACCCTCAGCTGGACTCGGGTATCTTCGGCCTCTGTGCGGGCCACGGCTGCTGAGAGCCCCAGGTGAGTGGTGCTTGGGCTCAGGTAAGATAAACCAGGTGCCACCTGAGCTGGACTTTGCCCACTACACTCACCACAACCACAAGCCCTGTGGGAGCAAGTGCTGTGCTGAGTGGATAAGGCCAGGAGGGCACAGGGTTAGAGAAAACACGACCTGTCTCTCAAAGGAATGTACTTGCAGATTAGGGGAAAAGCTCCAGCAGGGTAAGCAATGCAAGAGGAGGCTTTAAGTCCTGTTGGCTTTAAAACCCAGCTGCTATTTATTCTCACCTCTCTGACATTCTCCTGTCCACACACGCTGCCTTTCCTTTGGTCAATATTGATACTAGTTCAACAACCATTACAGGAAGGGGCCGGGAAGAGATGAGCTGCCTCCACGTTCAGAGAGCAAGGTAAACAAAGGCAGAGAGGACAGAGGGGAGGGCTACATTCAAGTGCTCCAGGTGAGGATAAGGCTTCAGGGAAGGAGGAGAGGAGGAGATCCACCAGTAAATAATTAAAATTTAAAATGCATGCTGACTATTGTAGGCTGAGGAAAGCCATGGGCAAGGAGGGGCAGGGAGAAGCCGGTCAGTGGGCACTAAGTTACAGATGAGGAGGACTGAAAAGACCCATGTACGGCACAGCGAGTGAGTGACAGTACTGTACTGTACATTGTAGACGTCTAGAAGAAGGTGTTTTGAATGGTTTAACCAGGAAGAAATGGTAAATGCTATGATGATGATTACATTTAACCTCTTTCAAACACTGATATATTCAACTATCATGCAGTGCCTCATAAATATGTATGGATTTTGTGTTTTCAATGTATCAACTAAAATAATAAACTTAATATAAAATTTTTAAAAATGCATACATTTTGGAAGGTCCAATTTTTTAATTAAATAAAGTATCATCTTTAAATTTTCTTACTCCTCCTAATGTGCACACGAAGAAAAAAGTGTGGGCATAGATTTCTCATGGACTTTATTATATTCCCCAACTGTGGGGCTATGCGCTCTTGTTCTCCACAGGCATGGCTAAGACAAAGAACTCCTCTAGAACCCGACGGAGCTGGCGACACCCAGGGATGCAGTGGAGATGGGCCCCTCAGTGACGTCCCGGATTCACCCCAAGTGCGCCTGGAGACGTCTGCACCTGCGCGGGCTTCTCCGTTCTCCTGCCCTGATGTGCTACCTGCCCGTGCCCTACAGCAGCTGCGCCAACTAAACCACTTAGCTCCAGGCCTCCTCGAAATCCCACTTTCTCTCCGACTGGACTTCTGAGATCCATTACCTTCTTTATTACTGCGTGGCTCCTTGATGGCCTAGTCGCCTCTTCAGAGTTTTTTCAGTTGTATTTAGGCTTCAGGCCTTTTAATAAAAGCCCATTGTGTTTCTTCCTCATATTTTTAATTCAATCAATTATTACATATCCAGCAAGGAAGCACATGGTACAGTGGTTAAAGAGAATGGCCACGGGAGCAACTATTTGACTTGAAAATCTTCCCTACTTCCTTTGGCGGCTGAGAAACTTGAGGAAAAACAAACCAAAGGCTCAATTTCCCTGTCTATAAAATGGGCACAACAGTAATACCAGCAAAAGTTGTTTCCAGCATGAAATGACACAATTAAGTACTTAGAACAGTGGAAAGTAGAGAACTTTCCCTCAAAGAAACAAACAAAAACTCGCTTTTCTGTGGTGCAGGGTAGTACATCCCTGCAGTTCCAGTACTTTACAGGCTGAGACATGAGGGTTGCAGGATCGAGGACAGCTTCAGCAGTGTAGAAAGACTCAGCAACCTAGTGAGACCTTGTATCAAAACAAAGAATAGAAAAGGCCTGGGGGTGTAGCTCTGAGGGAGAATGCCTTTGGGTTCAATCCCCAGTACTTTCACCACCACCATCACAGCAAGAAAATATCTTTTGTTATTATTAACCTCAGTATGGTATGTTATAGCCACACTACAAAGTTATTTCATCCTTAACATATATATATATATATACATGTCACTTTCACATGAAGAAGGGATGGAAAATTGAGTCACATTAGAAAAAAACGGGTTGGCGCAGATTCCTGACACCTCTGTGCTTTTGTGATATCTGCTGCCACCTGCTGTAAGTATCGGAAATTGCTGCCATCACAGGAGATTAACGATGCCAGGTTGTTTACCATTTTTACATTATACAAAAGAAAGACAGCAAGCCCATTCCTCAAAGCGTTCTGCCAGCAGTATTGATCTCAGATGGCTGCTGATGACTCAGCGTATCCTGACACCGGCCTGAGAGCTGTAGTGTCCGCCCTAATTTGCTAACGTGAGGACAAGAGCTGTGTGGGATTTACAGCAATCGCTACAAAGGCTCTCTTACCAGAGTCCCCTCCTCTGTGGTCTGTTCATAGTTTTGGTTACTAACATGCAACCAGTCTGAAAATACTAAGTATAAATTTCCAGAAATAAACAATTCATATTTTTTTGTAATGGAATGCTACAGTGAGTAGCTGGAGAAAATCTTGTGCTGTTCTGGTCCATTCCAACCAGGGACAAGGAATCACCCTTGTTCAGTGTATCTGCCCTGTATATGTGATCCGCCTGTGAGGCACTAGTAGTCATGGTGGTTATCATATCAAAAATTGAAGGATCACTGGGCCTATGTTCAAGCAACCCTTATTTTACTTAATAATGGCTCAAAAGCATGGGAGTAGTGGTGCTGGCAATCTTATTACAGTTATTATAATTATTCTATCATATGTCATTTTCATTTCCTGTTGCACTTACTACATGAATTAAGCTTTATCATATATCATATATTGTATGCATAAGAAAAAACATAGAGTTTGGTACTATCTGCAGTTTCAGTTATAATCCACAATTCAGGGAACATTGTAACAAAATGCAGGTGAGTTAAGTATAACATTTAAAAATGGGTTTTCTGTGAAATTAAAAGAAATTTAAATTATTGATTTAAAACACTTTCTCTTTTCTCACTTAATAATACTTTAGTACAACTTTTTAGTCCTTTTACTAGTATTCCTACTTAACAGATTTTTGTTTCTCAGAGAGTTGGATTCTGTAATAGAAGCCATTACAATGCTGTTATATACTATGTCTAAGCTTGTATCTGAAGCCAGAGAAAAATTCCTATAAGATCCAGAAAATGATATGTCAGAGTTTCATAAATAGAAAATAGAATTTCTTATGATTTAAAAGTGTTCATCTCCAAATAGAATCTGAGACCATATGGATCTCTATTGATATCAGAACTAGACAATGAAGCACCCATCACCCGAAGGCGGCATAGCCCCAGCTGAGTGTTGGGATACTTTTCCAAGAGTTATTTATAGCAGGAATTAGCATCTGCCCCACTAGATCATTAAGTCCTGGATTCTCTCTCTACAAGGAGCACAGGTGAGGGCCAAGGACACCAGGTGAGAAAACATGACAGTTTCCTTCCTGGCTTCCGGCTGAGGGGTGCATCTCTGTCTTTCTCATGAGCCTAAGTATGCCCTATGGGCACCACACCACATCCTATTCATGTGCTGGGTATCAAGGACTCAACTGGGGATAATAAAAATCTGTGAATTTCTTATATTCCCCAATTTTTATATTCCCCCCAAAATCTGATTATCTATCATAGCACACACACACACACACACACACACACACACACACACACACACACGTGCCAGACCCCTAAATCTCTTCCCCTTAGGGCAACTAGCCCATGAGCTATACCATAGCTAAGGACCTTTTCTATACTAAACTTCAAGTAGTAGATTTAGTCTTTGGTTTAAAAAAGTTTCATGAAGAATTGAGAAGCAATTATACATGAGCTCACGTGTCAGAAGAAACCCACATTATTCCTGGTGCACGCCCATCCCTGTACTACTCTCAGGATGTGCTTCATGGCCAAACAGTTAAGACTGTTCTTTGGGCCAGTGAACGACATTTTCTAAAGCAAGTCCAAGACTCCCATTGTACCTATTACAGGAGATGCTAACCCTAGTCCAGAAGTGCACTTAATCATGAAAAAGAAAATTCATTTGTAGTTTTGTAGGTGCAATAGAATCACAGCAGAGCACTATTTTAATATTTGGTTTTTAAACTACTGTCAGATTTCATACACAATATTATATTCATATTTTGATATAAATGGAAATTTAATCAATTCAACACCTATGAATCTGATAATTTAATAAGTTTTGAAAACCAAGCACTAAAGCTGAACCTCCTTGTATAAGTGTTAAGAAGGTTCAGCAGGCTCCCCTGAGGAAAAGAGACTTGAACAAAGGCATTCATGGGCATTTGGAGGACGCCTGTAATCCCAGACAGGAGGATCACAGGTTCAAGGACAGCCTCAGCAAGGTACCAAGATTCTCATCAACCTGCAAATCTTGTTTCAAAACAAAAAATAAGAAGGACTGGGAGTGTAGCCCAGAGGTAGAATGTTCCTGTGTTTAATCCCCAATACCATCCACCCCAAAAAAGAAAGGAATTCCCAGGGGCCTTCCAGGGGCAGCCTGCTGAGTTGGTAAGAATCAGATGCTGTCCTGACAGCCTCTGAGTAAGCAGGGGGGGTCCTATGTCAGGAGGGTGGGTGCAGTGGCAGAGAAAATGGATGACACAGGAAGGACAGGGCAAGGCAAGCTCACGTGTCACTGCATGTAGTGAGGAACACAGTGGGGACTCCCCAAACTCCTGGACAAGAAGGGCTGAAAGTATGGCTGCTCAAAATAGCTACCTGGGTTTCCTGGAGCAGAAATAAAACTCCCACCAGAATGTCTCATTTTTGAGGGGGCCCTGAAAGGACCCAGCTTCCTCATAATTCACTATGCAAAAGCAGGCAGACTTGAATGCTCATAGCATGGAAAATCATGACAAAATGTGTCCGAGAAGCTGGGTATGATGGCACGTGCCTAATCCCAATACTTGGGAGGGCTAGACAGGAGGATCCCAACTTTGAGACCAGCCTCAACAACTTAAGCCCTCAGCAACTTAGTGAGACCTTGTTTCAAAATAGGGCTGGGGGTGTAGTTCTGAGGCAGAACACCCAGGGTTCCATCCTCAGCACCAAAAATAAAAATGTGTCCAAGAGATAAATAAAGGTAATTTGGGCCAGGCATGGTGGCGCACGCTTATAATCCCCACGCTTGGGAGTCAGAGACAGGAGGATTGCGCAGGTTCAAAGCCAGCCGCACTGGCGTAAGAGACCCTGTTTCAAAAATATAAAATAGGTCTGGGAGTGTAGCCCGGAGGTAGAATGGCTTCCAGGAACCCCAATACCACCAAAACAAACAAACAAACAAACAAACAAAAAATACTACTTTTTAGAAGTTAACCTGCTCTGCATGGCTTCTGGACCTAGATCTCCCTCCAGCCCCCAGGGACACAGAGGGCTCTCTGTCTTACAGTGTGGGTTTTGTCACATGCTCCACCGTCATCTCCCTAAAAATATGACTGGTCAACAGAATAGAACCCAGACCCCGGCCACTCAAGTCCCTGCTCGGGTGCTTGGAGGGACGCCTAGGTTCAGAGCTGAGTCACCACTTCACTAGCTTGTCCCTCCAGCCTTGGTCTCTTCTTTCATGCAAATGAGCACAGAACCCTTCCAGTGACTTTTGCAAATGACAGTACAACACAAAGAAGACACTAAGAAGAGACTGCAGCTCCAACGTGTGCCTACAGGTACGCACAGCTGGACGGTCAGGTTTCCTGACTGTAACATCACTTCCAGCTCAGGAAAGAGGAGGAAGAAGAGACGGAAAGCCAGGATGCTCTCAGTCACAGAACCTGAGAGCCAGTGGAGGTGCATGGAAGTATACAAGTATACAAGTATACAAGACCAGCAGAAACAGGGGATGCTGTTTGGTAAAGCCAAGTCATGTTCCCATTATTACAACATCTGCTTTCTGTTTCCATCCAGGGCTCCTCCTGTGAAGAGAAGAGAGAGAGTGAGCCAGAGGGGAGGACACCTGCAGATCTCACAACGGCTCCGATGCGAACCCTGTTCCCCTCTTACAGACATTAGATTCTAACTCAGGCCAAACTTAAGTATCGTATTGGGAACTTGTGGATCAGAGGTAAGGACTGGCAGCATATTTCCCCTTTATTTTTCTCCCACTGGGCACTTTGCCTGGCCTCTGATTATATTCATAATGACTTCAGCCATTTCCTAGAATGGGAGGAGAACAGAATCCAGTTTTCTAGGGTTAAACAAAGAAAATACAAACAAGCAGCTGTCTCCCCTGCCTTTCCCATAGCTGCAAGCAGACAGGTACTTCCATGGAAAGACCTTTCCTCCCGCCCATCAGGAAGCCTCCAGTCCCGCGCCCAGGTCAGAGGTGGAGGCAAGACTGTGGCAGCAACATGGAGACACAGATGTGTCTAAGTAGGTGCGTTTCAGCCAGCTCTGCTTTCCCTGAGCCTCCAGGTGGTGCTCCGCCTGCTCCTGAGCCTCACGGCCTTGTCCCGAAGAAAGTGGCCCCCAGGACTCCTAAGCTCCTCTGAGCGCTCTGCTATGAATGCCCGGTGCATCTGCTCCCCTCTTTGTTTATTTCCAGGCTACAAAAGTGAGAGCCTGAGCCACAAATGCTACCATGCACAAGCCTGCCTTTCAGCTTCATTGGGTTTGGCCACAGTGAAACCCAGATCCTGTCCATTCCTGGGTGATGGCGTGGTCCATCATGGAGGAACATGTTCTGAGAGCCAGGGAGCAGCAGGCTTTCGGAGGCAGTGCTCTCAGAGGAGGGCAGAATGCAGCCGGATTTAGCATCTTAACAACTGGATTGCCTTCAGTGCATTAGATGCCTGTGGGAGGTATCTTTGCACACCAATTTGCATGCACATTGCCACACAGCTGACACTGCCCCTGGAAGGAGACATTGCTGATGAGCATCCTGGAGCTCAGTGAGCTGAGCATCCTCTTCATAGTCAGATAACCTGCAAACTGCTGGGTCAGGCCAGTGGTCCAGGTGTGTCTGGGACTAATAGCCCTCAACATTATATCCATCCTTACAGCGGAATAACTGAAACCCTGGAGGACAGGGTCGAGCTCTTTTCCTCTTACTCTCCATTAATATTTAACTTCACTGAAACACAGAACCCAATATTATAAGCCTACTAATTTGGATTCATCCAAAGGAAGATGTTACATAAATATCAAACAGAACGACTCCTTACAATAAAGTTGAGTGATTTGTTTTTCTGTCAGACATTGTGTCCTTGTACTTACTGTCCATTTTTAGTTCATATTTTGGGACAATATCTGCCAAAATACTGAATGATTCTTTTTTCCCCACAGCTTGTTAATGCTCATAATCAATGTTCCCAGCAACTACAATATCACCGCTAATTTCCAGGTTGAGAATTGCTGGATCACACACTTGCGGTGACTCCAGAGGAGCAGGCCTAATGGCAAAGCTCTCCCTTCCCTTGGCTCTCCTCTCTGTGCCCTCATCCCACAGGGGCAAGGGCCCTGTAAGGGGCTCATTCTCCAAGCTACTGTCTTTTGCCACAGATCCAAATGGCACCGTAAGTTCACGCATCTACCTCTCCTGCCTCTAAAGAAAAAATCCTTGCAATGGAAACAACTTTAAAATTCAAGTTTTATAAGACAAAAAATATCTATTAGCACCCTTTACTTAGTATTTTTCTGAAGCCTTTTTGATTTTAAAATTTCGATCATAAATAAAGGGTTTTGGATGATGATTTTGTTGCCCAGACTTTGCTTTGAATTTTTTGCAAAAGCATTACAACTTTTCCAACAAGACACAAAGAAAGAATGTAGATTGTATTCTACATGGGCTCTGATATGCAGGGCAGTACAGACTTGCTGTTATTATATCTGAGTAGGGTCTACAAGCCTGGTGGCCTCCTGTTACTCATTTGTTTTCTGAGATCAGGTTCTTCTCCAGCAGTCCAGATACTGCTCTGGTAGTCCAGATGTTTCTCCAGGAATCCATCTGCTACTCCCGTAGTCCAGGTTGTACCTAGTAGTCCAGATGGACAATGGTGGCTCAAAATCATGATCTCAGGTGAGCTTTGATTCTAAGGGTCTGCTGGCACTGTTTTCTAGCAGATGAATAAAGACAAGGTGGCATTATTAGACTCAATAATCTCTAAATCGTCTCCCTCATTAAGATGCCAGGGATGTCACAGCAGTCCTTTAAGAAGCATGTGTGGTCCTTCACACCATTACCCCTGGCCCTTCTGGGATCCGCCTCCCATTGTGAACAGCAGAAAGGAGTAACCTTGAGAGCCAGAGAAGGTTTTGGAGCTGGCATGGGTGGTGCGGTTTCCCTGCAGAGCCACCTGAGAATGAAAGGAAACAGTGAAAATCTCCCATGGACAGTGCAACACTCTACAGAGATCCAACAAAAACATTTTCCTTTCCAAACACCTGCCCTGACAGAGCACACTCCTCCCCCTGCCATGGCCCTGGCGGGACGGCAGCCCTCCTGGAACGTTCTTTTGCTACACAAACAAGGTTTCCACACAATGCTTCTCTCCTCGCCCTTTAGTCTGCTCATTGTGTTTATTAGAACTGAGTTGCCAATTCAGACTTCGCAGAAAGGTGCCCTTTAGGTGGGTTTAAATGGAAAGTGTCCTTCGTTTGAAAGTTCAGGTCTTTATTATCTGATTCATCCTGTCTAGGTCAGCTTCACTCATTCAAGGTTAGTCTTGCCTTGACTTTTTAATAAAATACCTTCTAAAGTCAGAATTAATAGTGTATATTAAAACTTGCATTTGTACAAATGTAGCTCCTTTAGCTACTTTATTTTCTTTGGTACTTTTCTCCCATATATTCCTTTTTATAAGCCTTAATTACTGCCTTACATAATCAAAAAAGGGTTAGAGAAGATTAATAATATTTTAATAAAATTTTGACTATTTAACTGCTACCTTCATTTTATTAATATTGGATATATATGATTTAATGGTGAGCTGTCCAACTTTGTGTTACACTAGCATCACAAATTTTTATCTGATATAGTTTAACTTTTTTAAAATTCATCACTGTATGTTTTACTGAATAGGTAAAATTGTCATCAGATAATAATTCTTTAGCTAGCAATAGAGTGTCCATAAATTTTTGGAAGTTATACAATCGAGGCAGCCAACTTCCACTCGTGCATAACATCTTGCTAGATCCTCAATGTCCAATATGAAGCCTGATGACCAGATGTTTAGACAGTATAGTCACAAGGAGAATAGAATGCGCACACTAACAAAATCCATCACTCCAAAGATGAAGACGCTCATCTGTGCATTCCTGCTACTTACTTGTCTGCTTTCTGCTGTGAGAAAGAAATCCTTTATCCAAAGTCCCATGTCAAGTGTAGTTCTTAATATATACACAATCAATTGCTGCCTATTTCTGTACCATTTATTCTCTGATTTCCAATTTATAAAATACTTCCAAGCATTTTAACTAAGTATTCTAATTGTATTTGCCTTTTTATGTTGTTTTTTAAACTTTATGTATTTAGTAATATATTCTCAATCATAAAATAATTCTAAATTATTTTGTACTTTTGGTTTGGGTTTTTCCAGTACTGGGGAATTGAAACCAGGGCCCTGTGAGTTGAAGGCACTGAGCTATAGCTGCATCTCTTATTTTTATTGTTATTATTATTGTTGTTATTATTATTATTTTGAGACAGGTATCACTAAATTGTTCAGGCTGACTTAGGATTGTCAACATGAGCTACTGAGCATGCTATAAAATCTGTTTTATTCCATGAATACACTTGAAATTTAGCAGCTGGAGAACCATCCCTGCTCCTTTAAGCATCATCACTGTCTACTTTAGGCTATTTCTTTACAGCTCTTCCATATTCCATTATGAAATTGTCTTATTCAAACTCTTTTCCCTTCTTCAGCTCCAAACCTTGGTCATAGAGCCTTGTAGGAGAGGCTAAGCTTCTCTTCTTCTTTTCTTTCACACCAGTAAGTTATCAGTAAATGTTTTATTCTGAATAAATGGATAAGTATTATTTTTACTATTCATATTTTGAACAACAAATAGACATGAAATCAAAGTAAACACTGCCTCACTTAATGTAAATGAGGACAGCTGCCATGGTCAGACACAGAATGGCCCCTGAAGAGCTCATGTACTGATGTTCATAGTTGATGTGACTGAGTCATGAGGGTCATGATCTTATCAGTAGATAAATCAGGGATGGGTTTTCTGGATCGGAACCTAGGCAGGCAGGGTGTGGCTGGAGGTGGGTCCTGGGGCTGTGGCCTTAGGCACTGTGCTTTTATCTCTGAATTCACTTCTTTGTTTACTCTTTTTGTTTCTGGACTCCATGATATGACAGCAAAGCCTTTTTCTCCCCCTGTCTTTGCTTCCCACTGCCATACTGTGAGCTCTGCAGACCTGGCCTCACATGGGCTAAACCCTGAACTCTCCAAAAACTCTAAGCAAACAAGTCTTCCTTCCTCTGAGTTGTGTTGTCAACTGTTTTGAATTACAGCAGTGATAATATTGCCTGGCACAGCCATCTTGGGTAAATATAAATTGGGGATGTCCATCCTCTTGAACCCCCTTCACCTTGCCCTCTAAGTAATGTTTCCATTCCTCTCAAATCATCTCCTCATTTTAATACAGGCTAAACTTTCATAATAATATTTTGAAGACAAGAAAGTCTCCACATAATAGCTTATTTCTCAATTCAAACCATGGCCATGAAACATCTCTGGCTCCTCTAAAACAGGAAAGAAAAGGAGATGTTCGTGGTTAATCTTGATTAAATTGACCAAATTGAGAGATTCTATTAAGAGACTTCTAGGGGTGTCTACAAAGGTGTGTCCAAAGAACACTGGCATGTGGGACAGAACACTGAGGGGGGAGAAACAGCCTCAATGTGGGTGTCCCCATATTTAACTGTCTGGGGGCTCTGAAGAAATAAAAGGTGGATGAAGGAGGAAGCCATAGGAGTGAAAGCTTAATTCTTCTTGAGCTGTGTACCATCATGTGTGGTCGCTAGACTCCAGCTCCTTCACTCTCCAAGGACTTACACCATTGATTCTCCAGAGAGTTCCCAGGCCTTCAAGTCTCAGACCCAGTATGCATCATCGGTCCATTGAGTTCTGATTTTCTAGCTTCTTGGACAGAGCAACGACTATTTCCTCCAGCTTTCTAGCATGCAGGAAGGCATTTTGTTACTATATACCTTCTGAGTATGTAAGCCAATTTGATTAATCCATATATATACATATATATATATATATATATATATATATATATATATACACACACATACACACACACATACACACACACATACACACACACATATATTATATATAGTCTGTGGGTTTTATTTCTTTTTTTTTTGAGGCCAGCCTCAGCAACTTAGTGAGGCTTTGTTTTATTTTTTTATAAATTTTTATTGGTGCATTGTAATCAAACATCACAATGTAATACAAGACTTGTGTGGATATCCAAATACACATTATCCAATTAGCCTTTATCCATTCCCCATCCATTCCCTCCCCCTCCCTCTATCCCATGCTTGATTTAGTGTTAAACATTGATATATTTGTTTATGTACATCTTATGTTTTAATGCGATTCCATCTTCCCCCTTCCCATCCCCTCTGATTGGTCACCTTAATTTCTCCTCCATAGGGCCCTTTCTTCCACTGGATTCCCTCTTATTTACCCTATGAGGCTGGAATCAGAGCCTGTCATGTGGCGAGGTCGGTGCTGGGGTCAGCAAGACCGGGATGGGGGCCTGCCATTTGGTGAGGCCGTAGATGGAGCCAGCAAGGCCAGGATAAGAACCTGCCCAAAGGCAAGGCCGGTGCAGGGGCCTCTGTGGCCGGGATCAGAACCTGCCATGAGGCAAGGCCGGTACTGGAGCCAGCGAGGCCAGGAACAGAATCTGCCGGGTGACCAGGCTGGTGCCAGGGCCTTCGCGAGTGGGATCAGAACTTGCAATGCGGCATACACAGAGAAATATCAAAGAAAAATATAAAAATTGGATGCTCTCCCTAATATGCAAAAACTAGAAAGAAATGGGTAATAGAAGGGAATCTATTTCTTTAGAAAACTCTGACTCACAAAGAAGAGGAGGTGAAGTCTGGTTCTAAAAAGACTTAGTCTAGAAGTGCTACCTACCACCTTCACTTTTCTACTCCAGAGCTAGTGATATAGCCGCACCTTTATGCCAAGGGGCTGGGATCCAAATCATAGCTGGTCAGTGGCCTTCCCATTGAACACAAACTATGAATAGAAAACATGATTGTGGGGAGCTAGACATTCCTGCCACACGGAACTTGCCTTTGGGGAAACAATCTCAGGGGAAACTATCTCAGTCATTTAATTCCCAGGAAGGTACAAATGACTCTCAGAGTTCACTGTGAAGCTACCTACTGGCAATCTCATTTCACCTGAAATTAAAACTTAGATCTCCACTAAACAGTCAGGAAGAAGCAGTGATGATAACATCAGAAATCCTCTAAAAACTTCTAGTTATGACTCATATTATAGTTAAATATTAAATCATTGGAACCGAGTATAAAGCATTCCAAATATTCACATTTAAGCATAAAAAATGAGTTGTAAATAAAACCTCACATAGAGTCATTTATTTGGAGGGGGAAGAGGATGCTGCTGGATATTAAACCCAGAGCATTGTGCATGCCAGGCAAGCACTCTACCAATAAACTATATCTCCCATTCAATAGTTTCATACTTAAGAATTCTATACAAGAGAATTGTTTTAATTTTATATATGATCAAGTAGTCTACCCACAATATAATACTACAGCTTGGAATATCAACATATACACTCCAGATGCCAGATAAAATACTCCTTTTCATATCGTTGTGGCTCAATTTTAATGAGCATGTGATGCTCAATTATAATGAGGATTCATCGTTGTGGCCAAATTCTAATGAGCATTCTAATGACCTGTGATAAAAGTGGGAGGTAAGGACCATCTGAGCCCTGAAGAGAAGTAAATGTGGCTCACAGGTAGGGGGTTGCTCAAGGCTGTGTCTGAACTCCCCAGATCAAGGCATCAGTCATCACAGCCTACATTATACAAAAGGGAATAAAGTTAAGAGTCTCATGTTGAAAAATGCAATATTTAAACTGATAGACAAAAACATTTAATTTGCTTTAGTGCATTTCTTACTTTCGTTTGTTGATGTGAAAAACCTCCAATGTGACAATTAAATAGAAATGGAAATTCTATAAACACTATTATTCCACAATTTGAATTTACTGTCTGTCTGTATATTAAAAAACTACATGCTTAAATACCTTAAAAAGTCAGGCACTGAACTGTGAATTTGAATGGACATCAGAGCTTTAGCTGACTTTTGTATGAAAAACTACAAAAGATAAAGACTAAGTAAACAGTCTAAAGATTGTAATACTTATTACACCAATGAAACTAGGCACTATGTTTTCCTGGATACATTTTAGAATGTTCTTAAGTATTCTCAACATTTTATTTAAATGACACTGTAAATGCTGATTATTCCAAAATAAATCTAAAACTAATTACCTGACATTTTTACTCCAAATATTCTAGGAAAAACATTTATTGGTTAATAATGTAGAAATAGAGTTTTATCTTTCTCTATATCAAGGATTAAAATATCAGGATTTCACAGAACACACTTTAAAAGAAAGAATTCTTCTAGTAGTCGCAAAATTTCTGGTCTAAGTCTCTGCTCCATCTTGGGTTGACTTTTGTACAAGATGAGGGATAGGGATCTACATTCATTCTGCCACTGTGGAGATCAATTTGGAGGTTTCAGAGAAAACTAGAAATGGAACCACCAGATTAATTAGTTATATTACTCCTTGGTATCCTTCCAAAATAAATAACATCAGAAAACTATATCTACACATGTATGGCCGTGTTTATTGAAGCACAATTCACAATGATCAAATTATAAAACAAGCTAGGTGCTCATTAACGGATAAATAAAGAAAATGTGGTATTTATACACAATCAAATTCTACTCAGCCATAAAAAAGTAAAAGATTACGTCATTAGCAGGAAAATGGATGGAACTAGAGAATATCGTGCTAAGGAACATCATCCAGTCTCAGAAAATCAAGAGGAAAAGGTAAAAAAAAAAAAAAAAAAAAAAAGAGAGAGAAAACACAGGGGACTTATGACTGTGGAGAGAGACCCAGGACGGAGGGGTTGGGGGAGAGGAGGAAAGGGAAGATGGAGGATTCAAGAAGAAAACAGTTTAGACAACACTATGGCAATATGTGAAAGCATTATTACCAATTTCACTAACATGTGCCAGGAAGAAGGGGTGTAAATCAGGGAGGGATATACGCCAAGAGCTGAGTACACATAAGTTTTTATCACATTGGACTTCACTAGTAGACATTTTGCTCAATGAAATAAACCAGGAATATAAAGACAAACACTCTGGATTTTTTTAATTGGAGAAGTCAATCCATTATATTTAAAATAACTATTTATTATAATTAAAATAATTATTTATTTAATATTAAATCCTTAATACCATCATTGTGCCCGTTGATTTTTGTTGAACTATGTTTTGACTTGTATGTCTATCTTTTCTGTACAAATAATTTCTGTGTCATTCACATAAGGTTGGTATAAAAGTTCTCAGTTGTAACAGTCTATTTTAAGCTAGTGACTTTGCATACAAAAATTCACATATTTACTCTTACACACAGACACACAACTTATGATATTAATATTTATATGTTCACATTGTGTATTCATTATAAAACGTGTTATAGCAATTGCTATTCTTTAAACTTTTGACTTTTTAACTTTTCTACCAGGGTAAAAATGACTTATGCACGTCCACTGAACTATGATAGCATTTTGAGACCACTTTCTTCCACTGAGCAATGATTTTGTAAATTTCTATTTTCTCAGCTTGAAACTCCCCTTAGCATTTCTTGCAAGGCATGTCTGGTGGTAAGAGATTATCTCAGCTCTTGTTTTCTGGTGTCTTGGTCAGCATTCTCATTCCTATAATCCACAACACTGGCCACACAACTTAGATGAAGGATGTATTTGCTCATAGTTTTTGGAAATCTTGGAGGCTGGGGTGCAGAGCTGAAGTCCGGGCCGTAGCAGAGGAAGCGGAGAGAGGAAGAGCAGATGACTGTGTTCCTCACATCACAGAGACAAGAGAGCCTGCAAGGGGAGGAGAGAGACACAGAGTTCCCGAGGCCACACCTGTCAACCAAGCCTGCTTCCAACGCTGCTGCCTTGCTCCTGTGAGGGCAAGAGGGATCTTTTAAATCCAAACCATTACACTTGGAAAGCATCTATCTTTCCTTCTCTCCTCCATTACTGAGCACATCACCATTTTCTTTTAGTCACTGTAGGCAGCCGTGGCCCAGGAGGGAGTGACGGGACCTTCCTGGCAACAGCATGTGTAAGAATGTGCAGGCACTTAGCACCTCCCACAGTTAGCCACTGGCAGAGTGAACTCAGCTCCAGGGCAGCCAGTCCACAAGTTGGTATGTCTGAGTAGGGTAGGAAGGACTGGAGTGTTTGTAGTAATTTCTTTTCTTTTATAAAATGACCATATGTTTCAAATTACATATGTTTAGATCTCTCTCCTTTGCACAAGGATATCACACTCATCATATGAAGCACATTTTTGGTTTATAAATATTAATTTATTATAAGATGCATATATCTCTATAGGGGTCAGTTTTCTATTTATTCAGTTAAGAAGAATTTACATGATTGCTGAGTCCTTCTAGAACTCCCCAAGATTCCAAGATATTTAATCTATTATCTCCTGTATAAAATACTCATAATTGTTTTTAAAATATTTAATATACTTAATGTTTCAAAATGATACCAAACCAAAATATATGTGCGCACGCACACACACACACACACACACACACACACACACACACACACACTTAAATCATTAGTTATTTATACCCAAACTCCCTGTCCTGTCTTTGTTTTTAGAAAAGCCTTCAAGAGCTTCTTCATAATTTAACTACTACTTATTTAAAGATTTGCTGCCAGGCATGGTGGTGCATGCTTGTAATCCCTGTGCTTGGGAGGCTGAGACAGGAGGATTGCATGGGTTCGAAGCCAGCCTCAGCTACTTAGTGAGGCTTTCAGCAACTTAGTGAGACCCTGTTTCCAAATAAAATATAAAAAAAGGTCTGGGAGTATAGCCCAGAGGTAGAAAGCCTCTGGGTTCCACTCCCAGTACCACTAAAAAAAAAAAAAAAAGATTTGCTGACTTAATTATAGACATCCTCCCTCTTTAACAATATTGTAGATGTGTAGGGAAATCTTTTAGCTCACTCAAACTCATAAAATTTTTTCATATAACATATTTTTGAACCTCAAACATTACTCAGTTCATGTTGTTATTGGCTGTTTATCTTTTGACCTTTCTATATTTCTTATTAACCTTCTCTTGCAGCTATAATTTCAAAGACTTAGAACATCAGAAAATAGCACCCAGCTCTGGCCCACCCTATGAATGGGAGACTACCTTGGGGCTGACTCCCAAGACCTAGAGTAGGGAAGATAAGGAAGGGTCCACATTATCATAAAGAAGACATTGGTATTTCTAGAAGTTTTTTTTTATTGCTAATACATACTGACTTTTAAAGAGAGATTTTAAAAAACCAGTCTGATTGTACTAAATGGTAACTGTCTAAGAAAGAGGGGTGTTGGGGTCAGGAGGAAAGGGCCAACTTCAGGTGCACCCATGCAGGACAGCCATGGGTTCTAAGCCTTGGAAGCCTCTTCACAGAAGGGAGGTATGTGGGATCCTGCAGCCCAGGGCAGGCAGAGGAGCAAAAGCCAGTCAAGTGCTAAAGGATTCACAAGCAGGCTGGGAGCTCACTGAGGTTAACACAAAGCAAGATCACCAAACCACCACCCACCATGTGTGTGTGTGTGGGGGGGGGGAGTACTTGGGATTGAACCTGTGAGCTGCATTCTCAGCCCTATATTTTAACTTTTTATTTTGAAACAGAGTCTCCCTAAGTTGCTGAGGCTGGTTTTGAATCTGCGATCCTACTGCCTCAGCCTCTTGTTTCAGTACTGAGATTATAGGCATGTATCACTGTGCCCAGCTCCACCTACCCCTTTATAAAGTATAAGATGGAATAGTAATCAAAATCACTTTCAAATATGCATGGTTTTATCCCAAAAATTGGAGAGGATCTGTTCTGGATTGCACTGTATATCCCTAAAACCTATATTTTGAAGTCATCAGCCTAGTAACTCAGAATGGGGCTATACCAGAAGTTGGCTCTTTTAAGAGGTGAGGGGGTCCTAGAATGGCTTCCCTCATACACAGAGAGCTCGTTGCAATGGAAAAACCTGTAAGGCTACAAAGAGCCTGTGGCCACCACAAGCCAAGACGGAGACTTCAGAAGACACCCAGCCTGCCCACACCTTGACCTGGAACCTCTGCCTTCAGGATCATGAGAAGGAAAAGGAGCACTGCTCTTTTAAGCTGTCCACTGGCAGGATTTTGTTCCAGCAGCCCTAGGACAATAATACAGTGCAGGCAGGGCTCTGTCTCAATCCCACCATAAGCTATGCTCTCTGAGGCAAAGTTTTAAAAATAAATTTTTACAAATTTTAGAAGAGTTTTAGGTTTACAGAAAAGATGCAAATATAATACAGAAAATTCATACAAACCCTACATTGAGTATTGCCTGCTATTAACACTTTACATTAGTATGGTACTAACAAAACTGCTATTAATTGTCACAATCAATGAAGTAATATTGAATCATTACAATTAACTAAACTTTATGGTTTTACTTTAGTTTTTCACATAACACACTATTAATATGTTAAAAATATATAAAACTATAAAAAAGAAACAGACCACATTACATAAAATCGAGTCCATACCATCAGTAGGCTTTGTTGTGATTTTTATACATCTTTCCCACTATTATATTTTATGTACTTTAATTGGTGCGTTGTAGTTGTCATACTGAGATGATAGGAATATTCTCGTATACAACATCAGTGCATTTCCCTCTGGGTCCCGCCCCTCCCCCCGATTTCCTACTCAATCCCATTGAGATTGGCATTGGTAATTTCATAGCATTATGTCTATAGCATTACAACAACTGTTGACCTTTACATCTCTTCTCTTTTGTTTTCCATTTTCAATCTATTTTTTATACATGAGAAAAAACATACAACTATTTGCGTTCTGAGATTGGCCAATCTCACTTAGCATAAAGTTTCATCTATTTTCCTGCAGATGATGTAATTTTGTTCTTCTTTATGGATGAGTAAAAATCCCTTGTGTGTATACACCACAGTTTTGTGATGGATACACAGCTTGTTTCATAATTTGGCTATTGTGAATTGTGCTGCTACAAACATGGATATATATGTATCACTATAATATTCTGACTTCAATTACTTTTGAAAGATGCCCAGCAGGACAAGTTGGCAGTTCTACTAACAGAGTATAAGCGTTCCTATTTCCACTGAGCTCACCAACATATATTATTGTTTGTGTTCTTGAGAGCTTGTTTGGGGGTCCTAGCAGGGGAGTGCAGCTACTTGCATACCCTTGACCCAAGACCCGTCCTCCTCTATTCGGAGAAGGTCGTCCTCTACAACCGAGCACGCAGCTTCGGGAGGGACGCACAGGGAGCGGTGAGGGGGCAAGGGGACGCCCGCCTCGCCAGCCAGACCAGCTGAATCAACCCTGGCGACCAATGGGTGACAGATGTCGCAGCCAGATCACCCTCACATCCTTGTTTGTGTTCTTGATGATTGTCAGTTTAACTGGAATTAAATGGAATCTCATATAATTTTGGTTTGCATTTCCCTGACTGTAAATGTTAAAAAAAACCATATATCTATGTGTGTAATATATATATATATGTAATATATATATGTAATATATATATATATATAATTGTATTTCTTCTTTTTAGACTGTCTTTTCAGTTCAATTGCCCATTTTTTTTATTGGGTTGTTTGTTTATTTTTAGTGTTAGGTTGATGTTGATCTTGGCCAACTAGGTAAATTTGTTTCTTCCAGATTTCTCCACCATAACATTCTTTCCCCTTTTCCATACAGTAAGGAAAATTTTGAACCATCCCAAACCTCAGCATCTTGTAATGTGCAGAGAGTTTCTCAGGCTGTGGCTCAATGGTGGTGTACTTGCTTAGGACTAGGTCATGAGTCTGATCATCAGCACTGCAAAATAAAAAGTAAATGCATGTAAAATATAAATAAAACCACCTCAATTCTATGTGATGTGCACTGCAGGTCATCAGGGTTGCCATGGACTTAAGGGTAGAAGAACAGAAATAAAGTAAATCAAACATCACCAATCTCTCTGTTCTTAGTGAGATCCAGCTGTTGTTGTTCTTGAAGAAGTGTTTTCTAGGTTGCTTCAGCCATTGGTTAGCTTCCAGACTGCTGACAAAGTTGGTCTGGACAAGCTTCACCGGGGCTCTCCTTGCTGAAGAAGACGGTCTTTGAGTTCTTTAATTTTATTTCTTCAATGTTGCCACCTAGCTAGAGCATACCTAATTTTGCGTTCTTAATTTTTTTCCATTTTCTTATACAAATACAAGAAAACTGTTATAAGCTTCAGGCCACATACAATGTGTCTCAAATCTAATTTTGCATTCTTAATTTTATTTTCTTATACAAATGCCAGAAAACTGCATAAGCTTCAGGCCCACAAAATGTATCTGTTTCTGTTGCCGGGCAATTTAGTTCTTTATAGGCATGGACTCATTTAATCCTCACTGCAATCCCTTGAGGAGATCCTGTTATCACAGTGTTATCACAAAGGGGACTTAAGCTCAGAGTTACTAAGTTCACAGCCTAGGGTCACACAGACACTTAATAAACTAGCCGCCCAATGCCACCTGGCCAGTAATATTACTCAGACATGCTGACTCCTGAGTCCAAATATATTACCACTGGATGGTAACAACTTAAAATAAGTAGCAGGTGTCTCCTAGTGATGAGCCCCAAGCCCCAAACACAAACACATTAAATCATGCACTTTCTGCATACTTCTATTTTAGGCTATTTTCTAGAGTTAGCTTTAGTTTTTCCTGGTATTTTTCCTTTTGAAATCAGGCATTATTCCCCCACCATGAAGACTGCTTTCTAAATATCTATTAAAATAATTAATTATTTAACTTATACATGAGTAATTCTATAGAACATTATTGTCTTACCAATTTTTATCATTATTACTGCCCATGTTTTATTAAAATGCTGCAAGGCAAAACTGCTAGCATTAAATATAATAGTGAAATAAAATCTAATTCATCAGTGAGTATAGTATGCACATATATCCATATGTATGTGTGTGTGTGTGTGTGTGTGTGTGTGTGTGTGTGTGTGTGTATTATAACTGAAGTGTGAGGAAAATCCTAAAAATGCAGGCAAGAGGCTAAATTTCCCTGAAAGGGTTGGGCACAGTGGCACACACCTGTAATCTCAGTGCCTGGGAGGATGAAAGGGGAGGATGGTAAGTTGAAGGCCAGCCTCAGCAACTTAGCAAGACCCTATTTTGAAAACCAAAATATAAAAGGCTGAGGATATAACTTGGAAGTAGAATACCCCTAGTTTCAGTACCCAGTACCAAAGCAAACAAACAAGTAAATAAGTAAACTTCACTAAAATCACTACTAAAATCACCTAGAACAATTAAAATTGTGGCATATAATGTGGGTTAGGCTGGATTCACAGTAGGAGTTGAGAGAGAGGAAGGGTCAGAGGGAGAGCACGAGCAGGTGAGACCTGGAGTGGACATTCACAGGCAAGAGTGGTCAAGACGCTGCCCAAGCTCTGTCCACACTGGAGGGGTACAGGTAGGAAGGCATGTATATCTCCTGTGCTTTGTCAGAAGTGATTTGTAATATACCGATCAAAGAGATGGAACCATGGGAAGTCTCAGGACCAGAGCAAAGATGTCACATTGAGAAACTGAAGCCTACTCTGAGCATGGCAAATAGGGGATGGTTTTCCCCGTGATGCCCCTGACATGCCAGGGACATCGAGGTGTATCTTACATCACCAAGATTAGGTCCTCTGGTTTCTCTGCCCTGAGCCATTCCTGTTTCTTAGTTGTTTCATTCTTTCTTTCTCCATGGATTTTTTTTGTTTGCTATCTTTAATTTACGATTTATCTTATCTAAAGAATTGTAGAGAGGACTAAAGAACCCAAGAACCATGTGATTTTGCTACAATACATTTGATATATTTCTAGCTTCATAGCTCATAGGTTCTGTCACTTCTTACACAACAGACATCTGCTGAATTTTATAGTATTTTAATACACTGAGCTATGCAATAAGTTATTTGTTTAGAGAAGGGGGATGTGCAGGTAGGGTCTTTTTCATAGTCTTGCATTTTCTTCAGTAGCTTGGCCCAGGCATCACCTCACATAGACTGCACAGCAGGGAGGACTCGGTGCAGCTCTGTGGTGCTCCAGTTTCTCTGGTGTCAGCAAGACTCAGTGAATTCCAACCAGACTGTGCCTGAAAACTTAAACACTAGATGAAAACAACTCCCATTTGCCCCCTGTAAATCTTGTGAGATAAACAAAAGTATCACTGGGAGGGAAAGATAGATAAAAAATTAAGATTAGCCAAAAGAAAAAAATAGGGACACGAATTTCATTTAGAGAGTAAGATTTCTGTTTTCAGTGTTCAGCATCAGTACTCAGTATGTCTCGTTTTTATTTTTTAAATTTTATTTATTTATTTATTTATTTTGCTGGGTGCGGTGGATTTTATTGATGGTGCATTTGACAACAGGGTTCTCTAAGGGGGTCTGGGATGGAAGCTGGGAGGAGTGGAGATTCTCAGGTGTTTGAGGACTGAGTTTGAGCATGGGCTCCCAGCAGCTGAGGGCCTCCCTCTTCCTCTTGTGTTCTTGCTGGGGCAGGTGGTCCAGGGACTCTTACTCCTTGGAGGCCACGTGGACCGTGAGGTCCACCACCCTGTTGCTATAGCCAAATTCACTGTCACAGCACGAAATGAGCTAGACAAAGTGGTCGTTGAGGGCAATGCCAGCCCCAGCATTGAAGGTGGAAGAGTTGGTGTCGCTGTTCAAGTTACAGACCACCTGGTCCTTGGTGTAGCCCAGGAAGCCCTTGAGGGGCCAGCAGACGCCTGCTTCACCACCTTCCTGATTGCATTTTATGAGAACTTTGCCCTCACTACAAAAGTACTAGAAAAGCTCCTCAGAAAAACACAAAGAAAGCAACCATAATTCTTCTATTCACATATAACCAGTGTTCATATTTTTACATATTATCTCTAAAGTTTTATTTTTCTGTGCATTCAAAATACGGCTTGGAAGAATGCATATTATATCAACCATTTTGTCTGCATCAAATGTCCCTCACGAGTTTAATGGTTGTGTATGATAGATCACATGAAGTGACCTATTTTAGTCAACATTTAGATTGCTCCAATCTTTTTCTATCTACCACAAAAAATACTGTGATAAACATTCTTGCATATGCTTTTTACTATACATATGGAATGTTATTTCAAGTGACGTCGATCGCAGCAGAGATCGTGACAACTGTGCGCGTCTGTATTCTTACTATGTTCAAATGAATGAATATAATTAAGATTTGCATATCTTCTCCACCTCTCCCATCAGGTATTTGATGGTAACTGATAATTAGCAACTGCCCCTACAGTGATCTCATTTACTCTAATTAACAAAATCAAGTAAGGTTGAAATTCACTGTCCTGTTCAGTGAGTCATGAGCCAAGCAGCTGTTAGGACTGAGGTCGGCATTTGTGCCTGGCTATAACAGACTGTCTAAAAGGCATTTTTCTGATTATCTTGCGATGAATTTATTCTTAGGAGATAAGAAAAATATCACTAAATTTCTCTATTGAAAAGGATTCAAACTGGTTTTACTGTGGGGATACCCATACCGAAAAAGGAATTCCTTTAAATCAATAAATTTATATTAAGGGAAAATCAGGGTACTTTGGTTAACATCCACTTTGAAGTACACGATAGAGGAGGAAACTCTCTTCCCCAAGTGTTTTTCTGGAGATAACACTATTGAGTCGAGATGGCTCCATTGGCCAAGGACTGTGCTCTTTCTCTTCCTGTCCCACTATCAGTCTAGTAGTGGGTCCACTTCGGATCTGCCAGGTCCTGGCTTTTCCTCTATATTTACCTGGAGGGACGAGGTCCAAGTATGCTTGTTGAGATAATGGATCTAATTTGTTACTAGACTGACCTCTTAGGATTATGACTTGTTTTTGGAAAACAAAAACAAAACATATTTTGAATTTAGTTTGTTCTCAAACCAAAGATGAATACCAAGTAACAATAATCGTGAAATGTGTTAGGAACATAGTCATGGCTTTTTTAATGTGGTGCTGGGGATTGAACCCAGGGGCATTCTACCTCTGAACTACAACTCCAGCCCAATTTTTTATTCCTTTTTTTGAAGCTGGGCCTCACTAAGCAGCTGAGGCTGGCAATGAACCCGGATACTCCTGTCTCAGCCTTCAAGTACTAGAATTATGGCTTCTTAATATAGGATGTTTCAATTAGATGGTATCCTTTATCCCCAACAGACTATCATTGTTAAATTAAAATGGCTTTGTGGTGTCTGTTATTTTCAATAAACAATTTTTATCTTTCATGTTGTATAACCAAATATGGTATGGTTTTTCAATACTAAAATTAATACAGATATAATATTTTTCACTTGGAAAGATGGCTTCTGCCATCTCCCGAGCCAAAGCAAAGACACTCCCTAGACCCCTGAGTAGGTCAGAGAGCACGTGTACTAGGAAACTGAGGACCACGGGACGTAGCTATTGCTCTGAAGAGGCATTCCAGTGGTTGGTGCCTCCAATTTCAATAAGCAACACATAAATGTGGTATGGAATTTAGAAGA
The DNA here is from genome assembly GCF_963383645.1 of Muscardinus avellanarius. NCBI lineage: Eukaryota > Metazoa > Chordata > Mammalia > Rodentia > Gliridae > Muscardinus > Muscardinus avellanarius. Next base: position 198,651,170 of record NC_137787.1, read on the forward strand.
CACAAATGAGTGTAACGACAAAGAGTAACCCCTTCCTTACCTCTGTCAACTGATACCTATGATGCCTTCTCTAGAGGTAACACTCTGACTATTCTAGTATATCCTTGCAGAGATCTGGTACCACGTCAATTTACCAGGTAATAACTTTCTTGTTTGTTTGTTTGTTTGTTTGTTTAGTGGTGTTGGGGATGTAACCCAGGGGCATTATATCTCTGAGCTACACTCCCAGCCCTATTTTTTAGTCTTTTTATTTTTTGAAACAGGGTCTCACTGAGTTGCAAAGGGCCTTGCCAAATAGCCGAGGCTGTCTGTGAACCGTGATCCTCTGGTCTCTGCCTCCCGAATGCTGGGATGACAAGCGTGCGCCACCACGTCCAGCATAACTCTCTTTTAAGAAGTTCACATGGGGCCAGGCTGTCACTCAGTTGCAGAGTGCCTGCCAAGCACATGCAAGGTCTTGGCTTCTGGGTTTGATCTCCAGCAACACATACACATACACCCATATGCACACACAACAGTCAAAAGAACACGTGTTAAGAAGCTCTACCCCGTGCCTTCCTTTATATATATTGCAGTACTGGGGATGGGACCCAGGGGCATTCTACCTCCAAGCTCTACCCCCAGCCCTATTTTTTATTCTTCAATTTGAAACAGGGTCTCACTGAGTTGCAGAGTGCCTCACTAAGTAGCTGAGGCTGGCCACAAACCTGGATCCTCCTGTCTCAGCCCCCTGAATGCTGGGATTACAAACATGCACCACCACGCCCAGCTCTATATTTAGTATATATTGAAGATCTTTCCATCACAGTAAACATAGACATCATATGTTCTTTTTTATTTTTAATTGCTAATGTGCCAGCATTTATTTAACCAAACTTCTATTACCATTTAACTTTTCCTCTTCCTCACCATAATTTTACCTCAATTATCCTTAAAAAGATATCTTTTGTACATAAGTAGGCATATTTGTGGTACTGGCGATTGAACTCAGGAGCATTCTACTACCAAGCTGCACCCACAGTCCTGTTCTTTTTTCCCTTATTTTAAAAGTGTCTCACTTAGTAGCAGAGGCCAACGCTATGAGAGAAGGTTCCAAATTTGCTGTTTTTCAAAGAACTACACTGTTGTCCCCAAGTGCATTAAATAATGTTTCCCCCACTGACATGAAATGCAGCCTTCATCATTTACTGAAGTCCATATCCAGTGTCACTACTTCTCGCTGTTTAGCACATGTGCATGAACAAGGACCATACTATTTTATTACTAAAGCATCATCCTGCATTATACTACCTTGTTCTATTTTCACCAGTGAAACTATTTTTATAATCACCTCTATGTATATAATCACCTCCCTCATTTTCCTTTCTTGTTTAACATTTCTTTAGATTCCTTCATAGTATTTTTCTAAGCAATATTTTGAAACCTATTTTCTGGATTAAAAAAAATGTCTAACCTTATTTTTTAAGTCTCTTTCTTTTTCTGACATCATACTACTTATTACGGTTGGGGAGTCATGAAACAGTCTCTGCCAGAAATTTACAACCTAATGAACTAAAGACAAATCAACTTAAACATCACTTGGAAGAAGCAATAATAACTTGTATAAGCAATACTTAGCTATTCAGAAAAGTCCATCTTAGTAAAGTAGCAGGCATCTCTGCGGAGAAAACATGACCTGTTCTCACGACAGCTCTTCAGGGTCACACACATGGAAAACTTCCTTGGCCAAGCTTCAAGGCTTCCTTAGTAACTCTCCTAACACTGCTCCCCATTTCTAAATTTCACTCCTCAAATGAGGTACCCAGGAACAAATGCCACCAACATAGATGTTGAGCTGATTCTGATTTGCAAAAGTGTTCCAGTAGGAGTTGACAGAGCCAAACCTCAGAGCTCCATCTTCCACCTTATCAGGGATATCTGATCCAAACTTATCCCAAACTGCACCAGCACGGACTTCATTCAGGTCAATGATGAGCTAAAGAAAACATCGAAGACAGTTTAGCGGAACACAATAAAACTGATGTTCAAAGCTGGAGGTTGAGCTGTATTTCCTTATAGTAAAGTAACATAATCATTAAGACCAAGTCAGGAGCTATCTTAAAATTTATAGACATTTATACTGTCAAAGTATAAAATTATACTTAAAGGACTTGATTTACACACCATACCTAGAGGGAAAATGCATTGTGTTGCACCCAGTATCTTGTTGTTTTTATTTATTTATTTCAAGTTTTTGTAAATAATTTCATTTGTGTTCATCTTATCAGAACAATGCAAATAACACTGTGATTCATTGGCCAGAGAAAGTCCGTTTATAAACACAAAACACAGAAATGTATTTCTATGTTATTTTATTTATTTATTTTTTTTTTTTTTCACTGATGTAAAATTTTATTTTATTTTATTTTATTTTATTTTTTTTTTTAAATTTATTTTTTATTGGTGCAATGTATTCATACATCATAGTGGTATAAATAAGATACTTTTGTAGACATACATGCACACATCGCCCAGTTGGCCCCTACCCGATCCCCACCCCATTCCCTCCCCATCCCTCCTTCCCACGCTTGGCTTAGTGGTTGACATCTAGTATTATAGCAATTTATACAATATTAACATTGATAATCTCACATAACAGTTTCATTTGTCTGGTACCAAACTTTTGATGACTTAAAGATAACATTTCAATATTTCTTTTTGCTTTCTTTCTTACCAGAGAATATTTTTTTTTCTTTTTTTTTTTTTAGGTGAAACTGTCATACATTTATTTATTTATTTTTCAGAAAAAAAATCTATCCTGATATGGAATATGGGCTCTAGATACCCAAAACAGTCTCAAAGAAGAACAAAGCTAGAAGATGTATATTTTCTGATTTCAAACCATATAAAGCTACAGTAATTGAAACAGTGTAGTACTGTTCTAAAGGCAGATATATAAACCATTGGAGCTAAATAAAAGCCTAGAGATAAATTCTTCCATACATTGTCAAGTTATTTTTGACAAGGTTTCCATGAACTTTTGGTGGAGGAAATACTAGTCTTTTAACTAAATATTGTTGAAAAATAATAATAAATGAAAAATAATAAAATTGGACCCTTACCTAACACATATACAAATATTAACTCAAAATAGATAAAGGACCTAAATATAAATCTTAATACTATCAGCTTTTAGAAGAAAATCTGGGTCATAAAACCTCACAACATTGAAATTGGAAGTGATTTCTTGGATATGATTTCAATGGCACAGGCAACAAAAGGGTAAATAAACTCCCTTAAAAATAAAAAAATATTGTATATCCAAAGACAATGTAAACAGAGTTAAAAGTTACTGATGCTCTTCCAAGAGTTCCTCCTATGACCCATTTCTCCCTAACTCTCACATATTAGGGAAAGCATCTGATTTCTTATTTTTTGTGCCTGACTAATCTCACTTAGCATAATGTCCTCCAGCTCCATCCATTTCCCTGAAAATGATGTAATTGAGTTTTTTTTGATGGCTGAGTAAAATTCCATTGTGTACATATCCCACAGTTTTGTAATCCATTCATCTGTTGATGGACATCTTGGCTGGTTCCATAGTTTGGCTATGGTGAATTGTGCAGCTATGAACATAGATACACATGCATTAGTTTGATAGTTTGGTTTCTTTTCTTTTGGGTAGATACCCAACAGTGGTATTGCTGGATCAAATGGTAGATTTGTTCCCATTCTTCTGAGGATTCTCCATACTGTTTTCCAAAGTGGTTGCACTAATTTGCAATCCCACCAACAATGTCTTAGAGTTCCCACTTCTCCACATCCTCGCCAGCATCTGTTGTTGTTTGTGTTTTGAATGATGGCCATTCTAGTTGGAGTTAGGTGAAATCTCAGGGTAGTTTTGATTTGCATCTCTCTGATTGCCAGTGATGTTGAGCATTTTTTCATGCATTTATTGGCCATTTGAATTTCTTCTTTTGTGAAGTGTCTATTTAGTTCATTTGCCCATTTTGTTATTGGATGTTTTGTTTTCTTAGTGTTGAGTTTCTTGAGTTCTCTGTATATTCTAGATATTAGTCCTCTATCAGTGGTGTAGGTGGCAAAAATCTTCTCCCATTCTGTTGGCTCTCGATTGAGATTCTTGATAGTTTCCTTTGCTGAACAGAAGCTCTTCAGTTTCATGCAATCCCATGTATTGATTCTCCTTTTAATTTGTTGTGCTTTTGGGGTCTTGTTGAGGAAATGTTTGTCTGTGCCTATGTGTTGTAGTGTTGGACCTATGCCCTCTTCAAGGAGCTTCAAAGTCTCTGGTTTAATTTCCAAGTCTTTGATCCATCGTGAGTTGACTTTTGTACAGGGTGAAAAAGTGGGATTAACATCCAATTTTCTGCATATGGTTAACCAGTTTTGCCAACACCATTTGTTAAAGAGGCTATCTTTTTTCCAGTGTATGTTTTTGGCCCCTTTGTCAAAAATCAATTGGCTGAAAGTGTGTGGACTTGTTTCTGGGTCTTCTATTCTGCTCCATTGGTCTATATATCTGTTCTTTTGCCAGTACCATGCTGTTTTTATTACAATGGCTTTGTAGTATAGTTTAAAGTCAGGTATTGTGATTCCTCCTGCGTGGTTTTTGTTGCTGAGAACTACCTTGGCTATTCTGGGCTTTTTGTTATTCCAGATAAATTTAAGGACTGATTTTTCTATGTCTGTGAGGAATGATCTTGGTAGTTTAATGGGCATTGCATTAAATCTGTAGATCAGTTTTGGGAGTATGGCCATTTTAATAATATTTATTCTGCCAATCCATGAACATGGAAGGTCTTTCCATCTTCTAAGATCTTCTTCGATTTCTTTTTTCAGTGTTTTATAATTTTCTTTGTAGAGATCTTTTACCTCCTTGGTCAAGTTTATTCCTAGGTATTTTATTTTTTTGTGGGAGATCCTGAGTGGAAGTGTTTTCTGAATTTCTTTTTCAGTGGATTTATGGTTGGTGTACAGGAAAGCTTCTGATTTTTTAAGATTGATTTTGTATCCAGATACCTTGCTGAATTTGTTGATCAGTTCTATAAGCCTTTTGGTTGAGTTTGTTGGGTTTTCTAAGTATAGTATCATGTCATCTGCAAATAGTGAAAGCTTGAGTTCTTCTTTTCCTATTTGTACTCCTTTGATTTCCTTTTCTTGCCTTATTGCTCTGGCTAGAGTCTCTAGTACTATATTGAAGAGAAGTGGTGATAGTGGACATCCTTGTCTCGTTCCAGTTTTTAGGGGGAATTCTTGAAGTTTTTCCCCATTTAATATGATGTTGGCAGCGGGCTTATTGTAGATTGCCTTAATAATGTTGAGATATGTTCCTTCTATTCCAATTCTCTGCAGTGTTTTTATCATAAATGGATGTTGAATTTTATCAAATGCTTTTTCAGCATCTATTGAGATAAACTTGTATTATACTCTTGCTCACACCTTCTCATAAACAGTATCACATAATTGGAAAATTGTTCCAATATAGCAAACATATCCCAAAGCAAAACCTATAGTTTCCCTGATCTTAATGAGCCAATTTATATACAGTCATATCCTAGCTATCTAAAATTGGATTAGGTCCCTGATGCCTATCTTTCTCATTATAAATGTTCTGTCTTTGGAAAAATAATTTAGTATTGCTCAGGTCTTCAAGGTTTGGCTGTGGTAGAGAACAAGCGAGGTCATAGCTTAGGTCTTCAGAATGGTAATTAATGACACGTAGCATTTACCTAGGACTCCACATCTTCAAAGGACTTTGCAAACTCCAGTGCTAACCCTTGTACAGGAAGTGAGTAGCGCTAGCATCTATTCCTGAATGGAAACCAACTTGCAACAGAGCTGTGGTTGTGCATGGACAAGGGGCGCCTTACAAGTACCACTCTTTCTACGTTTCACCTCAAAAAATTCCAGAGCAAGTCCCCAACCTCAGAACTATTCACATTTCAGTTTGGGTAATTACTTGTCCTATGGTGCTGCTCTATTTGTCATAAGATATTTATCTGAAGACCTTGCCTTACTCACCAGATACCGCCGGTACCACTTGCCTCTTGAGGACCCGAGCCTGCAATGTTTTCAACTCCACGGAGCGGAAGTCTTCCTCGTTCTAAACCACCATCTAAAAGAAAGGGTAAAAAGAGCTTTTAATGTTGTCATAAAGTTTCCCTTTACAAATGCATTTCTTTTTCCTCCAGTTCACCTTCTTTTTCTATTGTCACAACACATTTTTCTGGTTTATTTTTTATACCACATATAAAAATTTATTGACACACTGAAATATTCGAAGTATTAACCTAATGCAGAGATACGTAGTCTGTCTCAAAACAACCCTATGAAATAGACACCCTCATTATCCTCTTTTATAGAAGAGGAAGCCGAAGCAAAGCGCAGAACCGCCCCAGGCAGAGACCCAGGTCTTTCACCCAAGCGCTACACCAGCGCTCGAAGTCACTGAACCATTCATGTGACTCTAGCTGTTTGTTTAAGCAGAGGTTCTCATCCCTGGACATGATTAATATAAATGCACCAGTAGTAATTATAAAACACAGCAGTGTGATTTTACATCAAAGATACTTATGAAACATTCAATAAACACAGGACATCAAAGATTCACATAGACTTATTCATATACTCAAAGAAAACCAGAAAGTACTGTTAGATAAAGAAGCCATGGGGCAGAAAATGGCAAGCATAAAATCTTTTAAGATCTCCAGGTTGTAGTCAGAAGGGGGTTCAAGAGTAGAAGACCAGGGTCATTTTATAGATGAAAAAGGCACATGCCCTGTGACCTTAGAGATGTATTCAATTTGGAAATTTCAGGATTGCCACTGTGGGTTCTCAGAAAAGGCGATCCAGGTAGAAGGAGCAGGGACCTCAGGAAATAAGAAAGGGTGAAGGGCAGCAAGTCAGTTTGAACAGCGTTGCTAAGCAGAGAGAGACTGGAAGGAAAACACTGGTTTGAGATCACTTGTAAATGAATTAAAATCATTTTTTCTTTTTTTTTTTTTCCAGTTAGCCTCTGAGAGCAGGTGGAAAAAGAGACAAAGGAAATATTTCTTCAGGGCCTCTCCCGCACTGCAGCCTGTAGAGCACTTCGACACACATCGCCCTGCGTAATCACTGAGAGGTTTCAGGAGGCACACGTAAGGGAAGGCAGGTTGTCCTGCACTGCTGTGTCCTTGGGCAGAGCAGGACAGCACCTGGTTCTCCACGCTGGGAGCCATGGCAGTTTCCCCTCTCTCCCAGCTATGAGATCCAGGACAGTTCCTTCTCTAAAGGTCAGCATGTCCCCCAGGTTTGCAACAGATACCTGACATAACCAGCTACAAGGATGAGAGGTTCATTTTGGCTCAGAGTTTTGGAAGTTCTAATCTGTGATCTGTTAGTGGCTTGGACCTGTGGCAAGGTGGTGCATCATGGCGGGGGAACAGGGCAGAGCAAACACGATTACATCATGATGCAGGAGCAAAGGGAAGAAGGATGAAGGGCCTGGGGTCCACAGTGCCCAGAAGAGAATGCTTCTTCCTGACCCAAAGGCCTCCTGCCAGGCCCCAGCTCTTAAAGACTTCAGCACCTCCTCATCCTCCAGGATCAAGCCGTTAACATATGGGCCTTTGGGGACTTTCTCCTCTAAACTTTTGCTGTCAGCAAGTGAGAGAAAGAGAGAGAGAAAGAGAGAGAGAGAGAGAGAGAGAGAGAGAGAGAGAGAGAGAGAGAGAGAACTAAAGGGGTAGAAAGACCAGGAAAACTATGCTAGTAAGAATGAGACTCAAAATGTAACCATGGGAGTGACATAGTGACATTGTATCACCATCACCTCTGTGATATTTTATTGATAAGAAAATCCCAGGTCTGTAGGGCATGGTGGCACATGCTTAGAATCACACATACTTGGGAGGCTGCAACAGGAGGCTCTCAGGTTTGAGGCCATCTCAGCAACTTAGTGAGATATCAACAACATAGCAAGGAGATCCTGTTTCAAACATTTTATTTTCTTTTGAAGCACTGGGTATGGCTCATAAGTCGAATATTCCTGGGCTCTATCCTCAAAATGAAAAAAAAATTAAATTAAATTGAAAAGACAAGAAAACTACAGGCCTGCTCACAGATGGAAGGAATTCTGTAAGAATATGAACACCAGATTACAGGGACCACCTTCACAACCTGGCCAACACAATGTGTCCTTTGACCCTCAATGATACAATCTTTTCCAAGATTCCCTCCCAAGAGTTCCAAGTCTCATGTCATTATCCTATCACCAAAGTATGAGACTTATCATCTAAACCAGGCTTGGGGGCAAGTGAGGTTGCTGACACAAACACAGCTCTCACTTCGTGGTCCTGTGAAGCCGAAGAGGATGTGCATGCACCTGATTCCAAACACCCAGCCAGCATGCCATGGTGCTACAGACACAGACAGTTCCCTTCAAAGGGAAAGGGCAAGGAAGGCCAAAGGAGTCTCTTATCCAAGGCCAGAGCAATCAGTGTTCAGAGTTCCTTAGCTTTCAGAGCTTGGGAAAACTCTGTTGGCTCTTGGCCCCACCCCCTGGTCTCAGGGCTCTGCCCCTGAACCATCCTTTTCCCATGAGTGAGGGCACAGGTTTGCTGCTGAGTGGTTTTCTGAGGCTGTGTTCTGACAGTAGATTTCTGGCACCCTCATCAGCCTTCTTGTCTTTTATTTATTTATCATTTTATTGGTGCATTGTAATCATACATCATAGTGAGGTTCAAAGTGACACAAACATTCATGGACACGCTTGGTATCTCTCTCTCTCTGTATCTCACCGTGCTTCCCCTCCCTCTTACATGTCTCACTTGGTATCTCTCTCTCTGTATCTCACTGTGATTCCCCTCCCTCTTACGTGTTATGAGACTCGTAGTCACGCCTTCAGATACAAACAGAATTGTTTGAGCTGTTTCTCTCCTCGGTCTCCCTTTCCCCTTCCCTACCTCCTTACCCCAAACCCCTTCCACTATTCCCTGGTCTCGTTCCTCCTTTTCCTAAAGCCTCTTTTCTTTTCTACTTTCTCTCTAGATTCCACATATGAGAACATCTATCCCTTGACTTTCGGAGACTGGCTGATCTCACTTAGCATAATATCCTCTAGTTCCATCCATTTTCCTGCAAATGATATAATTTAGCTCTTTTATGGCTGAGTAAAATTCCACTTTGTGTACAAACCACATTTTCTTTATGCGTTCATCTGTTCATGGACGCCTAGCTTGGTTTTACACCTTGACTCTTACGAGTTGTGCTGCTATAAACAGGGGTGTGCATATATCACTATAGTATTCTGACTTTAATTCTTTTGGAAAGATACTGAAAAATGGGATAGCTGGGTCACTAGGTTCCATTGCTAGTCTTTTGTGGAACCTCCTAATGATCTCTACCGTGGCTGTACTAATTTACAATCCCATCAGCAGTGTAGAGGAGTTGTTATGCCCCACATTCTCACCAGCATGCGTTATTGTTTGTAGTCATGGTGACTGAAGTATCAATGGAGTATCAGTGCAGTGTTTTTTTTTTGTTTGTTTGTTTGTTTTTTTTTGCATTTCCCTGATGGCTACTGATGTTGAACATTTTTTCATATAGTGATTGGCCATTTCTATTTCTCATTCTGAGAAGTGTCTCTTCATGCCACTGACCAGTTTTGACTGGGTTATTTGCTTTACACCTTTCCTTTTTCTCTCTGTCCCATCTGGCAGTGCTTTTCCCAGTATTATCAAGAAATGACTTTCTGAAGAACCTCGTGGGACTCTTGAGAATGTCAGCAGTGTTCACTGAGTTACACAAAAGCCCCACAACGGACCTTTGCAATATAAGTATTTCTACTTCACCCTCCACTGCGATGGCACAAGGACAAGCTTAACCTTTGCACTTAACCTTTTCAAGTTGATTGAGAGGATCTAAGAAGATGTCTAAATAATTTTATCTTTGCCTATAGCTGAAGTGAGAACAAGGTTTACATAATCACGCCTTCATCTTTTCCTGAATTCTACACTTTTGGAAACGATTTCTTAATTTCAGCTGCTTTTGCTTTCTAGATATGCTGAAAATTTTAAAAATTATCAAATTTTTAATTCTTTTTCTGTTTAACAGACAAAAACAGATTGGTTGAAATCCTCCGCATTTTACAAAAAGCAACAGTGCCAGGTGACAGCCTCAACACGTAGCCTCCTTGTCTACAGAACCCACTTCACCGCCTTGCGTCCCACTGTTCACAGAATCAGAAGAGACAATTTCCCTGCTCTCTTATCGCTATATCGATGACCCCAGCTCCTCCTCACACGTGTTCCTCACTACTGCCTTTGAGGCCTCACTGGAAACATCCCTGAAATCCGGGTTTCTGCTAACAGCTTGTTAAGTGGTTTAGGCTTCTTCTATGATGCGCTTCCAAGTCCTCCCAGACTCAGCCAACTCTCTGTTCCCAAACTTAGTTTTTAGGTATTTGTTAAGCATCTCCTCCCTTCTGGAACCAAAGATCTGTACTATCTGAACTGGCTTGCTGTTGCGAAAGCAGATTACAAATCGATCTCATCTCTGGGTGCAGGGTAAAGTAGAAACACTTATATTACAAAAACAGATTAGAAAAACAATTCACATCTCAGGGGTGGACTAGGGAACCTCCACTTGCCCCTCTCACAGCCACCAAAAGGATTGAACTGCTAGAGGCCGTGAACCTCATAATCTCTTGCTTTTTCAAATTCAGCAAAAAGATAAAGACTATTTTCAATGGAATCCCCAGACATAATGTAACCAAGGCAAGATATTGCTGCTATGCTTAGTCAGAATAAGTGGCCATAATTAGAATGGTTGTTTGATATCACTGAGTTTGGATTGACTTTCTATGAACAGAAACAACTGGAATTATATTCATAATATATGTCGAATTTTCTGTTTCAAAAAGAAGTGGAATTATTTTAATTTTTAAGTGACTTATAAAAGCAGCTATGAATTGTTGGCAAAATTTTTAAAATAGCACAATGTATGCTATTGGGAAACAAATTAAATATTAAAATATATGCTAAAATTAACTGTTTAACATCAAGAATACATAAAATAGTCTATCTCTTAAGTCAAGTTTTTATTTTTGAACAGGTCATTTTTTTTTTTTTTTTTTTTTTTGGTGGTACCGGGGTTCCTGGAAACCCTTATAACCTCCGGGCTACACTCCCAGACACCTATTTTTTAATTTTTTAGTTGGAAACAGAGTCTCTTAAGCCAGCGAGGCTGGCTTTGAACCTATGCAATCCTTCTGTCTCTGCCTCCCAAGCGCGGGTATTACAAGCATGAGCCACCACACCCGGCATAAAAAGGTCATTTTTTAAAAATATGTAGTGAGAGAGAACGTTGAAGTTATTTGTAAACACCAATTCTACAACAAAATACATTGGATTTATGAATACTGCTCCATTACTATAAATAAAGGCACACTGGGTATGATTTTTTATTTTTTTTTTTGCAGGTATGAGATGGGACCAGGGGCATTTGACCTCTGAGCTACACCCCCCTGCACCATTTTTTATTATTTATTTTGAAACATGGTTTCACTAAGTTGCAGAGGACCTCAGTAAGTAGCTGAGGCTGTCCGTGAACCCCAATCCTCCAGTTTCAGGCTCCCGACTGCTGGGATGACAAGCATGTGCCACCACGTCTGGCTTATGGATATGATTGCAGATATAATCTCTTTTGTTCACCATTGCTCTCAGACTGATAAATAAAAACTGATATCTATGATTCATGGGAATTTCAATCAAGTGAACGCAACTTATCAACACAGTGACAATCAGCTTGCTAAGTGTTCATAATATTTCTGTTTATTGCTTTACCTTTACTTATTTTATCTTATTTAATGTATATTTTTCTTGTTTTATCAAATATATATTATGAGAAATTAATATATAAAACCCAGAGTAAAAAAGAAACTACTTCTGAGCTGAGTAATGACCCAAACACTGTAACCTTCCTTTTAGCACGGGGTGTTCAGCTGGGCAATCATAGGGCTCATTAACTGAGTCAGGAGGCCACTTGTCACATCAACTATTACAAGGCTTGCTCAATTTCTCTCAGAGGCTTTCACATTACTCTATTTTAAAGGGAACATTAATTATCTCATTTATCAACTTAAAAAAGCCCAAAGACATTAAAACTATGACTAACTTTAGATGGAAATATCTTTGTAAACCCTTGAGGTCCCCAAACTATCAGATGAAAGTGATGCCATCCCCTCAAGCCAGACTCAGTAGGTGGATGTCTTATTGTCACTCAAGACTAAATTATATGAATCATAGAATCCTCTTCAGCTCCTAACTATATCAGCTTTCCAGCAGAGGAAAAAATAGTGGAGAGTTTGCAATGGGGAGAAACATTCATGAAATGACACCTTTCTTGTGGGAGGGACTTAGCTTCAGGACCCCTAGAAGTCTTGCACCAATTATTGTAAAAACCGCAAAGTCATAGTGGAAAACTGCACCTTCCTTTTGTATCACTTAAATTATACAAAGCACAAAATTTAGGGAATTCACAGTTCTGAGTGATATTTTTTACTTTGAATACTATGATAAATATTTTGTAAGAATTTGAATATTATGTTATACCTTCATTTAATTTTCTTTTATTTCTTCAAAGCCAGGCACAGTGGTGTATACTTATAATCTCAGTTCTTGGGAGACTGGAGGATCACAGGTTTGAGGCAAGCATGGTGTAACTTAGATACCCTACTGTGAAATATAAACAAACAAACAAACAAACAAACAAACAAACAAGGGCTGGGGTATAGTTTAGAGGTCGAATGCCCCGGGTTCAATTCCCAGTACCCTACATTAAAAGGCATATACCTTAAATTCAACAGGAGTTGTCAAGTGTCTACTCTTTCATCAGCAAGTATAAAAATCTAAGAAATAGTAATGGTATTCATTTAAACTATCAGGAGTAGCCAGTCGTGATGGCATACACCTGCAATCCCAGCATAGTACTTGGGAGGTTGAGACAGGAGGATCACAGGTTTTCAGCCACCCTCAGCAACTTAGTAAGGCCCTCTCCAATTTAGATCCTGTTTCAAAATACATACATATTACATACATACATACATACATACATACATACATACAATAGCCTGATGTTGTGGCACATACTTGTAATCTCAGTATTCGGGAAGCTGAGATAGGAGGATCACAGATACACAGCCAGACTCAGAAACTTGTGAGGTTCTCTGCAACTTAGTGAAACCTTGTTTTAAAATAAAGAATAAAAAGTTGAGGGTGGAGCTCAAAGGTAGAGTGCCTCTGGGTTCAATCCCTAGTACTACAAAAAAAGAACAAAAACAGACTATCAAGAGCTTTGGTCATGTTTCCATCATTAATTGGAACTGAATAACAAATTTAAACTCATTGAGATTCTAAAGAATTCACTATTTTGGATTCATTAATTTGTCTACCCATAACAAAAATACTAACAATAATATAATACCAACGCTTACTATCATTTGAACAGCACAATCTGATTGAAAATAGATTTGAATTGTGGGAAAATGGCATAAGAATTTATCTTGAAGATGCATTTGTTTAAATAACAGCTTATTCATACCTATATTGATATTAAAGATTAATAGTGGCACCAAATCTACAGATACTTTTATTTACATAAAATAAATATAATTCAAGCCAGGCGTGGTGGCGCACGCTTGTAATCCCCGCGCTTGGGAGGCAGAGACAGGAAGATCGCGCAGGTTCCAAGCCAGCCACACACGCTGGCTTAGAAGACCCTGTTTCCAAATTTTAAAAAAATGTAAAAATAGGTCTGGGAGTGTAGCCCGGAGGTAGAAGGGCTTCCAGGAACCCCAGTACCACCAAAATTAAATAAATAAATTAATTAATTAATTAAATATAATTCAAAAGGGTGATGGAATAGAAGTTATTTCTTGGAGAAGCCACCATCAGATTAATAATAGATCTCTTCAGTAGATCAGATCAAATCTCCCCCCCCCCCTCTCTCTCTCTCTCTCTCTCTCTCTCTCTCCCTCTCTCTCTCTCTCTGTATACATTACTAGGAATAGAGTCCAGGGGAACTTTATGTCTGAGCTACATTTCCTCGCCCTCCCCCAGACCTTCTTATTCTTTGTTTTGAGGCAGGATCTCACCAAGTTGCCCAGGCTGGCCTCGATCTCTCAATCCTCCTGTCTCAGGTTCCCAAGTACTGGGATTGCTGCACAACCAAACCCATCTACCAACCAAATCAGCAAGATACTAGCTCAAATCTCACATGAATGCGTTAATCCAGTATGTACATACACATGGCATTCACACTGGCTCCCTCCAGTCCCCACCTCCCTCCCTCCCCATAGGTAGCCTTGACTATCATGGAACAGCACAATCTGACTGAAAATATGTTTGCATTGTGGGAGAAGTGGCACGAGGATTTATCTTGAAGGTGCATTTGTTTAAATACTAGTTTATTCTATGAACACAAGGAACTTCGTGTCTGCAGAACAAGACGATTTGAATAGTTTCCATCATCAGATCTCCTCACCTCCTCATCTTGTCTCCCCTCATTCCTTTGAGGTCCTGTTTCCCAGTTTCCCTCTCCCCTCCACATGAGCTCAAAGATACAGCCATTCTCCTTTGTGACTGGCTAATCTCACTAAGCATAACATTCTCCAGTTCGTTCATTTTCCTGCAGATGGCACGATTGGCTCCTTTATAGTTCAGAACATGACGGTTGTGGGGGAGTTCAGAGTTCGTCGCATTTAGGCTCCACTGAAGGAGTGTGACTAAGAGGGTTTTGTTTTTCCTTTTAAAGGATCAGATCTAGGGAAGAGTGGCATTAGCAAGATGGTGGATTTAGAAATCTCAACCCTTGTCTCCGGCCACCAGGACACTGATTCAACAATGACACACAGACTAAACCACCTGTCCTGTTCTTTGTAGTTTAGTAAGTTATGTAGTTAAACATACTTTCAAAGTTTGGATCTTGAATATCTCCCAAATGCCCAAGTATTAAAGGTTTGGTTCCCAGATGGGGCATTGAAGAATCATTAAGAGGTGGGGCCTATTGGGAGGTATTTAGGTAATTAATGGCATTCCCTCCGCAGGAATTGTGAGGCCTCAGTTCCCTCTTCTCTCTTGGGCTTCACCATGCACCTCCCCTGAGGTGCTCTGACCTTCCACCAGTCCAAGAGCAATGGCTGCAACCATCCATGGACTTGAACCTCCGAAACAATTCTTTTTTCCTTTGTAAATTGATTGTCTCCTGCATTTATTTAAAAGAAAAGGAAAGCTAAATATCACACAGAATTATGGCTTCTATGGGTTTAGATTACCAATAGCATAGCTTTATTTTTTATCTAATTCTTCAGTTCTGACATTTCATTTCTTAGTTTTCCTAATTCTGAACTATGATGTTCTTTCTTTCACACTTTGAATCTTTTTAAAACATCTGTGGCTCCTTTTGAAATTACAGGTTATAATTTTGATCAGATGTAGGGGCAGTTCTCAAATGATTTTGCTCTACATAGAAATGGTATTCTTCCCATTATTCTTTTATCTATATCTTTTATATATTTATCTTCAATACCATGTTTTCATTTTTAGGTGAACTAGGTGTCCTTGAATTTTAGAAAAATATGAATTAATAGCAAATTTTTCAACTTAAAAGAAACTCTATTTCTATTATTTAAAAAAACAACATAGGCCGGGCGTGGTAGCGCATGCTTGTAATCCCCATGCTTGGGAGGCGGAGACAGGAGGATTGTGCAGGTTCGAAGCCAGCCATGCTGGCTTAAGAGACGCTGTTTCCAAATTTAAAAAAATATAAAAATAGGTCTAGAAGTGTAGCCTGGAGGTAGAAGGGCTTCCAGGAACCCCAGTACCAATAAAATAAAAAATAAAACATAGTGGTTTGCAATCTGAAAATTTTTCTTGCCTACTTTTCTCTGGACTTTCTATTTCCTTTGTACTTGTTATCTAATTTGTATCAGTTTTTATTCCATTCACAGCACTTTGTCGTCAAAATGTGGTCCGGTCCTGGAAAACATCACCAGTGCCTGAGTTCTGAGAATGCCGACTTCTAGGCCCTTTGGCTTACCCAGGGCTCCACCTCACCCGCTCTAGGATTCCACAGACCCTCTCAAGCCATAGCTGCTGCCCTGAGCCTAGACCGCTATGCTTGCAGTGAACACCTGACGAAGGCACAGCTGCGTTTTCTCCCGAGGTTCCCTCAGGCCTCACACCATTCCTTGGCTCCTTTGCACAGATTCTAACACCACATGAGTCTCGTGGTTCACGATTGTCTTCACCTATTTGTTTGGCTTTGGGGACACTTCATCACTTCTGCTGTAAATGTCATCTGTGAATATTTGGTTTCTAACTTCTCAAATTGCTATGTGAGAATTTGTGGAGATTCAAAAATGTGCTGGACTGCCACCATCATCCTAGAATGCCCAGAGAAACTGAATTTTCTTGAAGTATTATATTTAAGAAGTCTATTTTTTACTTCATTTTGTATCCCCTTAAGAAAAAAATGATAAATTTCATAAACCAGGTTTTCATTGTTGCTTTTAATCTATTAATAGTTGCATACCATAATATATTTTTAGTACTGGAACCTCTTCACATTTCTTAAAATTGAACACTCTTTGGAAATATTTTTGCTCTTCTTGTAATATTTATTTTAAAAATATTAGGGTATTTTTTTCCTGTGGGACTATGAAATTGTCTTTTAAAATATAATTCAGTGAAACACAATTTACATGGTGTGAGATCAAATCACAAGTTTAAGAGCTTTGCTAAGCATGCATCTGTGTCACCAACATGCCAGTCAAGGTAATTCAATTTCCATCATTTCAGAAAGGCTTTTGTTCCTTTGCAATTAAACTTACTCCTCAGCGATAAGTCTGCTCTGAGTCCCATCACCAGGGATTAGCTTTGTCTGTTTCTGAACTTCATATAAAGGAACCATAGCGTATGCATGCTCGCTGGCACCTTGCTTGTCATTCATGAGGGGCTCCATACTGTTAAGTAGAGTCCCACTATGTGAGCATATTGTGATTTATTCACCTATTAATATTTTTGTAAAATTCACTTTATAGACAGCCTTCTTTTTCTCTTGTTGAGGGTCGAATTTGCCAAGTTGTAGAATAGATCTCCAGTTTTTCAGTGGCACCATTTTAAGTTTCCAGCAGCAAGGAAATTAGGTTCTGGCTGTTCCCCAAACTGTGTCACCTTTGTGGGGTAGTATTATCAAGATGATGATACTCAGAACTGACTGGTGAAGACCTGCATAATTGTTTTATGCTCCAAACATCAAGGAATTACCTGTTCTGCCAGAGGCAGTCTCTCCATGGTATCTACTGCTGAGGAACTGCTGGGATTTATTTGGCTAATTTAGCTTGCTAGGTGGGTGGATTCCTCTCCTCAATGTTCCAAGCACATCTCTTTGGAACATGATTATATTTTCTTCTTGGTGAAAGCTATGTAAGCATCTGTGCTCCCCAAATAGAATCTCCAGCAAGCTCTTGACATTTATGGAGTGTAGCAAGAGTTAAAAGGCTTCATTACAAAGAATTTTATGTGGATTTTTTAGAAACATAACTAGACTTATACACCATTCTTTAAAACTGCTCACATGTGACAAACATTAACAAGAGAATACAGTATGGTCTTCCAGTGCTGAGGAAAACAGCCTCTGGGGAGGGGGAATTAGGAAACCAGCAAAAAGGAATCATCGATTATTTTCTATCTCTTCTTACCAACTAAAACATAATCAAAGTAGAGATTTCTGCTGTTTCACCAGGAACTATAACAGTGCTTAGAGCTCAAGAGGCACTCAGATATTTGCAAATGAGTAGTAAATGCAAGGGGGAATCAACCAGTTAATAATAGGACAGAAGGCAACTTTGGGAGGTGATATATGAACTTATGGCATGATTGTAATAATGCTACTACAGGTGTATGTTTGCCCCTAAACCTATCAAGTTGTATTCATATTTATAGCATTGTTGTCGAAAATAAAACTAAAACAATTGAAATTTTAAAAGCCTTAGGCAGCCGGGCGTGGTGGCGCACGCTTGTAATCCCAGCATTTGGGAGGCTGAGACCGGAGGATCACGGTTCGCAGACAGCCTCAGCTACTTAGTGGGGCCCTTTGCAATTCAGTGAGACCCTGTTTCAAAATAAAGAATAAAAAAAACAGGACATGGGGTGTAGCTTGGAGGTAGAATGCCCCTGGGTTCCATCCCCAGACCCACACACACAAAAAAAGGCTTAGGCATGAAACTAATACCTTGTTTGCAGTTCAATTTATCCTGAACATCAGATACAATCCATATTCTGTAGTATGGCATTTCAGACCTTTCAAAAACTACCCCAGCCTATTGTTCTAGGTATAAAATATCCCCTAAGGAGTTTACTGACTAAAATTCGGTGTTGGTATAGTGGAGTCCTGAGGGCTGTAATCCCAGCAAGTGGGTAAATTCCTTGTAGTGGATTTACCGGGGTGGTACCCAGTGGGCTGGTAGGATACGGCTGGGGGAGGTGTCCTGGGGGTGCAGCCTCAGATATTGTAAATGATTCCTTCTGTGCACCACCCCCAGCTCTCTCTTGCTTCTAGCCTTCATGCTATAAAGAGCACAGTCCATGTGCTTCCCCATTCTCTGCCTCCCACCAACGCACCAAGATCTACAGTCCCCAGTTTGACATGGACCAAACCCAACCATAGGAAAATACATTTTCTTTCCTCTAAATTATGTAGTCAGGTCTCTATATCTGTGAGAATGCTGACCAGAACACCTACATAGGGTATATCTCTTCCTCAGACCTAGATCTGAATACTTCGGACATATCCCACACTTTCTATCACCTATGACTTTAAATAATCTTTTCTCTGCCAGATAAAAAATTCTTCTATCTCACCATGCCTGATGAAATTTTACTAATCTTTCCAAATCTACTCACTTATTAACACCCTCCCCATTAGTTAATTTCATTGTGGAGGGCCTGGGCAGCAGATAAAAGCTAAAGGCTATATGGTGGGTGCCCTAATTCTGTCCTCAAACATTCTGGGGAGGTAGATGTCAATTTCACTTGAAAATTAAGTGATTGAAGAGGTAGTTAAAATAATACAAAATCGGTGGCAGAACTGGAATTGATCCAGGATGACTTGATGTTAGAACTTGCACACTTTTCTCTGTCAATGAGTTTGCAAGACAACTCATTTCATCAACTAGAAAAACATATATATATATATATATATATATATATATATATATATATTATAGACCACACATCCTTACAGTACACCATGAGTTCCTGGAGGGCAATGACTACCTTACTCACCTTTTACCCAAATGATTATCAAAGAAAGAACCAATATTGACTGAAAATGAATTGTAGCAGAAATTTTTACAGAATAGCTCTAGAGCTGAAAGCATTCCATATTAAACAACCCATTTCCCCCAAAGTGGGGAGGGAGTTTAAGGGCCCAAAGCAACCTTGTACATTAAGATCCCAGGCACAGCACAAGAGTAAAACAGTTACTCCAGCCACCTTTCAGAGAAAGCACTCTCAGTCTGAAGAAATGAACTCTGCAAGCACAGTTCCAAGACATCAGGAAATAGCAAAGCGTGGGGACCTTATCTGCCATCTTGCTTTTTAAACAGAAATCATGACCTTGGAGAATAATAGCAAAGTATATTTTTCATTCAGCTTCAACATATTTATTCCAAAAAGAGCTGAGTGACCAACCATAGCAATGAATACACTAGTTGTCATCTTTCATGGAATTTCTGTTCTGGTAGTATGAAATAGAATGACTCGGGAAAGGTAAAGCAGAGTAAAAGGAAAGGGATGTCAAGTCTTGGTGGTGTGGGTAGGACAAATAAGGAGAGAACTATAGGAAGTGAATAGGCTCTTGTGGCTAAAGTTGATTAGCCAGGAGTGTGTGAATATGAGGAGTAGGGTAAGGTGGGGGAAGGTAATTGGTAGGAAAAGAAGCCAGGTAACTCAACCTAGGTGACGTGGTGCCATGTGCAACAGGCCACACTAAAGACTGGATATTAGGAGTGATGGCAAATCAGTAGCTTTACCCAGGAAACAGAACTTGATTTGCATCTTTAAAAGTTAAAAAATTTGTTTTGGGGAACAGAACATAGAATAAAAGGAGGCAGGGCACTTAAGGTAGCTACCAAAACAAATCAAGAATGGCATAGATGATGGTTTCAAGTGCTGAGAGGTCATATTCTGAAGGAATTCAAAAGCTGTATCTAGCAAGACTTAGTATGCTACAGGAATGAGGTCAGGACTTTAAAGGGCAACTCCATAGATTTTATCTTGAGCAGCTTGGTGAATAGATTCACTATCTACTGAAGAAGAATAGTAGAAGTGAAAGCTTGTTTGAGAAATCAAGTCCTATTATGATACATATGCAGATGGGTATATATGTGGCCTAGGATTCCTTTAAATTGGAGGCATGTAAATCTGAAAGATTTAGCATCAATAATTGTTTATACTGAAGAACGTGCGCATGCAGCTTCATTATGTTGCCTTTTCAATGTTTTAATTTTCCTTTAATAAAGTGTGTGTGTGTGTGTGTGTGTGTGTGGCTGGAAATAGAACCCATGGGCTTTCTATGTCCAGGCTACACTCTCAAACCTATTTTATATTTATATTCAAATAGAAAATATGGGTTGCTGAGAGCCTCAATAAATAGTTGAGGCTGGCTTCGAACCAGTATGATCCTCCTGTCTCAGCCTCCTAAGTATGAGATTACCACCACACCCGGCTTAATAAAACGTTTAAAAAGTTATAGAAACGCCGGGTGTGGTGGGCACGCTTGTAATCCCCGCGCTTGGGAGGCAGAGACAGGAGGATCGCGCAAGTTCGAAGCCAGCCGCGCGCACTGGCTTAGGAGACCCTGTTTCCAAATAATAATGTAAAAATAGGTCTGGGAGTGTAGCCCGGAGGTAGAAGGGCTTCCAGGAACCCCAGTACCACCAAAAAAAAAAAAAAAGTTATAGAAAGCCGGGCGTGGTAGCACACGCTAGTAATCCCCACACTTGGGAGGTGGAGTCAGGAGGATCGCGCGGGGTTCCAGGCCAGCTGCACTGGCTTGAGAGACCCTGTTTCCAAATACAAAGTATAAAATAGGTCTGGGAATGTAGCCTGGAGGTAGAAGGGCTTCCAGGATCCCCAGTACACCAAAAAATAAAGTTATAGACATATTGAGAGGCCTAGTAAATACCATGTGGAGATGTTATATAGTTAAATATATAAACTGCAGTTTAGTAAAAAAAACCCAAAACACTGAGGCTAAAGAAATGAAGTGCTCAGTATCTTTAAAGTCAGGAGACAGAATGAGGATATCTAATGAAAGAGCAACTCAACTGTCCAGCACTTAAAGATGGAGAAGAGAGGAATCAAGAAAAAAACATTTTTTTTCTGCTAGGACATTTCAATGTACATCAAAAGTTTCTAAAAAAAAGTACAATAACTTTAAGCCAGCACATCAACTTTTAGGACTAAAAAATTAAGAATAAGACCTATACTATTTAAAAGATTTATCACATTGTGTAATGGAGAAAAAAGTGAAGTTTTCATAGTGAAATTATCTAAAATTTGAGCAAAAATGGGTTAGCAGGGTATGTTACAATACATTCAGTGGCATATTGTAGAACAATTAAAATAATGCAGGCATATTTTTGTGACCTGTTAATAGTCTCACAACTTATTAAGAAAGCCAATTAAGCATTATAGTTAGCTTTATGAATAGTTGTTTCTCTAAATAGTTGTTTGGTAGTTTCCGTACCATTGGTAACCTAACATAGTAAATATTATTGTCTGTGGTAAAAATAAAGACTTTTCCTCTACTACACTTACCTGTATTTTGTAGTTTTTCTCAGTAGACCCCAAAATGTACAATGTTTAACGTGTGTTAATGTTCACGCATTCTACAACGTGAAATACAAAGGACCTCAAAAAGGAATTTAATTTGAACCAGTTAATATTTTGACTTCATAAAATCTTACAGAAATAACTTATCAATTGTTTCAAAATAGAGGACACAAATAGAGCATAAATTATTTTAATAGTACATTAAATATTTTACTTAAGTATAGCAGAACACACATATATTCTATTGTTTCACTAAATCTTCTAATTACTTTCAAGTATTCTACAGTTTTACAGGTACCAAATTGCATTCATTCAAATTCTGCCATGAAAGCATACTTTTGAATAAAGATATTTCTAAATTTGGTATATAAAAGCAGACAAAATATATACTATACACAGTGACTTTATAACATTAATTACAAAAGTCATTTTTATAAAGTCAAAGAAGTTTACTTCTCTCTAATGAAAGTTACAACATGCAGGCCATTTTGACACCTACTCTATGGCTTTTACCTAGAAAAATAGCTCTTTGTGAATATGTTTATACTGAAGTACAAATTCACATTAAAAAATACTGGCTTTAAAAACATATTTGATTTTAGAGAAAAATAAATGTTGGTTAACTTTTAAAATTTCAAGTGTTTTTAATCAAACTAATTCAGTTTTAGCATTTAGACCCCTCTCATTCAACTTCCCTTTAACTAAAATATCAATGACAAGGGTTTTTTTTTTTTTTAATGCTTGACTTTAACCTTAAACAAACAAAAAAATCTTATATTTCACACTAAAAGGGGCATTTTAGCTTTCATGTACAAAAGATATGTTTACATGTGTAAGTATAGCAATTCTGGCCTTTTTACTTGCAATGCGTTTACTAGCTAAACACTATTAAAACTTTTACTTGGCCTTGAAATATTTTGCTTAGAAGTCAGTATTTTTAATGACTCTAAAAGCTTCTAGATTTATTAATGGGTCTAATTTATATATGAACATTGAATCACTATCTCTTACTATTGTGCATTTATTTCATTTGTTTATAAGAATCATAAAAATAATACTACTTAAAATTTCTTTTTTGGCTTTGGAGCATTATGTCTCCTTTCTCTAAAAGTTAAAAAATTACTTTCTTATATCTAATAATATTTTTTAAATATGAAAATTCATATTAAAATTTTGTCATTACCACCTGTTGCAATGAGTCTGCCAGCTACCAGGCTTCCCTCACTACGAAAACCAGCTTTAAATCAAATATTGATTTTCTTCCTGTAATTCACACTTGTCTATTGAATCAGTGACCCAACATTCTTGTAGGATTTTAAACTTTTTCTTAAGAGTCCTTCTAAAAGCTTTAAATTCTGCAACACGACT
Organism: Muscardinus avellanarius; assembly: GCF_963383645.1. NCBI lineage: Eukaryota > Metazoa > Chordata > Mammalia > Rodentia > Gliridae > Muscardinus > Muscardinus avellanarius. The sequence goes on from NC_137787.1 coordinate 198,674,416, forward strand.
GTGATCCTCCCCGATGATTACATGAGACACTCCCTCAGCCAGACAAGAGACTACTTTTGCTCCATGGAACCGAAGCTCCAAGGCTTTCACAGCTAATCTTGTTCCCTCAATTTTAGTACTTGAGTCATTAATAACAGTGTACAAGTCTAAGTAAACAGTGTGGTGTCGAAACATACTGAGAGGAGAGTGTTCCCAGGAGTAACGATATTCTAAATCAGCAATCACAGAGGCCATTTCTTCAGGAGTCTGTTCACTACAATTTTTAATTCCTGAAAACACTTCTTTCAGTTGGTTCAAATCCGTATCGACAAAGTAACTATCACCATAAGGATCATACTCACGGGCAAAATGTTGTTTAGTTGATGGACACATATGAATCATAAAGCGAGGTTGCCATGGCACACAGGTTTTGGTCTTAAAACACTCTAAGAGCCAAGCAGGCTTGACAACATCATGTTTATCTGAAGAAATAATGTTTTTTACTCTGATGTTCTCAGAACCTGCAATTACACAGTATGTGTCTGGGCCTGGATTTTGCACTATATAGCCACCAAGTTCTGCAATTCTGTTCTCCAGGTCAGGCTTTGGATGGCTGTCTAACCCACTCATAACACAAAACTCTACATCTTCAAATATATTAGAAACTTTGTTTACATGAGAAAGGTTAGGTGCTTTGAAGCTGTCAATGATTCCAATAACTTTCTTCATTTTGGGGGCAGCTTTCCGCTTTTTCCCTTGAGGCTCATCGTCACCACCTACATACAGGTGTTTCGATGCAAGCTTTCCAGACGCCTTCCCCCTAAGTTGTTCTAAGTCATCCAGAGTCACGCACTCGTGCCACTCCTTGTCATCTCTTATCTTCTCTATTCGTGGAAAACGCAATGTGCAGCCAGTTTTGTACATATCACTGGGGACAATCTCTGCTGCCTTAATTTGAACGATGACAGAATTACAAGGTTCAATGTATACTTCTGGCTTCTCGGTTCCACACAAAATGCTACTTGGTGGCGCTTTTTTATGAAAAGGCTTCCAGTGTTTGGCCAATTTCAAACCTAGATCATACAGTTCTTTCATGGTGTATCCTGAGCCAACACGACAGAGAGTGTGAAATACAGCTGGCTTCTCACCAGGAAGGGGCTTCTCTGCTACTGCACACAAAAAATGAGACATCATTCCACCCCTTGAGCCTTTTCCCCAGTAGCCTCCCACAATCAAGATGTCCAATTCATCCATCAGTCCATTGACATACTCCGGTTTGATTTTTAGCCATCCTTCACCTCTTTTGTCTGGCTTGTAAATGGACAGAGGATGTTTTATCATGATTCCCTCTTCTCTTTTATCTATTGCTTCATTCAGTGCATCAATTACTTCATTCTTAGTATGAGCTTGTGTTTTCTGTACCATTTCCATTCTACCTGGTATTGGTGTAAAAGTATCACTGAGAATCTCATACCTCTTTCTCAGAGTCTCACGTCCTAGCTTTTTATTATTAACCATCAATACATCAAAAACACAGTAACAAGTCTGCAGATCAGAATCTTCCACCATTCTTTTAATATCAAACTTATTTCCTTTTTGCATGAAAGTCTGTGTACTCGGGTTATATGCCATCATCTCTCCGTCAAGGATACAGCTTTGTACATCTGTTTTGAATGCGTTATGAATGAATGGGGTAAGAGAACCCTCATGTGGCGAAGCACCAAACTGATCAGTGTAGTTAAATCCATTTCGGGAGAAGTACTGATATACGTCTCCATCTTTGTGCATCTGCATACGCTCACCATCAAGCTTGGTTTCAATGTAGAAACTCTGATGTTTCATATCCTTCTCGATGCGTTCAATATTTGCTACTGCAGCTAGCATTGGTTTAAAGGCAGAAAATAAAGTGATGGAAATATCACTGAGTCCTACAGAGGGATCGTGCAGCTGCCTACAGACTTTTTCCAAATCTGTAGTGACATTATGCAACTCAGCAGCATCATTGTGAAAAACAGAAAATATAGTTTGCTGACTAAAACCAAGCTTTAAGTCCTTTACAATCATTCGGATAAGCCACTTTTGTTCAAGTGCTGAACTCTGAGTTATAAGTTGAAGAAGACTCTTTTTTATTAGGTCCTTTCTTTTGGTAGAATTATTGCTAGCAACTGAGTCTAAAAGTTCATTGACCTGCTGTATGGTTAAACTTCCTTTCTGTAAGCATCTTGGCTTCAACACAAAGTATGCAATCATTGCAAAGTCTCCAGCGTCCCCACGATTTCCAGTAGGCGTTCTGTAATTTAGGAGCTTACGGGCATCTTTCCCTTCTTTTGGTAAGTTAAGCAATTCAATATAAAGCTTAGCAAGCATAGTTTCTTTGATCCCATAAGCCATTCTCTCTCTTTCTAGATGAGGAAGAATAAGTCTCATTGCTGGGTAAAAAGAGTCTGTAACATCTTTTTGGTTTTTATGAAGTGCATCATGAAATTTTCTCCAAGAATCTAAGAAGTCCTTGAAGTGTCTGATTTTTTCTACACGTCCTTTGCTTTTCTGTATTCGCTCTAAAGTTGAACATAAATCCGCAAAAGGAACATGAGACGCTACAGTCTGTGTATTTTGTGAAGCGGCCATTGAAACGATGGTGAATCCTCTGGCTTAACTAATAAAGTAAAAGAGAATAAGTGAAAAATAAAATTCAACTAAATATTTACTGTAATGACCACACAGACATCACCTGTTTCATAATAAATGTTTATATTAATGCTTACTAATTTAAAATAGATCTACACTATAAATGACATGTATCTTTTCAACCTATACATGGTAGTAGCTATTTTACTTTAATTATATTATTATTCACTATCAAGAGTATCATCAGCTCCATTTCCTGTATTTATAATACTAAAAATAATTTCAATTATCTTTCTCCCTAAATACCACCATTCATTGAATTAATCCTTCCATTATTTAATTATTTAGCATACAATACAAAAGAATATTGGTAATAATGACAGAAAAATTAATGAGTAATACACTTAATTTCTAAGCTCCTGAAGTAAGGTACTCCCATATGTCCCTTCTTTCTGACTACCACACAGAACCAGAAACAAACTGCTTAAAACATGTTTTTTGTTGGTTTTTTTTTTGTTGTTTTTGTGGGATTTTTTTGGGGGGGTACTGGGGTTCCTGGAAACTCTTCTACCTCCAGGCTACACTCCCAGACATATTTTATATATTTTTTTATTTGGAAACAGGGTCTCTTAAGACAGCACGGCTGGCTTCGAACCTGCCGATCCTCCTGTCTCCACCTCCCAAGTGCAGGGATTACAAGTGTGCGCCACCATACCCAGTAAACAGATTTTTTTTTTTAACAAATCACTTAATCACTAAATTGAAATATGACTTCCTAAATTTCTTTTTAAAATCCTAAGCATAACTGATCTTTATGTTTACTTTCACTTCACTGCCAGCTATGCTGAATCACTCAGCCATTCAAAACTGAACTCAAAATACCCTCCCCACAAAATTCTCACTTTACCTACTTATTTTAACCTTAGTTACTTATAATTGTATAAATATAAATTCATCACACCACTCCTTTTTAGATTGTCATGTCAGTTATTCCCCAAGTATTCAATGACTATATATGAAACAGGCACTGTGCTATAATAAAGTATATTATTGCTTTAGGGATATATATCCAGAAAACAAAAAGGGATGTAAGAGAACTGATTATAAATAAATATTAAATGCCTTAGCAAAAAGCAATGAAAGTGAACCAGTCTGAGTCGGAGCCTTTTCACTTAAGTCTTCTAAGATTAGAGGAGAAAGGACAGGTGTCTTGTTGGGGAAAGGCCCAGAATATTTCCTACTGTGGTTACCACACATGTCAACTTTCTTTGATGTTTATGTATCAGTGTAAGTTCAACTGACACCCACAATACCTTAGGGTTATTTTAATATGGTTTAAACTATGTAATATTAAATTTTTTTACTTCTTCCCAAAATACTTCAAAGGGTGCTCTAAGAATATAAACCATGTGGTGTGGTTTCAGACACCTCTTGGCACACCAAAACATGTAGAAGTGCAACACAAGCTATGAAAGGAGTGAGATTTATTCTAGAGGCTGGACCGTGAGATTCCCTATGAGCCACTTACCACCCAAATAAAAACAGATACACACAATCTCTAGAGGACTGGACCATGAGATTCCCTATGAGCCACTTACCCACCCAAATAAAAACAGATACACACAATCTCTAGAGGCCAGAGCCATATTGTCTGTGCTACCAGTGGAGGACACAGAGTAGGTTTGCTTACTGAATGAATTACTAAATACCTAGAGTTGATTCCTGGAAAAAGCACACCAAGTTAAGTCAGAGGTTGGTTAAATACATGCATAACATCATGACTGGTGGGGTACTGTTTAGTTCTGACTGCAGTGGCAACGATTCACAACCTATGAGTATCCTGTGTATCCTACGGGCGCAGAGGGGACTGCATTTCTCCAATTTTTGACAAAGGAAATCCAAATTCTGCTAAGTGTGTTAGATGGAGAGATAAGTGCAGGAGACCGCTTTGCTGAGACTTTGATCGTAGTAACCACTTCCTTTTGTGATTCAGGTTTGCAATAACTGCCTGCACCACCCCATTCTCTCAGGTGGGTACACTATGGTACATAATGCCAAATCTACAAGTTATATGTAGAATGTATACAAAGTGAAGCTCCTCTAACCGAGTATACAGTTCCTATAAATCTATCTGTAGATTCTTCATGGTCTCAAAATCAAACTTTCACTCAGGTCCCAGGCAAAGACTTAAATTACTTCCCAATAATGATGAAATTTAAGTAATGGGTAGATACATATATATTCTTAAACGACTATATGTATAGATAACAAAAATCTCAAAATTACTATAAACAGACATAACAATCTTCACTCATTGCAACTGCATAAAATGCGTAAAAAAAGATATTTGAGGGATTCTGAAGTTTTTAGCCTATGATTTCTCTTTGCAATAAAACAAAAGAGGTTTGTTAGGTCTCAGGCTCTGGAGTCTAATAACTATGAACTCAAATGTGAATTCTATTTTTAATAAATGTAGGACATGGAGAAATCAACCTAAGTTTCCATTTCCTTAAGAGTAAAGTGGGGCATAGAGCTATGTAGAACTTAGGATGGGGATAAAATCAGCTATTTGACGTAGGGTACTTAACATCGCACCTGGCAAGAGTAAATCCTTTTAGTACTTTAATGCTTACTGATGCAAGCAATATTTAAAATCTAATACTGTAAAATCATAAGCAGATAAAAATGGGGGGGGGAGAGGAGGGGACAGGAGATGCTTCACTTTCTTAACAGCAATTAAGCAAAGCTTTCAAAAGATTGAAATGCAAGTAATTTGTACACAATAACGATTCAACATTTATTCAGCTGCTGCCAAGTGCCACACCAAAACAAAGTAGCAAGGTTCATTTAGTGAATATTGATTAAGTGTTATTCTATTGGGAAAAAGAAGGTGAAAGTACAACTGAAGTTCCCTTCAAGCAACCCTTGACAAGTTGTTTCCCTCTGAGAGACCGGTTGCAGCAGCCTACCTTCCATGGCACTCAGAGACATTTTGGGAGACCTCAGCGGGAAGGAATTAAAGGTGCAGAAAAGCCAAGAGAGCTCCGGAACCCAGGAAGTTAGCGAAAGCCAAAGTGTAAGTCCAACAGCAAAGCCATTCCCTCCAAGCCTGCAGTCTCTCCCAGTCTCCCAGTCCTATTTCATCCGCACCCTCCTGCAAGATCCCAGTCTCCATCACCCTCGGTTGCCTCTCAAGGATCCGGAGTGAGCGCCTGGCGGGGAAGGCCGGTTCCCTGAGCCTCAGTCCCACCTGCAGCCCGGGCTGGCGGGGTGTGATAAACAGGAGGCAGCCCAGCAGAGCTGCAAGTTCCTGAGAACTCCCTGGGCGGCCGAGATGCAGAGGCCTGGGTGCAGGGGCCAGGAGTGCCGCCAACTCCCAGGCCGGTGGGGAACGCCGCCCCTCCCCTACAGAGCCACAGGGTTTTCAGTGCCAAGTTAGGAAGATGAGCTTTTAAGACAACACCTACGGGCAGGGGAGAAGCGGAGAAGCGCGATGCCCCCGCCGGAGACGCTGGGAGGAACCCCTGCCACTTCTACGCAGAGGCCCAGCACAGAACCCCAGCCCAGCCGCCCTGCAAAGCCCTCACCCACCAGACGTCAGGCGCCAGGCGACGCCATCAACCCGGAAACTGCGGTCGCGGAAAGCCGGTTCCGCCAGCTGCTCGCCGCGCAGGCGCAGTGCACACCCGAGGGCGGGGGGACCGTGACGTCATCCGACGGCGCACGCAGGCGTAGTGGACACCTGAGGGAGGTGCTCACTGGCGTCCCGGGAAGTGCGCGCATGCGCAGTGACGCTCGGCTGCTGAGTCCGACTCGGTTATTAAGAGCGTTGTTTCCCTTAACCTCTAAATGAACACCCTCAGCCGTGTGGACCCTCCAAGGCCTGGACGTCCTGGTTCACCTGGGATCACCTTGTGCACTGGCTTCTTGCTAAGACCCTGAGCTCGAGGCCCCTTAGCAAGTGACAGCCTTTGGGGTTTCTGAGCTCTGTACATAAAACAGGGGGACCGACATTCATTTAACTGGTCGGTTGTGAAAGTGTCCAGTAGGAAAAAGGGCATCTCCACTCCCCGAACATCTGCTGTTTCAATTAGGTAGAAAAGCAGACCTGCAAATTTATCTCAGGCTGTGCTTGGTAATGCTTTATGGAACACCTACTATACAATAATTGTGTCAGATATTCTGGATTGGGAGGAAAAAACCCAGTTCTTACTTCCCAGGAGCTGCTGTTTTGCACTGAATTTTTGCTGAAACCTGTCATGTTCAACCACGGAGAATTGAGAAATTATTGAAGAGGGTAGGAAAAACAACTTTTAGAATAAATTTCCCTTAGTATAAAGGAGTGTTGCTTAAAGATGAAACTATTTTTGCTGCAATGGGGCCTGATAAAAATATTTTAGAGCCTTTAAGTATCTTTTCGGGGTCTCTAATGCACATAAAAGTTAATTTTTACAAACTGAAAATAAGTTCACAGTGCTCACTTGTTATTTTCTTTATGTTTAATTCACCTGGATTTCAGTCAAGTATCCTGGATATTTGACTGAAATCATCTGTACTGTTGTGAAGTCTCGGGATACTGTTCTGTGGCTGATTCCTATTTAACATGTCGATTTACTTGGAGAAGCATCCATCAGTGTCGGTGGCGGAAGCTCTTTGCTGGCCCTGTTGGAGGGCACCTATTTGTGTATATTTGTGCCTTGTTCAACATGCACTGAGTTCCTAAAATGTCAGAAATTGGAGTGTGTATTGCTGATGAGAACCGTGACTTATGAAACTAGACAAACTCCAAGTTGATTAAAATTCCAGTCAGTTTATGATGTTATTTTAGCTGCTTAGTTTTAAAAAAAGTTTTTTCCAGTAAGTACCTTGTAATCCTGTGGAGGTGCATGACTTTGTTTACGTAAATGGTGTACTTTACTTTAGTGCTTGGTAATTAATAGGTAACAATGGGAAGCTATGGACCAAGAGCCCAGCTTTGGCCTTGAGCTCTGGACTGGCAAAAGGAAACATTGGTTAAAAACAACACAAACTTAAGTAACGTCCTCCGTATGTACTAAATAGAGCACATAGAAATGGGAAGATCAAGGTGAAAGAGGCGAACATCTGTAAACAAACCCAATTTAGCGCAAAGACAGGTGACAGTAGAGCTAAGGAGCTCAAAGCTCAAGGTCCAGGAGGGGCCCTAACTGACCCCAGGTGTTGTGCTTTTTTAAAATTAAAAAAGAATTTTTTTTGCATTATTATTATTTAAAGGAGCCCTCCAAATTGTACAAAATTCAGACCGGCATCTGTCCTAGGATGTTCCATTCCAATAGAGGTAAAAATAAAAAAAAAAAACCAGGGCTGCGCTTTAAATTTTGAAAATTCATTTCAACACACCTAATAACCCTGTCGGGCAGGCGCAATTTCTTCCCTGGGAAGCGCGTCCCTCGGAGCCGCACCTGTAGTCCCGGAGCTGGGGGCGGCGCGCGGAGCTGAGGTTTCTTTTCCGTCTCGGCCACCGTCGGCGCCGCCCGGCCTGCAGCTTCTGCGCATGCTCGCGGGGCGGGGTCTCGCTCGGAGAGGCGGAAGCGAGTTCCGCAGGAGCCGGCGGGGGCATTTGCCGGCTGCACCGGCCCGCGGGCCGGAAGTGGAGCCGCCGGGAGCCGCACCGCGGAGCTCCTGACTCGGCCGTGGCGACGGCGGCGGCTCCGGGCTGGAGGACGATGAGGAGCGACGGAAGCGGCGCGGGGCGACGCTGCTGCGCGGCGCCGGCTTTCGCGGCTGCGGCCTACTGCGCAGCCTGCCCGCCGGTCTAAGTGAGTCGGCCGGGACCCCGCGCGGCCGACGGGCGGCGGCGGCGGCTGGGCCCGACCCCGCGCTCCCGTGCGGCTGCCGCCGCTGTCGGTTCGTACTGGGAGCCCGAATGTCAACTATTTGCAGCCATGTGCACAAGCCCACGGTGCTCGCAACCCGCTCCCCGCCCCCACCCTCCCCCGCACCCGAGGGGAGAAGGCGGGAGGGGAAACCTAGGTCCCGAGTCGAGGGAGGACGTGTCCCGGCCTCTGGGCAGTGACAGGTGCAGACCTGCGACCGACCTGGCGAGAAGTTCTGGGGTTTTCAAGAAAAGCCCGAGAGCAGCCCATACACCTGAAGTCGCTTGGCGGAAGGTTTTTGTCATCATTCATTTTAAGCAAAATGCATCGCTAGTGTTATTAGCTAGAATAACAGAAGCAAAACAAATCTCTTTTGATTTAGTAGCTCTTCTGTATGTTAACTAGGTAGTAGCAGTAGAGGAGAAAGAGGCAAACAGGCATTGGCTTCGAGTTCTGATGTTTGGCTTTCGTCCACCCTCCTCTCCGTTGGCATGGATTAATACTTACTTGTGTGCATGCTTAGATAAATCACGTATCTTTGATATAAATACTAAATCTCGTCCCACTACATAGGAATTTGTAATTAATCGTCCAGATGTGTTATAATTAACTGCTCAGTAATTGTTAGTGGCCCCTTGCTGTGTGTGCATCGGACGTTGCTGTGTGAGGTAAGTCACTGGCAGCAAAGGACTCACAGCCTGTGTAAGCAGGTTAATGACACTATAGCAG
>NC_137787.1:199995369-200100369 GCF_963383645.1 Muscardinus avellanarius
CTCTTCCCCCTCCCCTCCTCCTCTTCCTCCTCCCCTCCTCTTCCTCTTCCCCCTCCCCTCCTCCTCTTCCTCCTCTTCCTCCTCCTCCTCCTCCTCCTCCTCCTCCTTCTTCTTCTTCTTCTTTCAGTACTGGGGATAGAACCCAAGGGCATTCTACCTCCGAGCTACACCCCCAGCCCTATTTCTTTTTAGTTTTTTATTTTTGAAACAGGGTCTCACTGAGTTGCAAAGAGCCTCCCTAGGTAGCTGAGGCTGTCTGCAAACCTCCATCCTCCAGTCTCCGCCTTCTGAATGCTGGGATTACAAGTGTGCGCCACCACACCCAGCAGCTCTTTTCTTTTTCCAGAAAATACTGAGTTTCTTCTCAGCGATGGAGAAAACACAGGTGGCCGACCCAAGATAACTGTCCTTGGCACTAATAAATTGTTCCAGTTCTTCTAAAGACTTTCCCAGAAGTAGCTAGGCAAGGGCTTCATTTCCCATAACGCCCACATGCTCCTCTGGCTGCGCCTCCAGGAGTCTCTGCACCCCGCTCTCCTGTCTCACCTTTGCAGGGAGCAGAGATTCCCAGGCAGGCAAGCCTGCTCTTCTCCACCTGTGCTGAACCTCACTGGGGGACCTCTCCACTCGGGGCGGGAGGGGAGGTGGGGCCCAGTTGGAGGCGGCCCCGGGAGGGGTATGACCTCCTGCCCTCCCTCTCTCCCCTGCCTGGCATGAGCTGAGCATCTGTCCTCTGCTGCGCCTGCCACCTTGATGTTCAGTGTCTCCACCTTGGAGCTGGCCTCAGACCACACATCCTGTCCTCCCCACCTATCCCTCCCTCCTGCACCCAGGTTCCTGTCTTCCAGTGTGAGGAATGTCCTGCTGCCTGCAAAACTCTTCTTCCCCTTTGTGTGGACCCCCCCCCACACACACACACGAAGGAACAGCTCAAGCTCTGCCCCCTGATGCTCCAGCCCTGACCACCGGCTCGAAGGGACCCTGCTCTTCCAGAACGTTCCCTGGCTTCCGTCCTTGGGCGAATCCCACCCCGGTCCATTTCACCATCTTCTGTAGACACTCTGCCCTGCGCCCAGATGACTAGGAAAGCTTTCCGCAGGTCCACGCTTTGTATCGCCTCCCAGCTTTCAGCACACAGCTGTCTCGTTTGGCTTCTACCCGGGAAGGGAGTTCTGCTGACCACGGCGGATGCCGCCGCTTACCCCTCGGGTGCTGGCCGGGTGCCTCTCGGGGGAGACGCACACTTGTCGGTTTCTGCCTTTTGCTGGTCTTTTCTTTCACTTGGCCAGGGACACATGCTTGAGGATGATCTTAGGAACGCACCCTGCTGTCTGCCCTGGAGGGAGCCAAGCGCCATGGAGGACGGTGAGTGTGGGCAGCGGTGCCATCCCGGGGCGGCCCATCCTTCCTTCCCTGGTGCTGTGTGCAGGGAGCCCCCACCCTGCAGGGGCTTCCGTGGCCTCCATCTGAGATGCTCCATCAGTGTTGACTCTTCGCCCATTTAAACCTTCTTGCCCCGCAGCAAGAAGACTGAGAAAGAAATGTGGCAACCTATCACAGGGCCAAGTCTGCACCGCTCCTAAATCAGTAGGAAAGGGCGGCGCGCCACTGACTCGTATAAATCTTTGTGTCTTGGGTCACGGGGTTCAGGAGCCAGAGGGGGGACGAGAGGGACGGAGGACAGTGGCGGGAGGGAAGTGGCCCACCCTGCTAAGAACTGGATGGCCAAACTGCGTCTCTTCTCTGAGGAGTGCGCTCTCCGCCCTGTTGCCCGCCTGACACTGTCTAGACAACTTCAAATGTTACATAATTCATGGTGGCTGAATATTTTCCTGTTTACTGCAGAGTTAGTCTACAAAGGTCACTGATAAAATAATCTTTGTAAACGGTATGAAAAGCATTCAGCAAATCCCAGAAACCTAAGGACTGAGCACACCCATGTTTTTTATACTGATTCATGGGTAAGAGTGAAGTCACCCGGGCCTGGCCCCTGGCTTCCGCCAGCTTTTGAGTGTTGTCAGCAAACCAAAGAGCAGCACATCTCTCCACTAGTAAAATGAAGACTGCAGTCCAGGGTGGCCTTCCACGCTCCGACCCGCCCGCTGGGCAGAAACCCAAGAGTGAAGGGCGGCCCGGGCTAGACCGTGGCTGAGTTCAGCCACCAGGCCTTTCAAAGACCAGCTCTGCAAAGCCTGGTGTGGGGGCGCACGCTTGTAATCCCACCCAGCTTGTAATCCCACCCAGCATTTGGGAGACTGAGACAGGAGGATCAGGGTTCACAGACAGCCTCAGCTACTTAGTGAGGCCCTTTGCAACTCAGTGAGACCCTGTTTCAAGATAAAGAATAAAAAATAGGGCTGGGAGTGCTGCTCGGAGGTAGAATGCCCCTGGGTTCCATTCCCAGTACAAAAAAAAATGCAATGTATTTAATAGGGTTTAATAGAGATAATGGGCACTTTGAATAGAATGAGAATACAAAAGAGGAAAGACAGAAAACCAAACACAGGGAGAGAGGGAAGGAAGAGGGCACAGGCAGGCAGGCAAGGGGACAAGAGATAAACCAGAGAACAAGGAGGCTCATTCCATATCCTGCTCAGCATTATTTTCATAGGGGACATACTCCAAGCTGTGGCCACCAAGGAGCGGCTGCGTTTCTGGTCCTCTTGGTCTCTGCAGGCCCGGCCTGCTCTCCCGGCCTCCCCTCCTGGGCTCCATGAGCGGGCCGTGGGTCTCTTCCATGGAGAGGCCACAGAGGGTGGTGGTGACTGACGGCCAGGCGGAGGGGCCCAGCAGGGCCACTGCCCTGCGGCGGGGCGGTGGACGCGAGGAGCGGGCGCTTGGAGGCGGCAGATTCAACACCAGGACCAGCTGTGCTGGCAGGAGGACGTGCGGCCGGGGCTTTGTGAGCTCAGCTCCTGCCCTGGGGGGCTCGCTGCTGCGGGTTCGAGACTCCCGAACACGGCTGCGGGAACCCGAAGGGCTGACTGAGACCGGACTCACCTACCTGCAGTCCCCACCGCAGGGCCCCGCCTCGTACCTGTGATTGATGGGAAGGAGGCTCCGCCCCCGTGGCAAGGGGCGGAGTCCCAGGGAGCTCAGCTCTCAGCCACAGACCTCGGGAGGTGTAAAAGAACTCCACACGTAGCTGTGAGTCACAGAGGGGGAGAAGCCACAGCTTCGAGAAACATCCAGAAGGCAGGAGCCAAGCCCAAGCCAGTGCCCACGAAGGAGGCGATTTCTTCTAGGCTCTGTTGGGACCTGAAGGGTAGAGGCCAACCCATGGCTCAGATTTCCAGTGAATCAGCCCGGGGGTTGAGACACACTCTTTTTCCCCAGGAAAGAGCAGCAGGAACTTGGGGTCCAGGGTGGGACATGTAGGTGAAACTGGGGACTTCCAGCCCCATCCACGCCGCAGCCTATTGCCCGCCACCCTCCCAAGCATGACCTGCTATTTAAATAAAATACAGTTGAGGGTAAATCTTTATCACCCTCCTATTTTTAAATGCGGGCTTTTAGCCCACCGTGATGACGCATGCCTGCCATCCTAGTATTTGGGAGGCTGAGACAGGAGGATCGCAGGTTCACAGCCAGCCTCAGCAACTCAGTGAGGCCCTGTTTCCAAAAATAAAAGAATAAAATAGGGATAGGGGTGTAGCTCAGAGGTAGGATGCCCCTGGGTTCCATTCCTAGTAACACTCACACACACACACTCACACACACACACACACACACACACACACACACACACTTCCGGCTCTTTAGAAAAGAAAAAATAATAAAGAATCTTTTCTCGAGGAACCGCAGAGTTTACAGGTCTGTTTCTCTGGTCCCATCCTTGGTTAATCAGGGATTTCCTCATTACCTGCTCACCTTTGAAGCCAAGGCTTAGAATATTGAGTACTGGTTTTATTATTGTTACTCAATGTTAATGAAGCCATCAGCCAGTGGTCCGGGCATCAGATGTAAATGCCAACCCAGATTAAGTAGTTCAGAGAGTTTTTAACCTGACAGACATGGACTAAACACTTCCTGTGTTCAAGGTACTGTGAAGAGCCCTGGAGGGATAGAGCTGAGGAGCCAATGTCATAGGCCAAGGGGGCGAGCTAGGAGGTATTTGCAGTTTCACTGTGGATTCTGTATCAGTGCTGTTTCAAAGCATCCCAGTCTTTGTCTTCTTGACATCGATTCTGGGGCAGACGAGGGATCGTGCCCCTCAGTGCATCTCACCCTGGTCCAAGCCCCTCCTCCTGGTCCTGGCGGGGCCTCACTGCGAAGGCAGCATTGCCTAAATGAGCCAGGACCAGACACCTGGGTACTGGGTCCGTATTTCCTCCCCCTGACTGGACTCTCCCTGTCTGAACGCAGGCTGGGCAGCGGCTTGGCAACGCCAGCCCAGATATTCTCCTGTGTCTGCAGTAAGCATGTGGAAATTCCACACAACAGTGTCAGACAAGGCCTGTGTGGTGGCAGAATTTGAGTGACTAAGGAAAACACCTCACAAACACACAATTCTAGGTCCTTAGAGTTTAGTTTCAAATTCAGCTCCAGTGTTTAAAACAGACACAGCAAGAGAGTAATTCCAAACCAATACCACATAAAGGTGCTTGTCATGGTCAAGCTCAAATGAAGATTGCATCTTGAGCCTAGCTTCTATTCTAGTGTGTGTGTGTGTGTGTGTGTGTGTGTGTGTGTGTGTGTGTGTAAAGTAACCTAAGTGCAAGCTGGGAATGATGCAGGATGTCAACAAGCCAATGTGTGGATGTGGGTCCTGGGTTGGAAGCAGGGGCTCGGCTTCAGGTAGAATTAGGTGAGCAGCTGCTGCAAACTGACACGGGGGCTTTTTTCCTGCAGAAGTTATAGGCCGTATTTCTTGGGCATGCTGGCTATTTAGTATTTAATTGTCTAGATGCAATATGCAGCTGACAATGGAATAAGTATGCAAGTGTTAAGCGGGGCAGCACAGCCATGTCCCAGAAACAGCCAATCTCACCAGCAGTCTCTCTTCTTGCTGGCTGGGTGCATCGAAGGTTTGCACAAGAGGTCTGTGTGTGGCCATTTGCTCCAGATCTCCCTCGGTCCTCACCATCTAAAACCCACTCGGGAAGCTACAGTCAGGGCAGAGGGTAATCTAGAAAAACACAGGCAACCCGACATTACGTTAGGATGGACAGTGGATTTGAACTCCAGTGAGTGAGCCCCTCCCCTGGGGACCCGATCCTGTAGGTCCAGCAGGGTGTGACTTGTGACAACACCAAGCCCTGGCCAGAGTCCACACATTAAAAGGCACAACGGGAGAGGATTCGTGGCCTGGGTTCTACACGCACAGGTTGCACACCTCCCAGGCACCGGGCACCATGCTCAGATCTCAGAGCATGAAGATAAACAAGACCCCATCCCTGGCCTCAGGGGGGCCAGAGAGCAGACAGGTCCAATGCAGTGGGCTCAGTGCGTGCCAGAGGTCACCGTCGTGGGAAGCAGGAAGCACTGCGCTGTTTCCCTTTGCTGTGAGGAGACATCCCGGATCAGCCTCGGTGCAGTCGGCGAGGCACGCCCGGAGTGTCTGTGTTTATGGGTCCTGGGCTCCACTCTCCCCAGATGTGCCCCGAGGCCTCTGCATGCCGGGAAGGACTCGTCCAGGGCCAGTGCCACATCTCATGACTGGCTTCAAAATGCCACAGGGAGCCGAGAGCTGGAGTCGGGGCTCTGTCTATGGAATGCGCCCTGCGTCAGTGTCTGCCGTTGGTGTGGCCAAGCAGAGGGCCGGCACTTGGTCTCAAGCACCAGGTCTCAGGCCCAGGTGACCACGGCTCCATGTGTCCTCTTCTCGCCACAGAGAACAGGCAGAAATGAGCCGTGTCTTCTCCTCACAGAGGTGTGCTTTCAGATTTATGTTAGCAGTGTGTCTTATTTATTATTTGCCTATGTTTTAATGCAAAAATCTTATAAACTGATTTTTAAATGCTTATTGGTAGCCCTATACTTTTATAATGATGTTAGAATTTTAAAATCCATATATATGGAAGCCAACATTATTTTGTATATATATGTATATGTATATGTATATGTATATGTATATGTATATGTATATGTATACATATATATATACACACACCCACATATATACATATATAAAATTATGTTAACAGATAACATATACGTCAAATTTTAATGACAGAAAAACTGTAGCTAAGTAGTTCTATTTTTTTTGTGTGTGTGTGTGATACTGGGGATGGAACCCAGAGGCTTTCTACCTCCGAGCTATACTCCCAGACCTATTTTATATTTTATTTGGAAACAGGGTCTCACTAAGTTGCCGGGAGCCTCACTCAGTAGCGGAGGCTGGCTTCGAACCTGTGTGATCCTCTTGTCTCAGCCGCCCAAGTGCGGGGATTACAAGCGTGCGCCCCCACGCCTGGCTAAGTAGTTCTATTAACTGAGCAGATAGTGACATCTTGTCTTGAAAATGCAGGTGCCTAAACAAAACAAATATCCCTTATTATGATCACAAATGTTAACACTACCTTTTTTCAAAAAAATGAATTCTGTGCCCGGTGAGATGAGGCGGTCACAGCGAGCGAAGAGTCAGGTTTCATCTCTAATGAGGAAGTGAGGGGTAACTCGGGAGGAAGAGGGACCCAAGACCATGGAGGAGAACCCAGGGGAGCGGGGAGGTGGCCTGGGAGGACAGGGAGGACTGGTGAAGGGAACACAGTGGGAAGGCACCGGGGGAAGCCCACCGCGTGCTGTGTGGATGTCACTGTCACCATGAGCTACACCACAAGTGGGACTACGATGTACTAAAATGTAGAAAAAATAAAGAGTAGGATTAGAAAGAATTCTTAGTGTGTGTTCTTTTGGGTTTTGTTTTGTTTTTTGTTTTTTTGCGGTACTAGGTATGGAGCTCAGGGGCATTCAACCTCCGAGCTACATCCCCTGCCCTATTTTTTTTATTCCTTTTATGTTGAAACAGGGTCTCACTGAGTTGCAAAGGGCCTCACTAAGTAGCTGAGGCTGTCCAAGAACAGCGATCCTCCTGTCTCAGCCTCAGAATGCTGGGGTTACGAGCGTGCGCCACCATGCCCAACTGTGTGGTTCTTTTCTAATGACAATAATTAAGCTCTAAAACCCAGCAAGATGACCAAAAAGACCATGAAAATCTTCTGCTTGTAAAAAGACACAAAATAGAAATTAAGGAGATGATAGAAAATAAAAAAGTTATCATAATACAGGATATAAAAGTTAAACCTGGATCAGGGGCTCAGATAAGGTTAACTTTATGGTTCCCCAACACACTTGTTGGATATAAACCAACATTGGACCAAAGGGCCCTGCATAGTTTTAACTGTTTGTTGACCATAGCTTCGACCACAGCTTCTGGCCATCTCATTTCAAAGAATAGAAGGGTAAGCGATGGGAGTGACTCCTGCAGATCTCAGACACCGCCCCCCATTTCCCCTTTGCAGACCTTGAGGCCTTCCTGGCTGTACAAGCTTAGCCTCCTGCTCCGGGGGCTAGCCCCGCACCACCCAGGCTAGCCCCGCACTGCCCAAGTTAGCCCCGCACCGCCCAGGTTAGCCCCGCAACACCCAGGCTAGCCCCGCAACGCCCAGGCTAGCCCCGCACCGCCCAGGTTAGCCCTGCACCGCCCAGGCTAGCCCCTCAATGCCCAGGCTAGCCCCTCAACGCCCAGGCTAGCCCCTCAACACCCAGGCTAGCCCCGCACCACCCAGGCTTGCCCCACAACGCCCAGGTTAGCCCCTCAACGCCCAGGCTAGCCCCTCAACACCCAGGCTATCCCCGCACCACCCAGGCTTGCCCCACAATGCCCAGGCTAGCCCCGCAACACCCAGGCTATCCCCACACCGGCCAGATTAGCCCTGCACTACCCAGGCTAGCCCCGTACTGCCCAGGTTAGCCCCACGCTGCCCAGACAAGACACCCAGCACCTCCCCAGCTGTGTCTCTTTCCTGCAGTCCTCTCAGTAAGAGTTTGCACAGCCTCATTCATTTTCCTTCACAGGGAATAAAAATAATCCAACTCAAAAGAACAAGATAATTTCCTAAATAAATGTATCTTCCCAATAAGATCTGCATGAACTGTTCCCAGTTCTCTGGGCAAGATTAAACTGTATCATTTATATTTAACATCTTATGATATATCATGTACTAAATTAAACATAACATAATTAACAGCAACAGAAACAGCAGCAGCTGTCTAGTGAGCCTGTGCTTCCCACATAGAGGAGAGTCACCGGGATCTCTGGAAAGTCCAAAGCCCAAGCTTCAGCGTGAATTAGTTACTCAGTACCCCCGGGGTAAAACCCAGTCTTTCCAGAACTCCAAGGAGCATGGCCTTTGGACAGGTTAGATCCTGTTCAGGAAGCAGCTCGGGCAGCCCTGGGCAACGGGCCTGCCTGTGTCCACTAGCACGGGGTTCAGCGAGGGCCAGTGAGACTGGAAGGGGAGCCCTTGGCAGGCCTGAGTCCACAGCTGCCCTTCCCAGTGTGCTTGGGAATGACCTTGTCCAAAACAGGGTGGTCTTGGCACACCCCCTCCCGCCAGCCTGCCCAATGGGTATTTTGCAATGGGGCAGCCCCCTGGACTGTCTCAACAATTGATAGGCTCATTGAGAAATTACCAAGCATCAGCCTGGAGCCTAAGATCAACAATGGAGAGGTGTGGTGGCTGCTCTCACGAGCTCGTAATTGACTGAGAAAGATAAAAATAGTTAAAAAGAGCAGGGGCCCTGAGACAGCCCCATGGGCTTACACAGCAGGTGAAGGCTGCAGCGGTTTCAGGGGAAGCGGGCTCAGGGGCTGGAGAGGACAGCGCATCCCAGGCAGCAGCAGAGGTGTGGGGGCGCCGGTCCCAGGCCCCCAGAACCTAGGCGGACCCTCCGCACAGGAATGGGAATGCCTGTCAGTCACAGGCAGGGCGAGCCTGGGAACTTCCACAGGGGCCAGCATGCAAGAGGCCCTCTCCTAGGGGGACTGGACGTGGTGATACACGCTTGTAATCCCAGTGCTTGTGAGGCTGAGACAGAAGGATCGCACAGGTTCAAAGCCAGCCTTAGGTACTTAGTGAGGCTCTCAGCAACTTAGTGAGACCCTGTTTCCAAGTAAAGTATAAAATAGGTCTGGGAGTATAGCCCAGAGGTAGAAAAGGCCCTGGGTTCCACCCCCAGTACCAAACACCAAACACACACACACACAGACACACACACACACACACACACACACACACACACACACACACACACACAGTGTCTTGTTTGATTTCATGCACGGTGATGCTTGGCCCAATTAGTATCTAGAAGGAAAACCTGTGTGCCAGCGTGGAGGCCCTGGGGTTGGGGTGAGGCGGAAGTTCATACGCTAATCCAGATAGAGGAGAACGCAGGCGCGTGAGGGGAGAAGAGTGAGTGCTGAGGACTGCGGAGGAGGCTGGGGACGGGGAGGCTGAGGACCGCGGGCTGGGGACCTTGGGTGCTAGCGCTGACGTGTGATTGGTGAGCACCCTGTGGGGGCCGGGCGCAGTGAGAAGATACAGGCAGGGTTTGCTGACTGATGATGCAGGAGGGGAGAGAGGAGCTGACCAAGTCCTCAGAGCCTTTCTTTCAAGTGGTCCCTGGGGGACTGTGACGTCCACAGAGCTGTAGGAAAAGGAAGAGGAGCCTCTGGGCGGGGTAACCCATGCTGCTCGTGTGCTCTTTGGCAGTTTAGGTGAAGGCGGTCCCATGACCTCCGTAATAAGTTAATATAGGCAATTACAGGCATTAAGTGAAAGTCTCAGGCCGCTGCCTGGAGCGGCGGCTGCGGTGCCCTCTGTCTGGGGAGGGTGGGCTCTCTGTTCCCATCAGAGACCCAGAGCAGCCTTCAGCGGGTGGCACGCTGGAGTAGGGCCGTCACGGTCGGCCCGCAGTCTCTAGGGCAGCTCCCGCATCCACCCTGAACCCCCACGCCCTGCGAGAGGCGTAATGAGGAGCATCCCCAGGGCACGGATGGGGAACGGCACGGTGGCTCCTGGTGCCTCGTGGGTAATAAGGCAACTGGCTCAGATTGGAGGCTGCAAAGGATAGGAGAGGCTGGGAGGGCAATTTAGGTGCAAATTTTATTTATTTATTTATTTATTTATTTATTTGTTTGTTTGTTTGTTTATTATTTGTGGGGGGTACTGGGGGGTGGAACCCAGGGGCTTTTCTACCTCCGGGCTATACTCCCAAGCTTTTTTTTTTTTTTTAAATATATACTGTATTTGGAAACAGGGTCTCACTAAGTTGCTGAGAGCCTCACTATGTAGCTGAGGCTGGCTTTGAACCTGTGCGATCCTCCTGTCTCAGCCTCCCAAGCGCTGGGATTACAAGCGTGCGCCACCACGCCCGGCTAGAAGAAGGTTTTAGAGACCAAATGCTGGAATAAAGAAAGGCAGGGGGTCATGAGAAGACAGACAGAGAGCCGTGCAGGGGAGCAGGGTGGGTGTCAGGTGCCCAGAGGTGGACTTCCAGGTCTGGTGGAGTAAGATGGAGCACGGCATCGGGAGTTGCAGGATGTATAGAAGGGATGAGGGCGAGGGTGGGCAGACCCAGCCTTGAGCCCCTTGCAGAAGGGCGAGGGTGGGCAGACCCAGCCTTGAGCCCCTTGCAGCTGGGTGATGGATAAGACATTGCATGGTTCCAGGGTCATGGAAGCCTGGGAGGAAGACTCCCATGACCCCGCAGGGCCGTGATGGACGCGAGCACTGGGGAGAGCTGGGCCGACTCTTACGGAGTGGAGGGCAGACGGGAGGTGTGGATGGAGTTAGGAATCAGGAGAACTTCAGTTTGTGGACAGGGCTCAAACTCAGCAGGATCTGGAGCTCAGGCCAACAGACCTGCTGATGGCGCCATCACGGGCATGAGAGAAAAAGATCTGTAGCTCGCTGGGTGTGATCCCAGCCCTGGGGAGGCTGAGACAGGAGGACTGCAGGTTTGAGGACAGCCTCAGCAACACAGCAAGACTTCCAGCAACCTAGTGAGATCCTGCTTCAAAATGAAAAATTAAAAGGGGCCAGGGGCTTAGCTTGAAGGTAAAATGTCCCTGGGTTCTTCCCCAGTAACACACACACACACACACACACACACACACACACACACACACACACACTTGTGGGATTTTTTTTTTTAACTTGAGCAACTTGGTGGACCAAGTTGTTATTTTAATTTTAAGATGAGAAAGATTCAGAGTAAAACAGATTTGGGGGAAGGAGAAATCAAGAATTTGCCCCTTAAAGCACATGTGCCCGCTCTTGAGTAGACACACGAGGTCCCAATTTGACCAGCTTTTGGATACAAGACACTTGTTATGGTTTGCGTATAGACTGGAAGCGCCCCTGTGTTGACATGCAGAAGTGTTCAGAGGTGGGATGATTGAGTCACGAGGCTCCAGTGTCAACAGCGAATACACTGACGCGTTGACGGCTCTGTGGGTGGTGAGCTGGGCAGGTAGGGTGAGGCTGGAGGGGCCGTCACGGGGTGTGGCCGTGGGGACCACAGACCTGTCCTTGGCCCCTGCCCTGGCCAGCTCTGCTCCCCACGCCCATGCTCTGAGCTCTGCAGGCGGGACCCAGCCCAACATGGGCTGGACCCCAAGTCTCCACAACTCTGAGCAAGTCCACCCAGTGGAGGTCGTCAGGTGTAGATCACATCAGTGACGGCTCTGGAGCTCAGGCTGAGGGGTCAGGGAGCCAGGTTGCTGAAGAGTAAAGAGAGAGAGAGGAAGGGGGGAGATGGCAGCCTGATAGAGAAGTCCTCTCAGAACCTGCGACATCTGAGGTCCAGCAGCGGAAAATACACCTGAAAGGTGTGAGGCAGAAGGGCACAGCCTGAGCCTGGGTCCTGAGCACCCCTAGATCTGGCCTCTGGGAGGGCGGGGGCCTGCAGGGCCCAGGAGACAGCACTGGACAGAGGAGAGAGTGTGGCGTTCAGGAGAGAGGGAGAGGGGAGGGAGGGGAAGGGAGGGGAAGGGAGGGGAAGGGAGGGGAAGGGAGGGGAAGGGAGGAGAAGGGGACAGGAGGGGGAAGAGGAGGGGGAGGAAGGGGGAGGAGGACACTTCACAAAGGAGGACGTGGGCAGCTGCATCTGAGATGTCTGAGGAGCCCTGTGGGATTAAGCTGGAGTCAGGATTTGCAGGTCTTTCATGTCTGAGACCAGAACCCTTCGAAGATGTGCTGGAAATGAAAAACCTTATTGGGTGAACTGTGGAAATTTCAACATTCCAGTTCATTTCAGTTCCATCTAGCCCTTTGGAAACTGCTGAACAATTCCTTTAACATTTAAAAATACAGAGACAGGCGTGGTGGGCACGTTGTCATCCCAGCATCCGGGAGGCTGAGACCAGAGATCACGGTTTGTGGACAGCCTCAGATACTTAGTGAGGCCCTGTTTCAAAATAAAGAATAAAAAATAGGGCATGGGCTGTAGCTCGGAGGTCAAGTGCCCCTGGGTTCCATCCCCAGACCCACACACACAAAAAAAAATTAAAAATACAACTCTCATAAAGGGAACAGTTCAAATAAAGTTACATTCATACAAGTTTTCATGATCAACTCACTCAAGTGTGCGCGGAGGGAGGAAGGGCAGGTGGTATACAGGGACGTACGCCAAGCGCTGTGTGTGTTTGTATCACTTTGAATCTCGCTTTGATGCATAATTATATTGTACCAATAAAACTATAAAAATTAAATGAAAAATTAAAAAAATTCACCCCTTTATGTAACCTAGCCATTACATTTCTGGGTATTTACAACAGAAAGAAGGTGGGGGGTGGGGACCACCCAAAGACTTGTACACAAATGTTCAGAGCAAATTTATTTGTATTGGATCCAAACTGGAAGCAACTCAGAAGCACAGCAGCAGGATGAATAAATACCCATACATCCATACAGTGTGTCAGCACTCCCCCAAAATGCAACAGGCCAAAGACACACGGAGTAACGTGGGCGAATCTCCAGATCATTCACTAACCAGCAAACACAAACTAGAACCCAAACCCAAACCAGATGCAAAGGGATAAATGCCACATGCTGGTATGAAATTCTAGAAAAATGCATGCTAACTTCCAGCGAAGGACCCAGATCAGTGGCCAGCGAGTGGAGGCAGGACCCCGGCCCGCAGGCGAGGCGCCGGCCCCCGAGCGGCGTAGTCTCTACATGGCGGTGCCCAGAGCTGCGGAGCGTCTTCCCACCGCTGGCTGGGCAGGAGTGACCCTTCTTTTGTACATTGTCTCAGCACATCTTCGACGCCTTTTTTATTGGGTGATTTGCTTTCTTAATATTGAGGCATAAACACTGCATTATATAATATAAATAAACATGAAATCTATTTCTTAGAAAGGCCACATCAAGAGTCAAACTCACAATATTAGCTCCATCTTCTAGGATCTTTGCCATGTAATTAAATACTATGGCCCAGGAGAGGGTTCCACATCACTGAACACATCTGTATTTTCTACATGTAGTGTGTGTGTGTGTGTGTGTGTGTGTGTGTGTGTGTGTGTGTAACTGCAAACTTTCTCAATATCTCTGGAGCCTTCACACTTAGTCATAGAGAATTCTGTTTTAAATTCTCTCCATCAGCAGGATTTGCAGGCTGAGATGCATGGATCAGATTCTTCTGGAATGGTTTACAGGGTGTGTGCCCACCCAGGGGTACAGGGTTTTGATATTGTAGTTTGTGCTGACTGTAAAAATAACTCTCTAAGGCATGCTGTGATTTAAACAGCCCTGCTGCTATCTTTCAAGGCGGGAAGCATTCACCCGGGAACGTCTGTGGACCTGGGGGATCTTCTAGGCAAGCACATTTCACAGAGACGACAGCGGTGCATGCCCGGGTAGGAGGCTCCATGAGGAAACAGAGCGGGCACGGTGGCAGTGCTCCCGGGACTCCGTGGATCTCGGTGCCAGCACACCTCGGTTCCTGAAGGATTCCTGGCTCCAGGAGCAGCCTTTCACCTTGCAAAGAAAGCAGGAAGAAGAGAGTCTAGGAAGACAGCCATGCCGCCAGACACAGCTCCATTGTGAAAGTGCCATGAGAATTTCTTCAGAACGGGAGCAGGTGTAGTGGGAGATCCCGGCAGGATGATTTCTCTCTGTTATGGTTTTCCGGCCCTCCCCTGGGACGGGGCTGAGGCCTGCCTAGGCCCTGTCCAGGCAGACAGACTGTCCCTCTTGTTAACTGAGACCTGAGGGACCTTTGCCGCCTTCCACGGGTAGCCCTCCTCTTGTGGAGGTTCTAGTCCCCCACAGCTGGGCTGTTTTCCTCCCAGCATCCTTCTCGGGCCTCTCTAGGCCTTGCTGCTCGTCTCTGGGTTCCTTCCTCTGGTTTTTTACTCTGATACATCTCTCCTTACTTGCCAGATTCCTCCTCTTGTGCGGCGGCCTGCCCACAGGCAGCCACCGTGGGAAAGCAGAGACCTGCCCTGTTGATATCATTGTTAAAAACAGACCAGGCCTAATGAGCAGAGGACAGAATTAGCCTCTGACATAATGAACACACACCACTCGTTCCTCCTAGAGAGAAACGGCCATCGGCCTGTGATCCAGTGAGCCTGACCTCTGTGTGTAAACACGGGCTGTGCAGTGAAGCCAAACGTTTTGAGCTCATATTTACGGGAGGAGGGACAAGAACGTGTCCAGGGATAATTAGAAAAGCTTTCCCAGTGGCCTTAGTCATCAATGTGTTATTAAAATCTTTGTTAAAATATTATTAGCTTGTTTAAGCTCCGTCAGTTCGCATAAAGCCCAAATTAGCATTTCATCTCGGCGTAATGGCACGCTCTTCCCCTTCGTAATGAACAGTCACGTTCCGGGTGCCCTGTGTGTCCACGGTAAGCTAATTAACCATTGTCTGGCAATGTTAATTAGGGTGGTATTTAGACGGCTGTCTTCCAAAGGCTCTTGGGGCCCTGACTTCCTCATAGATCTTAGGTTGGCACAAAGTGCTCTGGGCACACCTTCTTCCGTGAGTAAAATTTCTGACAAACATTTGCACATTTTACTTTTGAAAGCAATTATTTTTTTTGGCAGGTGGAAAATACTGTAACTTTTAGCACGTTGTTTGGGGAAAGTCTCGAGGTTTCCGAGGCAGACGCCACGTCCTGGGAGTGTTCCACGTCTGTGACAGTCTGAGCGCCTGGCAGGTTGGAGCCAGGCTGAGCCTCATGCACAGACTCAAACACACCCCCAGAACACCTATAGGAGGATCTGTTGGACTCAGCCCAAGCCAAGGTTGACCTGGCAAACACTTCTCCTGAAGGGAGCACGAGAACAAAGGTCTACACTGGGAAGAATTCTAAATGTCCTGTGTGAGCCAAACCTCTCTAAAGTCAGGGAGAGCCAGCCGGCAGCATGTGTCCCCACCTACCCGCTATAGGTGGCTTCGGAGGCCTAGGGCCCCATCCCAGACAATGATACAAGAACAAAACAGCTGCTCTCAAACAACAGTCCTGGCCAGCCTGGCCGAGGGCTCCCAAGGCTGCAGACGGGGGCTGCGGGAGGGCTGGGCGCCGGGCGGAGGAGCAGCAGGTGAGGAGCCCCCAACCTGGATATGCCACGGGCCTCGCCAGCTCCCAGGGACTTACAAGCTGTGAGGTTTATAAAAAGCATAGAATGTCCTCTGCTTCTAAATCTATAACAAAAAATCAATAAAACTGCCCAGACAGAATTTGTATTCTGGCCACAGCTCTTAACTATGAAATATTAGCATATGTGCACATAAAATGTTCTTGGCTTATTTTAGTGTTACATTTTCTGTTTTAATCAGGACATAGTTGATTTTTTTTACATTGATCTACAGGCAGAAAATGCTCTGGTATTCCTCTTGTTCGTGTTTCTAATTATCTTACAGATTTTGGAATCAGAAACTCAGACTTCTCTCCTTCCCCCTCTCCCGTCCTCTCTCCTGACTTCTCCCTTCCACACTCACTTCCGTGAACTCAGGGCCAGGCACACTCACTGGGCACCGACCACTAGTCAGCAATTCCTGACATCAGGCGTTCATAGCACAGAGAACTATTTCATGGTGATTTTCAAGTAACTGCCTCCCGGAACCGAGGCCGTTAGATAACTCCTTGACATTTAATAGTGTGTAAGTACATATCGAGGGAGAAGCGTTTAGGACAGAGAAATGAGGTTTTCAGAACACCAGCTACGACGTGCTGTTAAGCATGAACCTAGCTGCCAATCTCCGAAACAGTTTACAAGCGATAGCAAAGTATCCAAGGGGCGCACACATCCACACGAGAAACCTCCCTCACCCAGGACCTCACCCAACACTCTGCGGGAGGCACTGTCCAGCGAGTGAGGGTGCTGCACCCTCCTGCCCACCAGCCGGCCTCCTCTGGGGAAATGGTGGTGTGTGGAAGGGACCGTGTACAGCACAGCTCAGCCCCACCCCGACAGCACCACAGCACCCCTCCCACAAGCCTAGTGTGTTGCAGGGAATTCTGGATGCCGGAGTCCCCGCAAGGAAGGTGTTCTAGAGAAGACACGCGTAGGCCCGGCTCGTGGCAGCGGTGTCTTGTGTTGGCTGAGCTTGGCAGGACTGGGAAGATCCTGTGCGCATTCCACCCGAAGGTCACCCAGCGACACCGAGAAGGAGCCGCCACTGTCCCTCCTCTCCTGCCGCCCCTCGAACTGCTCTGGGGAGCGGCCTCGGCTGGCCCGCCTGCTTTGGCTGTGCACACTGGGTCTGAGTAAGTCTTCTCAGGATGAACACATACACACACACACACACACACACACACACACACACACACACACACACATCTATAACTCAGAGCACTGGAATAAACCAGGGAAGGAGTCCGAAGCTGTCTCCTGCGCTGAGGAAGGAGATGTACCTGCAAACTGACCCCAATAACGCCGAGAACGACACTTTCTGAACTGCTGATGCCTGATTAGGAAGCAAGGAAAATCCCTTTCGAGGGAAAGATCCAGAAGTCTAATATGACAGAGGAAGTGGAAGAGAAGACGAAAACTAAAACAGCTCAAAATGCGACAGAAACTAGCACATCAGTACGTGGAGGGGAAACAGCAAGACGCAAGATGACAGAAAACGACCAGGAACACAAACTGGAAGCGCTCTTCCAGAAATCGCAGGGAAAGAGGCTGGGGAGTCAGGAATAAAGAGACATTCTTTCTTTTTCTTTTTTCTTTTTTATTTTCTTTTGCAGGTTTGGGGATGAAACCCAGGGACATTTGACCTCTGAGCTACCCCCCCTGCCCTATTTTTTATTCTTTATTTTTGAAACAGGGTCTCACTGAGTTGTAGAGGGCCTCACTAAGTAGCTGAGGCTGTCCACAAACTGCGATCCTCCGGTTTCGGCCTCCCGAATGCTGGGATTACAAGCGTGCCCACCATGCCTGGCTAAGAGATATTATTTCTGTATGGAACAGAGAATGAAAATACAATTTAGTAACAAAGTTTGGAAGTGCAGATTGGAATACACAATTAAAGAGAAATCAAAGGAAATAAACATCGATGCACTGAACTTTTATTACAACCATAAAGAAAATTGCCACAGCGTCCAGGTCATAACTGAGTCACCTACAAAAGAACAAATACCAAATTGCCCTCGAGCGCTTTTTACTGCCAGGTGACACAGTAAAAGACAGTAGCTGCGAATACACTCTACAGTATGGAGGGGGAGGGATAAAGTGAGGGACCAAAAGGAATCCAAGCAAAGAGAAAGGAGGAAAAGGAAAGGGAAGGTATAACGGAACACATAAAGCTACACTGAGAAAAAGCCAACGGGATGGTGGCTATTTAGTGTAGATAGAGTGAGTGTGCCAAACCCAAAAGAAACGGCCTTAATGTATAGAAGCACGGCATGGGGAACTTGGCAAAGCCCGTTAGAAGTGCGAGAGACTTCGACACCACTCAGGGTGGCTTCTCCACGGGCCTCCCGCGCACACGCCACGCACGCTGATCATTTGCAAGGTATCGTTAATAAAAGATTTCACCTAAAAGGCCAACTCTGGGCGTCCGTTTCTGCAGAGACTCTGAAGCACCAGGTCAATGTTTATGGAAATGAGAGATGCTTGTATTCAGTGCTGCTCCTGTGCCGCTGCCGCCCTCCTCCTCCTCCTCCTCCTCCTCCTCCTCCTCCTCCTCCTCCTCCTCCTCCTCCTCCTCCTCCTTCTTCTTCTTCTTCTTCTTCTTCTTCTTCTTCTTCTTCTTCGTGGCACTGGGGATGGAACCCAGGGGCCCCTACCTCCAGGCTACACTCCCAGGCCTATTTTGTATTTTTATTTGGAAACAGGGTCTCACTACGTTGCTGAAAGCCTCACTGAGTAGCTGAGGCTGACTTCGAACCCACACGATCCTCCTGTCTCAGCCTCCCAAGCGCGGGGATGACAAGCGTGCGCCACCGTGCCTGGCTATGCCCTTCCTTCTAATGGAGTATTTTCAGAAGCCCGCAAGGGTGCAGGATGAGAATCCCCGCAGCAAGGATTCAAGGGGCGAAATGGGAAAGGGCCAGAAGCAGCCCATGGTGGGAACTGGAAGATAAATATAACACATGACGGGCATTATGAAGAAATAAAGAAATCTATACTGATTAAGTCAGAGTCCACTAAGCCAGGGTAGAGAGCGCTGAGTGTTGGGAAATAGAAATAGCAATATATGGAACTATCCAAGGAAAAGTAAGTGCTGCCTGTCGTATGTACTTCTTTTCTTTTCTTTTGTAAAATCTATGTATTTCTCACATGTGTGATTGTTTAAAGTGTTGGAAGAGGTATTAAACAATGATGACCATCTTTCAGTCCGGATGATGAGAGTGGATGAGGTATGTGTTGTGTATATTTATTACTTTTCTCACTTCAGTAAAACCTATACATTGAGAATGAAAATTCTAATAAATAACTCTCAGGCCAAAATAAAATTCAGAATTAGAGTTAGCAATTGTTTTGAAAATAAGGCCCTGAGGTTACAACGTGTAAAAGTCAGGAGTGTAGGCAAAGCTGTCCCTTGAGGCAAGACTCTTGTCCTTAAATTACTTCAGTATTAAGTATTAAAGACGACAAATAGACTTAGCATTCAGTTCAAGAAGATAAACAAGCCCAAAGCAACCAGAGGCCGTATTTTCATATAAACATGGTGACTCATTCTGACTTCCTTGTGAACATCCCAAATGCCAGCCAGCCATGGACTTCACACGGGCTGTGCTGGGGCGGCCTGGACGCATTGGTCACGATGTTATTTCATTTGGGACAAGCTGCTCCCTGGCTGTGGAGGGTGGATGGCAAGGAGAGAAGCATGCTCAGAGAGCAGCTCCTCATGACCACAGGCTCTGCGCAGGCCTGGGGCTGGGCTGTGGGCCAGGATTCTCCTGAGTCGCCAGTGTTCCTGAACGGAGCAAATCCTTCTGGAAGGTTCTAGAAGCCGCCTTGGAACATGTACAGGTGGCTATAAAGAGTGGTTCTTAACCCTTAGGGGTTAAAAGAGCAAGAATGAGGGAGAGAAAGGGTATGGGGCAAACAAGACCCCTTGGGTGGGTGGTGCAGGCTGCGTCTGGAATTCCCTGCGGTGTGAGAAGGGAAGGGGGAGGCCCTGCTCCGTGAGGCCTGAGAAGAACTGAAGTCCACTGGGTGCTCACCACGGACAGAAGCGCCTGCTGGCAGATCTGCGCCAGGGGAACCGTCTCTCTCCCTGGGATGAAAACACTTCACCTGGATGGCTTACATGAAGATCTGTGTAATTTATTCTGAAGCAAAAGGCGGTAGACAGTGGTTTTCTTTCAGCATGGACAGTGGCTTGTCAAGGATGTTTGGGGCTTTTGCTCTGGCCGCCTCTTATTATAATGATGTCAGCAATAACAACGGCCTTCTTAGAAGTTTTACCAGGCCTGGCACAGTGTATTCAAAGTCCTGTGGGACGTCTTTGAGTTAGTAGTTTTGTATTTCATAGGATGATTTTTAAAAGACCTTTATTTTAAAAAAAAAATCATATTAAAGAAGAATGGAGCCTGGAGAGATCACAAAGTTGTAAAATTCAGAAATTGCCGCCAAAGCTGTTCCTTGAGGTGGAACTCTTACCCTTCAGTCGTTTCACACGGTGCATTAAAGTACGAACACACCGAGCACTCAACTCAAGGAGACGGAGCAGCACGCTCCCTAAAGCCAACGGGTGTATTTTTCTATAAACATGATGACTAGTCCTCACTTCCTCATGAACACAAACACCAGCCGTCCATGAAGCCGCAGAGGGTGTGCTGGAGGGAGGGCTGGGAGCGCCAGCAATCGGCTGATGAGACTGGGAGCACACTCACACTGAATTTAAAATCCCTGCCACGGCTGCGCAGCGGCTTCGCAGGAGAGTGTGTGCTTAGCAGGAGCGAGGCCTTGGCTCAGCCACGAGCACCACGCCAGCCTGTGCACTTCCACACTGAGAGCTCCTCCCCCACGGGTCTAGGGAAGGCGGCTCCTGGCACATCCGTCATCTGAAGTGACCTCGGCACCGTCCCCTGCCCACGTGTCCCTCCACGACATGGCTTTGCCAGCCCCTCAGCAGGTACGAGCCTGTGGCTGCCTCTCCCGCTAGAGTCCAGGCAGTGCTGTTCTGGAACCCTGGAAGTGCTCAGAAACGCAACACACCTTCTCCCTTGCTCAAGGAGGGAGCACTTGCCCTGGAGCCTGGGGTGGTCATATGAAGTCCAGGAAGACTGGGGGAGGAGCCACGGGGAGGACACCCGGTCATGGGGGACGGGCAGGTGCTCCAGACCCCAGTCCAGCCTTGGGAGAATCCGGGCCAGGAGAAGGCCACGGAGGCCAGGCTTTCGGTGGCTCCTAGCCACAGGGCAGCTGTGAGCATGCCCAGCTGAGGCCCCATCCTGACAAGCCGTCTCCGCTGGGCCCCAGGAGCAGAATCAACTGTGTGGTCAGAGCCGCTGGGTTTTGTCATAATCAGAACTGTCCTAGGTTGAATTTTATGGCCTCAAAATTCATATATTGGAGTCTGGTGTGGTGGCACACATCTCTAATACCCAGACTTGGGAGGCCAAGGCAGGGGGACTGAAGGCTTGAGGCCAGTAGGTAGCAGCTTACTAAGAATCTGTTTTCAAAAAGGATTGGGGCATAGCTCAGTGGTAGTGAGCTCCGGGGTTCAATCCTAGTAACACACACACACACACACACACACACACACACACACCCACACCTTTCTAAAATATACGGTGTTTTAAAGCAAAGTTTAAGATAAAAGGATGGGCCAAACAGAATGAAATTAACCAAGGAATAAAATGAGTCCTTTGATTGATTCATTCAACAAATATTGGTCATATCCATTGTGTCTGATGCTGGCACTTCATGATGGTAATAAAAAGTGATAAAACATCTTGCTTTAAAGATATTGCTGGATTTCTGCACTGCAATGAAAGGCTCTAATGCCCTGAGTCTAGAATTAAAATCCAACCACACCAGAGTTTCCACCCAAGAATCTCATCAATTACAAATTCAGTATTAACCATGAGTATGCCGTGAATGGAAGAAAGTTAATTTAACTTTCTTCCCGGGCGTGGTGGCGCACACCTGTAATCCCAGGACTCCGGAGGCTGAGATGGGAGGATCACAGGTTCAAGGCCAGGCTCAGCAACTGAATGAGACCCTCTGCAACTTACTGAAACCTTGTTTCAAAATAAAAAATAAAGTGGGGCTGGGGGTATAGCTCAGAGATAGAATGCCCTGGGGTTCAAGCTCTGGTACCAAAACATAAAAAATAAATTTAATTAAAAATCTTGTACTGCATTCAAATAATTCCAGGACACAGCAAAGACTGAAGGCACACTCCATGCGTCTTTACAGCCCTGTGGCCACAATTTTTGTGAACGTCCGGCACCAGGGAGTGCTGGAGAGGGGGCTTGGTGGGAGCGTGGTGCTCCAGGGCCCGGCCGACCTTCATCAGCACCTGGCTCAGGCAGCGCCTGGTGCTGGAGAGGATCACACGCGCCTCCAGCAGGCCTCGCTGGATCTGACGCGTGGCCCGGTGACTGAGCCCTGTCTTTAGCACTCTTCCCCATTGAGACCACAGTTAGGATCCCACGTGCTGCCCTTTAGCTTGAGAGACCTGACCCACCGAGAGGGTCTGGAGCTCAACAGTAAGCCGGCTGAGCTCCAGATCCATTCGACTCTGCAACCTCGGGGGCCCAGGACAGCCCCCTGCCCCGCAGTGGTGCCTCCCAACAGGCCACCCTGGCAATACCTGGAGACTCTTTCAGTGGTCACAATGGATGAGGGCATTGTGTGGTGCCACCCCACGTGCTACCCAGCGTGCAGGGAGGCACCACAGAGGAGACGTGACCCCCCCAAAGCCACCAGGGCTGTGGCAGAGAAGCCCCGCTCTGCAGGCGCTGGGTTTGGCCTGGCCTGGAACTCCTGCCCCCGAGTGTCCATCCCCATCCCGACTGCTTCTCCAGGTCACTGACATCGGGTCCCTCAGCAGCCTGAGCCCAGCCCTCCCCTGCAGCCTGGGCCAGAAAGCAAGCGACCTCTGTGGAGTCGGGAAAGCCTCCTTTGCATCTGAGCTGAAATGTCTCACACCCCGGCGCTGGGTTCTCTAAGACCCTCTGCCTCCCTCACCTGTGATATCAGGAGAGAGAGGATCTTCAAAGTGACCAGAAAAATACCTCCCTGTTTATTCTAATGTGACCCTCCTGGGGTTCTCTGCAGTCCGAGGATACAACTGGATTGTGATCAACTGGATTGTGATACCAAAGGGTTATGTGTAATGCTAAGTGCGTGTATGTGTGTGTATATGTGTGCATACGTGCGTGCGTGCGTGCGTGTGTGTGTGTGTGTGTGTGTGTGTGTTACTAAGGATGGAACCCAAGGCATTCATTCTATCTCTGAGCTACAACTCCCAGCTCTATTCTATTTTTTATTTTAAAACAGGGTCTCACTAAGTTGCTGAGGCTGGCCTCAAACCTGTGATCCTCCTGTCTCAGACTCCCAAGTACTGGGATTACAGACTTGCACATCATGCCTGACCTCTGTGATTTATTTTGTGCATCGGAAAGTTCACCTTCTCAAAGTCATCTTCCATCCAGGGCAGGAAAGGCTGAGAACTTTGGATGTGCTCCGGGGCATACCAAGGCCACCCATACACAGAAGCTGAAAGAAACTGGAGGACCCGGGCACTCGGACCACCTGCCAGTCACTGGTGGCCAAGCACAGCCCTCAGTTTCTCTGTCCCCGGGTCTCAGGGCTCCTGATATACACACGGTGCCCTCGCTGCCCTGTGGGCTCACCATGAACCAACATCAAGGTTCTTCAGCGACTTGCTAGGAATTCACCCAGTACCACCAGCAGTGGCGACATGTCCCGTTGCTTCTTGCCTGGCTGCCTTGGGACTGTGCAACCCGATCTCTACCAGCAGCCTCCTTTCTCCTCTAGAGAAGTGCCAACACACCCAGCAAGACGCTGAGCCCCATGTCGAGTGCCAGAGTAAGCCAGCCAGCTGGGGCCTGCTGGAGTCTGGATATGGGTGGTCCCCAGGGCTTGTGTGTTGAAGGCCTGGGCCCCAGGATGGTGCAGGCAAGAGGGAGTAGAGTCCTTAGGAGGTGGGGTCAGCGCCGAGAAGTCTTCTGGTCACTCAGCCCTTAGAGTGGATCCCGGCACAGTGAACACCATAGAAGTGCCTCCGAGGTGACGGCTAGACGTGCATCTCATACCAAAAGATGCTCCTGCTCACAACGTGCTGGTTATCAGTGCTGAGGTCAGCGCGGTTCCGGGGCCACGGCTCCATTTATAAGGGCACTGCTGCTTTGAGCACATTCTCTTTTCATACAAGGGCCTTGGGGAGGGCTGCGGGCCTCGAACCCTGGCCTGCTGCTTGTGATCCTGGCCAAGTGAGCAGCTTGGCCCTGCCACACACGCTTCCATGAGGTGCTGCTGCAGGCGCGGAGCTTGGAGTCAACCAACCCTGGGCCAGAACCTTTAACACTGTCAGTCCAAATATACCTTTTGTCTTTGTAAGTCAACTAGCTCGGGCATTTCATTATAGTAACAGAAAGCTGACTAACCCGGGTTTCCACATAACACACGTGTGACCCAGTGCTTCTGCCTGGAGTTATTCTAGACCCTCGACCAGTTCCAGCTGATCACGTCTGCAGAAACCAGACGTGATACACTTCGCCCATAACTCTTCTTCTTGCTTGCCTAGAGTCAACCTGATATAATAAAGCCCTCCTAAAAATCACACTTGCTTGAAAATAACTAATAAAAGTCAAGTGTGCTCTTGAGAAGGCCCTGCAGGGAAGGCAGGTGAGGGAGAAGAGGAAGACAGGTAGTAAGGGTGCCAAGTGCCAATAGCGGGGCCTCCAAGGCCACCCAAAAAGGAGCCCCGTGCCCACACGGCACCATAAGCAACGAAAAGGGCTTCACGGTAAACGCCTTCACGACTGCCCCAAGCTCTTCTCAAAGAGAAGCAGGTGGCTATTTGGAAATAACTCCAAGTGCACACCCAGGAACAAATGGCTCTCGCCCTGCCGGTTCCTGAAGCTGGAAGCTGGGCAGAGCACGGCCGGCCCCTCCGCGGGCTGGGGGCCCGCTTTGGACTCTGATTGTCGTTGGGCTGTTTTCCACCTTATCTGGCTCACTGGCTGCAGTTTTCAAAACCTTGGGCGCTTTCTGTTCTGCTTCAGCTGAAATATTTAGTCTGGTTTCTAAGAATAATTGGCCCCGGTACCTCTTCTCCAGTACATGCTTGCATCCTTGACAGAGTAGAGCTCCGCTACTCAACAGCAGCGACAAGAACCAGGCTTGCGGTCCCTCTCTGCACTGGGGTTACGAGCGACTTGTCTTTACGTCTCTTAATGCACTTCTGCATATAGATGCTCTTCCCAGTTCTGAAGGTAATTAATGTCTTTGGATCGCTTCCAGGACCTAATCGTTGGAGTTAGTCTTGCATTTGACTAGCAAATTACCAAAGTTTTCAGGAAATCACTTGAGTGTACTACAAAGAAGCACTGCCACAGTGCTTAAAGGCGTGCCCTCTGGAGCCCGTCTCCCTTCAGCCTGAATATGCATCGTATGAACCCAGGCAAATGGCTTCAGTCGTTTTTTATACCACAATTCCTTACTGAAAATTGGGAACAATAATAGCCTATACCACCTACAATTGTTTCAAGAATTAATATTTGCAAGACAGCGAGGTACTGTGGCTCAGGCCGGTCATCTCAATACACGGAAGGCCGAGATAGGAGAATCACAGGTCTGAGGCCAATGCATGGGAACTTAGAAAGACCCTATTTCAAAATAAAAAGTAGAAAGGGCTGGGGGAATATCTCAGAAGTAGAATGCCCCTGAGTTTAATTCCCCAGTATCACTATATACGTACATATGTGTATGTGTATGTGTGTGGGAGAGAGAGAGAGGGAGAGAGGGAGGGAGAGAGGGAGGGAGGGAGGGAGGGAGGGAGAGAGAGAGAGAGATAGAGAGAGAGAGAGAGAGAGAAAGAGGTGGGTATTATTGACGTACAGTAAATACTATACAAGTGTTGTACCAGATAGATCCCCAGATGAATGTTGTAAGACCTTTAAAAAAGCCTAATGTTCCTCAAATTGGGATATTTAAAAACTCATTCTACACAGTATCACCTTAATACCAAAACCAAAGACACCTCAAGAAAAGAAAATTCCAGACCAATATCCTTGATGAGCATAGATGAAAACATTCTTAATAAAATACTAGCAATTTACATTGAAAACCACATTAAGAAAATAGTACACCACGACTAAGTAGGTTTCATTCC
Source organism: Muscardinus avellanarius (assembly GCF_963383645.1). Classification (NCBI taxonomy): domain Eukaryota; kingdom Metazoa; phylum Chordata; class Mammalia; order Rodentia; family Gliridae; genus Muscardinus; species Muscardinus avellanarius. Next base: position 200,021,149 of record NC_137787.1, read on the forward strand.
AGGGATGCAAGGCTGGATCAACACAGGCAAGTTAATAAATGTAATTAATCACATAAGTAGAGCAAGGTTAAAAATCACATGATCATCTCAATAGATGGAGGAGGAGAATTTGACAAAATTCAACAGAATTTATGTTAAAAACACTGAAGAAATTATGAAAAAAAGGAATTTGGCTCAATATTATAAAGTCAATATATGATAACTCCAAAGCCAACATCATACTGAAAAGGATAAAACAGAAAAAAATTCCTTCTAAAATCAGGAACAAGACAAGGATGGCCACGATCTCCACTCCTATTCGGCATAGTACTTGAAATTCTTGCCAGAGCAAGAAGGCACGGGAAAGAAATTAAAGTGATAAGAATTGGGGAAAAAAAGAACTGAAATTATTTCTTTTTGCAGATAGCATGATTATATGCTTAGAGAATCTAAAAACGCAACTAGAATCCTTCTAGAGCTGATAAATAAAGCAAAGTAGGCAGATACAATATAAACTTATAAAAACCATTAGCTTTTCTTTGCACCAACTACAACCCACTGAAAAAAAAATTTAGAAAACAATTCACAATAGCCTCAAATAAATGACTGAATATATAAACAAACAAACTTAGGAATAAATCTAACCAATAAAATAAAAGATCTCTACAATGAAAATTATAGAACACCAAAAAAAAAATTGAATAAGACCTTAGAAGATGGGAACACCTCTGATGTTCTTGAATAGACAGGATAAATATCATAAAAAATGTCCATATGACCAAAGGCAATCTACAGTTCCAATGCAATCTCTATCAAAATACCAATGTAATCCTTCACAGGGCTAGAAAAAACAGTCCTAAAACTCATATGGGGAAAAACTCAAAAGACCCAGAATAGGAAAAGCATTTCTTAATAATGAACATCATAATGGAGGCATCAAAACACCTGATTTCAAATCATACTATAGAGCCATAGTAACCAAAACAACATAGCATTGACATAAAAACAGACACACCAACCAGTGGAAGAGAACAGAAGATACAGAAACAAATCCCCACACTTCTATCCAGCTGACTTTTGACAAAGGAGCTGAAAGCATACACTTGGAAAAAAGACAGCCTTTTCAACAAGCAGAACTGGGAAAACTGAATACCCATATGTAGAAGAATGGAATTAGCTCCCGATCTCTCCCCCTGCACAAGAGTCAGCTCAAGATGCATCAAAGACCTAAAGTTAGGCCACTACTGCTGTGAGCCCTGTCTCTTTTATACCAATGATCTGCTCAGCTTTGGGAAGGAAACAAACTGTTAAGGAATGTTCAGAAGGAAGTCCAGTATTTTCAGATGCAACAGGAATGGATCCATACTAAAACTCGTGCCCGTCCTATCCAGCGCGACTGAGGCTACTCAGCATGCCACATTTCTGCACGAAGCTAGCTGCTTCCTTCCGGTGGCCGTCTCCTTGGGGCAGCCAGGACCCCGGGAGAAGGTGCAGCATCTCCCACTGAACACTTTTCATATTTGCACATGCCCACTCCTGATCGTGGGCATCTCAGTGGTAACAGCACGTATGTCTACACTGGCCAAGCTGGGTGTGGGTTTACAAGGTGGTTTGGACTGGCAGGGGCTGCCATGCATTTTCTCTTGCTGGTTCTCCCTGCAGAGCTTGCTCAGGGCCCACCCACAGTAGGTTTTCCATGAATATCTGCTGGTTTATGGAAGTGAGAAAGAGGCAGGAGTGGGGGAGAGGAAGCAGCTGGTCCGTCTCTGATGCTCTTTCTACAGACTCAGCTTCTCCAAGTTGGAGTTTGTGTTAGTTGAAGCTGCTAGCGGAGGGTGCTTTGGCGCTGTCCCCTGGACCTGTATGTCTAATGTAGAAGGCCTGTGGTGCGGCCTTCCGGCTTCAAGCTTTTATTGAGTGCTTTGGGTATACTAGGCTCTGAATGCACAGGGATGAGAAGAATGCTCCTCTTCTCTGCCCTAGTTCCCCTCAGGGACCTTAGGAAGCTCACATTCAGGAATATATGTGAGATATTTTTAAAAACTAGAATGATCTCATTATCTATTGGTACAGCTTTTCTAAGACATATTTGACTTTCCCAAGTATGTAGAGAAATGAATTTTAAAGTGTAATTCTGTAGGATATATTCCCTTCAATGTGCTTAATTAGAAAATGATAACCCTGTGGGTGTATCTGCTATTTGGATTCTTTTAAAAATTAACATAAAAGTGTATGCATTTATGATTTACAATATAATGTTTTGAAGTACTTGTATATGTATATATATTAGAATTGGTGTATCTGGTTAACTGAAAAATGTACCACCTTACATAGCTTTCAGCTTTGGGGAGAGAATGCTTATTCATTCTCTTTACATCTTCCAAAGATGTAATATATTATCATTAACTGAGTCACCATGTTGTACATTAGATCTCTTAAACTTTTTCCTTCTATCTAACTGTAATTAGGTGTTCTTTGACTAACATCTTCCTAATCTCCCTTCCCACACATCCTTCTATTTGCATTCTAAATTCTATAGCATTTCGAAATAGAGCTTTAACCCATATGTGTTTATTTATGTGCATACATGTATATTATATGTATGTCCATATGCATAGATATGTGTATCAATGTGATGACTATTCACCCAATAAAAATCCCTTTGTGGAACTTTTGGGCTCTTATTTTTGATATTCTAAGAAACACATTTATATATTATCCCAGCTAACAAAGGCAATTAAATAACAAAAGTTTGAAGAATGAGAAAGCTGTGAAACTAGCTCTTTAGAGTAATGGCCTGTAGCAGGACCCTTCCCCGGGGCCACAGCAAAGCATGGAAGCACTGGAGAGAGAGGAAAGATGCACTGGGATATGTTCTGCTATAATGTGTATGTCATTAGCATGTATGTGCCAGCCTCAGAAATCTCGAGCAATTTTCAGCTTAAAAATGTCTCTTAGCCGGGCATGGTGACGCACGTTTGTAATCTTAGTATTTGGGAGGCTGAGACAGGAGGATCGCAGGTTCGTGGACAGCCTCAGCTACTTAGTGAGGTCCTTTACAACTCAGTGAGACCCTGTTTCAAGACAAAGAATAAAAAATAGGGCTGGGGGTGTTACCCAGAGGTAGAATGCCCCTGGGTTCCATCCCCAGTACTGTAAAAAGAAAGAGAAAGAAAGAAAGAAAGAAAGAAAGAAAGAAAGAAAGAAAGAAAGAAAGAAAGAAGAAAAGAAAAGAGAAAAGAAATCATTGGTCTCCACATTCAGCGATGCGTCGACTGCACAAAGATGGCGCCCGGGGGTGGGGGGGGGAGGACGTCACTGCAGATGGCTTGGCTTTGTTGTTCCGCCAGCTCATCAGCACCCAGGAAAGAAAGGGATCTGTATTACGAACCAGCTTTTGGTGTTGTGAGACGCTGCTGCTTCTTGGCACACACCAGCTCACAGAGGCAGGGAGACTTCACCTGCAGGCGGCTCGCCAGAGCTCGCCAGCCCTCTCTCTGTCCATGGGGGTTCTCAGGAGCCCCTGGACTGGCCATACTCTGCCCAGGACCCGGGAGGAGGAGGAGCCCACCGCCAAAGGGCTGAGACGCGGGTCAGCTCTGCTGCCATGTGCCTCCCAAGTTGCAGCAAAACGGCCGGTGGTACCCGCTCTCCAGCCCAGACCCGCAGGGACAGGACTCTCTACCCCTCCCTCTCTGCCAGTGTCTGTAATTCATGGGGAAAGAGTGCACGTGGCTCCCAGTGACTGCCACCCGGATCTGGGAGTGACGATGAGGAGCAACCTGGTCCATCTCGTTCCCGGGAACTGAGATCACATGCACCATACCCACACTGCCCAGATTTCTGAGTGACACACATGACAAACGCAACCCACCTCCTGCTCCCCGCCCAACTTCAGTTAGGAGAAAATGGAGACTCCCTGGATCCTGGCATGGGGCGGAGACAGGATGCTCTTGGTGAACGTGTGAAGCTAGGTTTGTCCAAGTCTTGACAAGGAGGGCTGCTTAGGCCCCTCCACCGCTAGGGTGGGGGCGAATCATAGTGGGGGGCCCTGGTAATGGGCAAATGAACCTCTGCGAGGCCTGTCTGAGGGTGCCCTTGGAGGCTCGTGGTAAAGAATACGTGGCCACTCAGGGGAGGGAGCCCCTACACTTGGGACGGCCCAGACTACCACAAGGTCGGGTGCTGGCCTTCCCATAAAGCTGCGTCTTAACAAAAGCCTTTGTACCTCAGAGGAGGTTGGTCTAGTGAATGAGGAGATGCCACGGCAAAGGGGCAGCCTTGGGACTCGTGTTCTAGGGTCAGGGGACCGACCATAGCGCTCACTGTGAGCTTGACCATCCAGCTGGGCACACAGGGCCAGAGTTTAACCAGGGTGACAGAAGAGTCTTCTCATTTCAGTCCCCAAGAGTCTCAATAACTAGGGCATTCTCTTGAAGGATTAGAAAAGCTAACTGGATAACGCACTTTGTGTACTAGTCGTAAATTAATTAGGATTGAGGCCACCGGAGGATTCTCTGTGGCCTGGAAGCTTGCCCTGGCTCAGGAAGTAGGAAGGCGGGCTGAACTTGCTGCTGGGATCTGAGTTCTGTGCCCCGTTCACACCCTGGAAGCAGGTCCAGGGCTGTGTGTCCTTCTGGGTTGGCCTTTAGTTTTTCTTACTGTTAATAACCTCGCATTGCCCCAGCAGAGCACAGGTCAGCTGGGAGGTGGGCACTTCCGTAGCCCCTCGACTGCTGCTAACGGAAAACCAAAGGGCGATCCCAGCAACTAGAGGCTGGCCAGTCTTCCTGGGCCCCAGCCACACGGGTGGAGGGTCTAACTAGAGGCTGTGCGGCCTGACGCCTGCAGAAGGGTCCCCTGAGGCTGTCCATGAGCCCAGCGTGGAGGGATGCAAGGAATCTCTGCTGTGGGTTCAGTGAGGCCCCTCCCTGTGAGGTGCAGGTGACAGCCGGCGTCTCCCTGCAGGCCCCAGTATCCCTATCAAGTCCCCTCATGGATAAGTTTCTCTGCTTAAAGAGAAAAACTAAGAACAAGTGTGTCTTTACCATCACCCAAGGAAGATGTTTCTGGGGATGGTGGTGACAGTCACAATGACCCGGAACAGACTGAGCTTGATTCCCCCAGTTGAGTACGCCGGGGTCTACACGTCCCTGGGCTCGCCCAGGCCTTGCTGCCCTTCACATATTCTCCAAGGATAAAAGGGAAAAACCCCTTTAATTCCTGCAAGGCACAAACGTCTGTGTTAGGGAGTGCTGGCCGGGCAGCCCTCCTCTGACTGCTCCCCGCGGCGGTGTGGGAACGGCGTCAGGCTTTGGCTTCACGTGGGCAGGACCAGAGTCCTGCACATGACCCCTGAGGCCTTGGCCTCTTCCTGGCTCTAAGAACTGAAACAATTCACCAGCCTTGCCAAATATGAGACAGTTTTCCCGGTGTGTTGATTCAGTGTTAATAAAATAATTACTGCTGAGAACAAAATACAATTAGTATTCATTACCAGTGCCTGGTCGGGGTATATTCTGTGATTGCTATTTCTGGGGTGGGGGTACTGTGGATTGAAGGCAGAGGCATCTACTTCCAAGTCACACCCCCAGCCTGATTCATTTCCTATTTGGAAACAGTATCCCTAAGTTGCTGAGGCTGGCCTTGAACCTGTGATCTTCCTGTCTAAGCCTGGGATTACAAGCATGTGCCACCACACCAGGCTATGATGGCCATTTCTGAAGTTGAAAGTTTTAACTGAGACTTGGAAAAGGATGCTAGTCAGCCTGACACCTAGATCCATTGCCTTGATTTACCTTTCAGTCACCTGGACCAGTGAGGGACCCTGAGGACACAGAAGCACGCAGCCCCGCTCTAAAACCATTCATCAGAACAACACGGAGTGAGAACCAGGGCCCAGTCCCTGCTGCAGGGACCCCTGAGACGGGTGCCTCCTCCTGCCCTGGGCTCTATGGGCTCCTATAACCCTGACGTTCCTAATCCTGTCCTGAGGGTTACACAGTCAGGAAGGCACATCTGCTCACAGGCCATGTGTGGTGGCCAGTAGATGTTCCATTTTTATTACAGTCATTTGACTCATAAAAAGGTCTACATTTGTTCCCAGGCATCACGGTGCACGCCTGTAATCCCAGTACTTAGGAGGCTTAGACGAGAGGATTGCAGATTAGAGACCAGCCTCAGCAATTTAGCGAGACACAGTTTCAAAATTAAAAAATAAATAAATAAATAGGACTGGGGGTGCAGCTCAGTGGTAGAATGCCTCTGGGTTCAAACTCTAGTACAACAAAAGAAAAGATCTATATTTTTAATAGCTTGAAGAACAGCATCCTCAGACCATGCAACAGCGAAGCAGATTATAGAATCAGATACAAGCAGTAAAAATTCCTTTACATGTTCAGGTTTAGTTATGGGATGCGCTTGCCTAAGGCTTCTGCCTCAAAGGGACACACGGCTTCAGAATATGGACCTATTACAGAGTGAAATGACGCAAGGACAGTTTCGATTTAGTGGTACAATGCCCATTCAGTAAGCTATACCCAAGCACCATGGACTGTGTGGCTTACAACCAAAACCATTTTTCCTCCCAGTCTGGCGGCTGGAAGTCTAAGATCAGCGCATCATGCTGATGGTGCAGGTGAGGACCCTCTTCTGGGCTGTAGGCCTCTCCCTTCCCTGCCTCCTTCGCAAGGTGGAGAGAGCAGAAGAGCTACCTGGGTGCTCTTTGTAAGACAGCAATCCCACTCATGGGCGCCACCCTCATCCTCCGCTCACCCCCAGGCTCCGCCTCCTAGAACCATCACAATGGGCTTGAGACTTGTGCTTGTGAATCTGGGGTGACTTGAACACCCCGACCATTCAACTCCCACCCCAAATCCTGGTCCATGGCTCCCACCGTGGGAGACTCCGGAGAGGCCATCAGAGAGCCATGAAGGGAGGAAAGACAAGCCGTGCTGCTGTCTCATCTCGCCGGCCAAGCTCGAGGGCGAGGCTGGGGACGCGCGCCCCAGTGTAAGAGAAGGAAAGCCGGGCCTTGTTGAAGGTGTGCTTAGAAGTGCCAGCCTGCTCGGGCACACGCAGGTTCACACCCCTGCTTCTCAGCCTGCACTTGCCGTTTTGAGGGTTTGTTTATTTGTTTGTTGTGGTACTGGGGATTGGAGCCTGGGACACTCTACATCCCTAGCCCTTTCTAGTTTTTATTTTTATTTTATTTACTTATTTGTGTGTGTATATGTGGGGGGGTACTGGGGCTGGAACATGGGGCATTGTATCTTCAAGCTACACCCCCAGCCTTATTATTATTTATCTTTTTAGTCTTTATTTTTTGAAACAGGGTCTCGCTGAGTTGCGAAGGGCCGCACTAAGTAGCTGAGGCCATCCGCATGAACCGAGATCCTCCGGTCTCAGTCTTCTGAATGCTGGGATTACAAGTGTGCGCCACCACACCTGGCAGTAATTGTGCTTTTTAAAATAATAAAAGTTTTGAATAAAATGTATAGTTATTACCTTTAAAAAGAGTAAGTTGCACAGTTTTTCAAACTTCTGTTATAGTTATCAAAAGAAGTCAAGGCCACTGCCTTGGGATGTTTCAAGTTAAAAGTAAGAAAGCCAGCACTTGCCAGCTCCGAATCTCTTTCTTTCCCTGTTTGCTACGTTGTGTTGCAGTTAAGAAGGACACAGGACCTCACCACTTTGCTTTTTGTAAGAGCAGAGCCAGGCAGTATTTATTTCCCTAAAAGAAATCCCCTGAGAGGATGACTTTCATCTATTCTTGAGGTACGGGGTCTCAGGGCCTTTTGCCCACTTCTGGCCTGCCATGGGGGCCACCCTTACCTCCGTCCTCCCTCCTGCCAGAAGCTGTGGGCCGGTAGCAGCAGAAAAGTGACTCTCCTCCCTAAGCAGGAACAAGGCTCAGTTAACCAGCCACAGTCCTGACCTGAGGACCTGGCCCAGCGTTCGATTTTGTCGATAGCATGAAGAAGGAGTCCTCATGATGTCCGAGCAAGATTTCCACCGAACTCATTGATCCCTGTCGTTAGTCATTTCTGCTATTTAGTTCATAAGAAAAAAAAGAGTCTTGTAAGCCACCTTGTCTCAGCAAGGCCTATATTCAGGAAGAGAACAAATACATACATATGCATTAACTAGAACAAGTTGTAGTTAGTGGTCATTAAAATAACTTCTAAAGTTTACCAAATATGCATTAGTATTTAATAATTTACCATTCTCTTCATATAATTATCATCTTTTAAACTGACTGAAAAATATTGTATGCATACGGTTAGATTTTTTGTCTTAAACATAATATTTGTGTTTATTTAATATATCTTTTATCTGAAACACAACAGGCATGCAAATGTCTCTTTTACTTCACTACTCTGTGGATGATAGAGCAGATTTTAGATTATGAAACTGTCCATTTTCTGTGCACTAGGGAAAAGTATATTCTAACTTTACAGCAAGCACCTCTAAGACAGCACAAGCGCTCAGCGTCGAATGCCCATCCGTAGTCAGTGACAGAGGTGCTAGAAGCCTTCTGGGTATTTGCTTAACTAAATGTAAGGGATTGGTGAATGACTCAACAAAGCAGCTTGCCCTGTCCCCCATGAAAACCTAAGAAGCTCCCAAATACAGGCCAATTCTGTAACAAAATAGCCTTCTTCTTTAAAAAAGAGATTGAAAAACCAAGGGTGTACTGAATTGTTGAAAAGATCACAAGTTAGAAACTGGGCAGGAACTTTGTAGCATTAGAGTAAAAATGACAGCTCTTAAGAGAAGAAGGAAGAGGAGGAGGAATAGAACAAGAAGAAGAGAAGGAAGAAGAGAAGAAGAAAAGGAGGAGGAGAACAAGAAGAAGAGGAAGAAGGAGGAGGAGGAAGAAGAGAAGAAGGAGGAGGAAGAGGAGGAGGAAGAGTAGAAGTAGTAGGAGAACAAGAAGAAGGAGGAGGAGGAGGAGGAAGAGGAGGAGGAAGAAGAGAACAAGCAGAAGAAGGAGGAGGAGGAAGAGGAGGAGGAGAAGGAGGAGGGGAAGAGAAGAAGGAGGAGGTGGAGGAGGAAGAGAACAAGAAAAAGGAGGAGGAGTAGAAAGAGGAAGAGGAGAAGGTGGAGGAAGAGCAGAAGAAGGAGGAGGAGGAGAACAAGAAGAAGAAGGAGGAGGAAGAGGAGGAATAGGAGGGGGACGAGGAGGAGAGGGGCAACTGAACAGCAAGATCAGTGGTGTAATTTCTAAGAATCAAAAGTTAAACGAAGACTGAGTGGCACCAGTTGCAGGTTATGTTTTAAGACGGCCCCTTCACAAGAGTTCCACTGCTGTGGTTTGAACCTAAACGATCCCGCTAAGCTCCTGTGTTAAGCAGTGCAGCCAGGCTCGAGGCCAGATGTGACTGGGGAGGTGGGTCTGCAGGGGGTGGCCTTGGGGACTTTGTCCCTGGCCCCTTCCTCTTTCCTCTTCTCTCTGCCTCTTGCTGCCAGCACTGCGCTCTTCTCCTGCAGGCACCCTGCACTCTGGTTCCTGTCTTGGAGCCGGCCAACCGTGGACTAAACCTGAAACTGTGAGCCAAATAAGCCTTTCCTCGTCTGTGTGGTGCTAGTCAGGTGTTTTGGCCACAGTGTGAGAAGGGTGACTAAACATCCTTTCTACCATGTCCAGAGTCATTCCAGTCCCACTCTGACTAAAGCCTGTGTTCGTTCAATAGCTTTGATTCGGGCATAGCCGGCTGTTGGGTCCTGTGGAGGAATGTGAAGCTGGCGGGCAAGAGGCTGGGTTTGGAGGATACAGCAGAACAAGGCCTTGGAATTGGCACCATGTTTGTTCACCACTTCTAGCAAGTGTCTATTTCATATTATCCAAAAATAAGTTCTCGGATTCAGGAGACCAGGCTGCAGGGCCAGGAAAGCATCCGTGATGAGGCAGGGGCAGTGTGGACTAGACAGAAGACTAGAGAACGGCAGAGACTTCTTCACAAGCAGAGCAAGCACAGTCGTCAAAAAAACCAGGGGCTTTGAAATCAAATAGAGTGGAATAAAAATACGGCACTCTGGCCAGTTTGTTGTCCACGGGGGTATGCCTTAGCAATTCTAAAACTAGTTTATGTATGTTTCAAGACTGAAGAAAGTAAGTAAATACAGATAGACGCCGACAGCCTGGATTTGTTGTTGGAGAAATTAGAAGTGAAGGAAGGGAGCCAGGCATGGTGTTACAGGCCTGTCATTCTTGTACTTGGGAGCCTGAGAGAAGAGGATAAAAGGTTTGCAGGCAACCTCAGCAACTTATAGTGAGGCCCTTAACTTAGTGAGACCCTGTTTCAAAATAAAAATCAAATAGGGCTTGGGTATAACACTCCTGGGTTCAATCCTAAGTACCAACAAAAAGAAGAAAAAGAAAAAGAAGGATGAGGAGGACAGCCGGGCATGGTGGTGCACACTTGTCATCCCAGCATTCGGGAGGCTGAGACCGAAGGATTGCGGTTCGCAGACAGCCTCAGCTACTTAGGCCCTCTGCAACTCAGTGAGACTCGGTTTCAAAATAAAGAATGAAAAATAGGGCAGGAGGTGTAGCTCGGAGGTCAAATGCCCCTGGGTTCCATCCCCAGTACCACAAAAAATAAAAAATAAAAAAAGAAGGAGGAGGAGGAGAAATGGGGCATGTTAAAACGAACCACATAATGGTGAATGTATCAAAAGCATGAATTGATGCACATGTATATACAGACACAGATATAGAAAAAATATGGATTTGTGCATTTGTACACATATAAACAGTTTCTTGCTCTGTCCATAACGAAGGCCTAAGAACAATGGCTGACCTTAAAGGGAAGTGAGCGCACACAGCGCATGTATCTTGTTCCTTCAATATCATTTTCCTGGGATAACGAGATCTTTGGAGAAATAGCTTTTCCAGGGTTGGGACAGCAGGAGTGTAGAACATCACGCTTACCAGGAAATCAGAGTGCGCCCCAGAATGACGAGACGTGAAAGAACACAATTTGAAAGTTTTCCAATGTCAAATTTGGGACAATTAGAATGATAAAACTAAGGACCTACATTCAAACAGTTCAATAATTACATTAAATATAAATGTCCTAAAGCACTAATTAAGAAATTGGCAAATTGAATTTAAAACAACTAATTCTATGCTATCTTCAGGAAGCCTACTTCAAACATCACGAGATATAGCAATTGAGAAACCAACAATGTGTGTCTAAGAAGATGTCTTTAAAAGACACATGCAGAAAGGAAGGCAAAGGGTGCATCTCTTGACAAAAGCGCCATGACCAGAGGACCACAGATGGAACCTGCCTCTGCCCTGGAGTAATGGCTCCTTGGATAGAGTCTTGTGGACAGCGCGACAGCTGAAACAAGTCAGGGCATAGCCCTGTGTCACCTCAGCTGGGTCTAAAATTGTTTTGCCTCTTGGCATGTCCATAAACATTTGGGCATTGTAAGTAAATTTTAGCAAATAGCCAAATTTGAGAATATAAAATATGCGAATGATAGCCGGGCGTGGTGGCGCATACTTGTAATCCCAGCATTTGGGAGGCTGAGACTGGAGGATCACGGTTTGCAGACAGCCTCAGCTACATAGTGAGGCCCTCCGCAACTTAGTGAGACGCTGTTTCAAAATAAAGAATAAAAAATAGGGCAGAAGGTGTAGCCCGGAGGTCAAATGCCCCTGGGTTCCATCTATCTGTATCTCTGTATCTATCATTTATAACTTAGGTATAGATTCTAAAGTATTGTATAATACTTTAGTTGTGTGTTCTAATGTTTAAAAATATATCTATATTACCTGTAAAGATTTGTATAGTTCCCCCATTTTCTTACCTATGGGAGTTGATGATGTGCATTCTTTGGAATCTTTTCTTACAATTAACATGCAATGTTAACCTGCCTTGAACCCGCAAACTTCTTTTCTCAGCCTCCCCACGATTGGGATTAGAGGCATGTACCACCGCCCTATTGAGAACAGATTTATTTTATTTAGCACGGCCCGCTTCTGTTCTCCTCCTTAGTCAGATCATCCGAAGGTCAAAAGGAAGTGTGAAGAAATGTCAAGCTTCACTTAGCAGCTTTGATGGTTAGTCATAATATTATTAGGTTGGAAAAGGTTTCATCATGTTGTACAATAAACCAAATTTGTAATCATGGGCACGATGAGAGTGGTCAAAAGATTCAGTGTGAGGGAAAAGGACATGCTTATAAAATTGGAAAACATAAGTGTAAACATTATTATGCTAAAATTATGTGGGAATAGCAATATAAACTTATTTCTTTTAACACAATTTTTGTGTTTCCTGGCATTTTTCATCGATAGCAATGGAAGCAGTGGCTCTTCAGTTGCAACGAGCCCTCAGAGCAGTGGCTGCCTTTCCATGGGCCAGCCTCCAGACGGTCCTCCAACAGCTGGCTGTTCTACAGTGCAAGAACATAGGCCTGGATTTCTAGGGTGTTGACCCACCGGCACCGAAGGGATCGTCTCTGGCCAAATTTGGAACAAAAAGAATGACAAGAATAATAGTGACTGATCAGGCATGGTGGTGCACACCTGTAATCCCAGTACTTGAGAGGCTAAGGCAGGAGAACGGCGGGTTTGAGTTCTGCCTCAGCAATTTATTTATTTATTTATTTATTTATTTATTTATTTATTTATTTATTTATTTATTGGTGGTACTGGGGTTCCTGGAAGCCCTTCTACCTCTGGGCTACACTCCCAGACCTATTTTATACTTTTTTTTTTTTGAAACAGGGTCTTTTAAGCCAGCGTGGCTGGCTTCGAACCTGCGCGATCCTCCTGTCTCTGCCTCCCAAGCGCAGGGATTACAAGCGTGCCCGCCACGCCCAGCCTGCCTCAACAACTTAGTGAGATCCTGCTTCAAAATAAAATAAAATAAAGTGCGGAGGTATACCTTGGACGTAGAATGTCCCTGAGTTCAGTCTCCAGAACCACACTCGGAGGAGGAGGAGGAGGAGGGGGAGGAGGGGGAGGGGGGAGGGGAGGGGGAGGAGGGGGAGGAATTGGAACTAATAAGAAAACCCTGACTTTAGAAATAGGAATGAAATCACTATTTCAAGAGAGATCCCATTTGCCATCATTGGACCTGGTTGTCTATGCAGCAGCCTCTGTCCCTGCTGGCCTGAGCCTTCCTGGCTTATGTCTGCAGTAATCAATAGTGCTCCACACATTTCTTTAATTATTATAAAAATTATTATATAAAGTAGAAAAATCCAGATGAGAGACTCGGAGGTGATATGAGCTGACCTCAGAGATGAGCTCAACCAGATGAGATAGCCTGGTATAAAGCAAGCTTCCCAGTGAGGACAGCAACTGAGATGACTAGCCATGGGCACTGGCTCCGTACAGGAGACATTAACAGTGATCACAAAGGTTGACATATGATGATACTGTTGGTTGACACATAAGATTTTCTAATACTTTAGATGGAATTTGAAATACTTTACAGTGTAATGTCATGATGACTAAGGATTTCACCACAAATGTGAAATACTCTAGGCATAAAAAGAAGTGTATATACTGGCATTTACCTGCCTTAATAAAGAATCCCAGAAGGATATATAGAACTTAATAATGGTGCCGACATATGGTGACATGTTTCGTTGTTTTTTAAGAGGACTGGGAGGTATAGGAGGGATGGGAAGAGATTTTCAAAGGCTTAACTTTATATACATTTAATATGAATATAGTGTTATTCAATATAGTAAATATTTTTGCAATTAGAAAACATCCAATTTTTCAGCACACCTGAACAATGTCATTCTGAAGGTAATTAAGTCATTTGTCCCAATTTTGTTCTCTGTAGAACATGTATTTTTTATGGAGTCCAAAGAGTATTTGCAAAAATTGAGTCTGGCTCAGACCACATATAAAAAACCTCACTGAATTTCAAAAGGCAGAAATTGTTCAGGCCAAGTGCTCTGACCACAGCGAAATAAAATTAAGCTGTGTTCAAAGACAGATTCATATCCATAAAAGCTTTTGATTATTAGACAGAAGAAATGAAAGCACTCACTCCAGGAAGTTAATATGAGGAAAACAAAGCGGGAGGAAGGAAGTCATTTTAAAAAAGAAAACCGATGGCAAAAATAGAATAAAACCAGATTTGATATACACATCTAAGAGCTCATTCTTTGAGGAATAAAAAAACTAATTAAAATGCCAAACATCTGGCAATCTCTCCAGGAAAAATGAGAAAATACATGTCTACAAAGTAGAGATTGAGAGCACAGCTAGACAGAGGACGGGGTTCGTGAAGCCTCACGTGGCAGGCGCTGCTTGACTCCGGGGCTGCCCGCTGCAGAGGGGATGGCGTCTCTGTGGGGAACGGTGGCTTTCCAGAGCCTATTGAAGATGCCACACACCACCTGAGTGGAGGGTCATCACTGAACAAGGTGAAGACTTAGGAAAGCAGGGCTCTCCAGGGGCCATGGGCCTCGGGAGGGGCAGAGCTCCCCCCAGCCCCAGGGGAGGGAACATGCCACACAGACCCCACTAGCCAGAGAGCGGACAACAGCAACTTCCGTGTTTGCTTCACGAAGCCGGCACAGTTCAGACCCCCAAACCCAGCGGGAGGGGTGCAAAAAAGAAAATGACAGGCTAGGGATAAACTTATTAAAATTCTAAATAAAATACTAATGATTTCAGAACAAGTTGACATTAAAATGGCAATAGTTCATGATCAAGTAAAATTATTGAAGGCACACAGGGTATTTTAATACATCCCACTAAGAGATAAAAGGGAAATCCATATCATCAGCTAAAAGGATTTTTCAAATGCTCATAAAAAGGCATTTGAAAAAATATAGTAACCATCCATGAATTAAAGAAAAAAAAAGAATCCATAGAAAACTGGGAGCAAGAGGCTAATTCTCCAATACTGCACACCACTTAAAGGGTCTTTTTTCTTAATTTTTAATTAATTAATTAATTTTTTAAATTGGTGCATTGTAGTCATATATCGATCACATTGGAGTATGAGACTTGAGAGGATACACAAGCACACATCATCCAATTAGCCCTCCTCCAGCCCCCATCCCATTCCCTCCCCCTCCCTCCATCCCATGCTTCTTTGGTGATTAACTTTGATACATTTGTTTATGTACCTCCTGCGTTTTAAAGAGGCTCCATCCTCCACTATTACATACCCTCTGATTGGTCACATTAGTTGCTTCACTATAGGGCCCTTTCTGTAGCTCAACCTCTTCCTGTTGCCCCTTTCCTCCTAGTTATTGCTGATTAACAGAAGCGTCTGATTTATATTTTCTGCGATATTTCTCTATGCATGCTGCGTTGCAAGTACCAATCCCACTTTTGACGGCCCCAGTAGTGGCATGGTTACCCGGTGGACTGATCCAGACCTCGCTGGCTCAAGCAGCGGCCTTGCCTCATGGGAGGCCCCGGTTCTGGTCTCGCTGGCCCCTTCACCGGTCTAACCCCTAAGCTGGCTTCGATCCCGGCCTTGGAGGCCGCAGGAGTGGCCTTGCCTCACGGCAGGCTCCGATGCTGGCCATTGGCCCCTGCACCGGCCTAACTCCTTGGCAGGATTCCGATCCCAGCCTCGGAGGCCCCAGCACCAGCCTAGCCTCACGGCAGGCTCTGATGCCGGCCTCGTTGGCCCCAGCACCGGTCTAACCCCTCGGCAGGCTCCAATCCCGGCTTTAGAGGCCCCAGTACCGGCCTTGCCTCATGGCAGGCTCCGATGCCGGCCTCGCTGGCCCCAGCACCGGCCTAACCCCTCAGCAGGTTCTGATCCCGACCTTGGAGGCCCCAGCACTGGCCATGCCTCACGACAGGCTCCGATGCTGGCCTCGCCTCACGGCAGGCACTGATACTGGCCTCGCTGGCCCCAGCACTGCTCTAACCCCTCGGCAGGCTCTTATCCCGGCCTCGGAGGCCCCAGTACCGGCCATGCCTCACGGCAGGCTCCGATGCTGGCCTCGCCTCATGGCAGGCTCCAATGCCGGCCTCGCTGGCCCCAGCACCGGCCTAACCCCCACTTAGAGGGTCTTTATTTTCATCCTAAAAAGCTCTTACTTTACTACGACCTGGGAGCTTGTTTAAAATGCAGGTATGTGTTCTTTCTGTTGAACCCACTGTCTTTTGCCATAGGCACGCTAAGTAAAGCTGCTGCACAGCTCCATGCTCACAACCAACACACGCATTTCCTCTGTCTTGAGAGTGGGATGTCGGAGTCCTCGGATCCGGATGAAGCACACGCACGGTCAGCAGCTCAGCTGGCGGCAGCCTGTCTGGTCTGTGATGGTGTTGGGATGGCGGCTGTGCTCTGTGCTCTCCTCCTCCCTCCAGGTGGGCAGCCTCCCGGAGCATCTTGTCCTGGGCAGGGCCGTGTGCAGAGCCACAGGTGCCTGAAGCAGCCACTTCCTGTGTGCTCACTGCAGCGCGGGGCATCCCATTGCCCAAGAGCCACAGGTAGGCCCAAGGCTGGGAAGCCCCGTAGAGACCGCTTGAAACAGCAGTGACCAGGGGTATGGACACCAGGTCAGGAATCAAGACGTGCCTGTGGCTCCCGAACTTTCTAGAATAATCATTTAACTTTTATAATTTTTAACATTTTTTTTGGTATGCGATACCAGGGATTGAACCCAGGTGCATTCTACCTCTGAGCTACACCCAGAGTTGTATTTTATTTTTTATTTTAAAAGTTTCTATGTGCTGGCCTGGAATCTGCGATCCTCCTGCCTCAGCCTCTTAAATATTGGGGATTATAGGTGAGCACCACCATGTCTGGCTTTGGAATCTTTTTTATTAGAAAATAAAGAGCGTGGATTTCAGAGACATTTCATATAAGCCACAAAGGGAGAGATCACAGCCTGGCAAGGTGGCTGTGTAAGAGACAGGGAACTGGACGGTGAGTGTGGGTTCTCTGTGTACCAAAGAGACAATAAATGAAAAAAAGATCTTCTCCACAAAGGGGTCAGGGCAGTGGGGTGGGGCTGGCCACAGGGAGCTAGAGGAATAGTTTTCAGACTGCAATAGTTTTCAGATTGCAGTCTATTATCAGATCAAGGTAGCGCTTTGTGGGCCATAAAACTACACTTTTAAATAAGGTAGAATGTACTAGAAAACAGCGTACTCAGAGCAGGGTGGTGTGACTCTTGGTCTCGGCCATCTCACCGCTGTCACCCAAAACAACTAAAATGAAGAAAGATTTATTTGCTTATAGTGTTTTGGAGATTTGGGGTTCAGTCCACGTGAGGCTGGGTCTGTGGAGCTCAGGGCAGGCTGTGGGAAGCAGGGGAGGAAGAGAGAAGAGAGCAAGGCTCCGTCTCAATCACGAGGGCGAGAAGAGAGCACAACAAGCCAAGGTGTCCAAAGGCAAAAGCCAGGCCCCAGGCCACACCCCCAGGCCCCAGGCCACACCCCCAGGCCCGCCTTCTCCAGTAACACCCACCTGCCTGGGTTACCACCCAGTGAACCCACTGCAGTGGACTCACCCACTGACGAGGTTATAATCCTCACGACTTAATCACACCAGCTCACAAAACGAGTCCCAGAACTCTCCAGGGGCCACTGTATATCTAACCATGATACTTTTATTACAAGCTGTATGCAGAGAGACAATGCAAATGTCTGTTTTCTTCTCTGAAAGGCTTTGCAATAAAGGAGCTTTGAAAACAATTTCAGAGAAGACCAGCTGCGTGTAGGCTGGGCCAGGGGAGACGTGCAGATGTGAGAACAGGGCCCACACAAACCTGGGGGATCACCACGGTTCTTCTTATCCCCGGAAGGACCGCTCCATGGGCAGGAAGTTGTTTGGTAATGCTAGAGACAGCTGGCTGAGTCCAGCAACTTTATCAAGGGCCCAAGTGTCCACAGACAAGGGGTGAACCCCAGCTTCCCAGAAGAGAGCCCAGGAAGCGAGTGCACCCCAGCCCCACCCGACTGAGTCCCCCCGTGGCTGTGGGGGTCTGTCTCATGTGCCAACATGGCAGCCGGGCTCTAGTCCCTCTGTGTCTAATCTAGCATTAGTCTGGCTTTGCTGGGGAGGAATTTAGCAGGTGGGCTTAGCATTTACAATCACCAACTAAATCAGGCAGACAACCCTCCATCCTGTATGTGGGCTTGGTCCCAGCTGCCGAAGGCCAGGAGAGTAAAGCACATTTCTCACAGAAAAGGGAATTCTGGCTCCAGATGGTAGCATCCATTCCTGCCTGTGTTTGAGGCTTTGCTATTTGCCCTAAGGGTTTTAGACTCCCCAGTTCTGTAATCAAGTAGCCCAACTCCTTAAAATAAATCTGTGCCACCCTATGTTATCTATATCTCCCTTGGCACCTGTGTACCTGTATGTCTCCGTGTGTGTGTCTGTTTCTATGCACCTCTGTATCACGCATCTGTAGCCATCTATGAGCTGTCTCCTCTCGGTTCTGTGTTGCTAGAGAACAGAGTGGCTGAGAACCAGATCACCAACTGGAAGGAGATCCAATCTCAGCGGAATCCACTTGGGAGAGACCCAGCCCGGCCCAGACAGTGCAGCTGGGCATGAGCTTAGGCTGACGACATCCACAGGCCCTGGGGGACCTGGGGATACACCATGGAGTGGAGGGACGCTGGTGGCCAGGCCGGGCGCTGACATAATCCCAGCGGCCTTGCTTTGATGGTTTCTCACCTATGCTCACAGTGTTGAAGAGGCTGGGCATGAAAATAGGTGTGACAGGATCTGTACTGCAGTTTGTCCAGAAAAACAGGACCAATATGTGATAAGGACACATGGTGTGTGTGTGTGTGTGTGTGTGTGGTGAGAAGGAGGAGGGACCCGGGAGGGAGAGTTTAAGGAATTGTCTTATGGTTGGTTGTCGGGAATCCAGCCCGACAGCTGACGGGGCTTGGCGAGATGGTGAGTACCGACGACTCCAACACAAACCCATGAGCCGGGAGTCAAGTCAAGCGAGATCTCATTTATTTCTCTCCAAGCAATCATATATATAGCACCAAGCCACGAGGGGAATTCCCATGAGAAACAGCCTAGCCTATCGGGGATAAAGATCACTAGCACGCAGTTTACAGCCAATCCCAGGCCAGTACATGAGCCATTCATGTGTGCGGAAAGCTCCTTTAAAGGTAGAAAGGAAAAACCGCTCAGTCTCCCCACCCATAATGAATGGGGAAACCACGCCTTCCTAGCTTCCTCCAGGCACCATCTTTGCCCCTTTTTTGCTGAATCACTTTACTTAAAGTTTTGCCTTAGGCCGTAGGCCGCTCTGGCTGAATCTCCTTAGGTGCTGTATAGACACACCCCATCAGTTGGTGAGTCTGAAAATCCAGAGGGCAAGCCAACAGACTGAAGATTCTTGAGCCCAAATGGGAAGGGCGCCAATTTGTACATCTCGGCCTTAGAGCAGAGTTGCTGTTTTTTCAGGAAACTCGGTCATTGCCGTGCACCTGGACATTACTGGGCGGGGGTCATCTGCCTCACCCCAAATGTCCTAACTGTGCATGTTAACCACAGCTACAGAGCCAGCCGCACAGCAGGGCCAAGGCCAGGAGCGGGGTCCCTGGCACAGGCCTGGCTGCAGGTGATCTGGACGTGAACATCCCATTATACAAGGACCCCGGCTAAGCCCAGCTCCCTCGGCTCTCAAACGGGAGTGATGGCGCCTCTCACAAGGGTGCTGTGTGCTCAAGTACACACTCAGCCGGCAGTAGTTGCTCAGTAGCACCTGACCCACACACGGGTGGTGGAGAGAGGAAGCCTGGAGCCCAGGAGCGCCTGTGGCCTCTGCAGGAGGCCGCTCTTCCCAGACCTCTGGGGGATGGGGCTCCCTAGCTCTGCCCCTGGGGCCTGTCCCACTTTGACACAATCCCACAGGCTACTAAACAAGTGCCCGGTTACGGTTTGGAGTCACCCAGCTCTGCCTGTTGAAAGGACCGCTCACACCTGAGTCAACCGAGGACACGGCCCCCCTCCCCTGTCACTCACACACAGCTTGGCCGGCCCTACCTCCAGGGCTTGCTGGCCGGACACTCAACACACTGTTTAAACCCAGGTCCTTTCTAGGAACGTGGCTGACTGAGACTGTGTTTTCTTAGGACACCAGGTCGATGAAGCAGGTCCATTACACTATATCCAGCCCAACATGCAGAATCCATAAAGCAAATAAAAACAGCATCCAGCCGCCCTAGCACCCCTAGACTGGTATCAAAATACAGGTAGAATGAATTCTCCGGGTGACACCGGGCCAAGGCGCGGGCCTTACGATGTGCCGCTGAGGTCACGGCTGACGGGCTGCCAGGCCGCATTTGGGAGAGCAAAGAGGTCGCATTGGATTTCTTTGCCGTTACGTAAGGCTTGACTTAAAGGATTACTTGTACTGCTGTGGAGGCCAGCCATCCACTGGCTCCTCTCAGCCCGGGTCGCAAGCCACGGACACAGCGCTACTGCTTTGTATGTGCACATCAGCTGCTTTAACCCGGGAAAGAAATATAAGGCTGGCTTTTCCAGGCAGCCACCGTCAAAGGCACCTTCGCCGGCAGCTCTCTGGATGCTCCATTTGATTCTGGAGTGACTGTGAGCCTGGTGACATCATCAACAATCCCCACGTCAAAATGGGGGTGAGGGGCCTGTGCAGCCCCGCTGGGGGGCCTCCTTCGTCGTCTAGTTACTCAAAAATAATTCTTGAAAAAACATTTCACAAAGGCGCTCTTTTCCCAGAGATCCAAACAGGATGTTATTGCTGGTCGTTCTATTACATTAGAGAACTGTATTAAAACCACCTTTCTCTGGCCTTTTAAATCCAGAGGCATGTAGCCAATTTGGCAAGCACAGGCATATATCCCTAATGACGAACAGAAATACATGTGCGTTTATAACGTGAAGCACACCGCGTGCTTCTAAAATCTCGCCCTCTTCCTATACGTTATTCTCATGGAAAAATAAGCCTTTAATCAAGTTGAGATTTATCACCAAATGCTTGGAATCCATGAAACAAAATGAGTGTCGGCTTACCGTGAGCCAGGCAATGTCCAGCTTCTGGTACGGGTGATTTCATACCCAAGTGCACGCGACTAAACCCTGCGTGTGCGAGGCTGGTGTTCAACAAGGACTGATGGGATTAACTAAAGCATCACGATGCAGACTGTGTAATATGCCCGGGCGAGGCTTCTCAGGGCCGCAGAGCAAGCCGGGTATCCGGCCTCCTTGAGATCGTGCCAGGGTTATTCGTGTGTTTTTAACTATTCGTGTGTTTTTAACAGGCAACATTTCTGTGTGCACACAGCTCTCACTTTGAAGCTTCCTGATAGACGGAGCTAGTCAGGCCAGTGCCTCAGCTGTGTGCTGGCCCAATGATGCTGAGTAACAAGAAAACCCAAGAACTTAAAACAACACAAAAGAATTCTCTTCTATTTTTTTATTGTTTTAGTTTTGCTTTGTTTTGGTCCTAGACATTGAACCCAGGAAGCATTCTACCTCTGAACAATACCACCAGCCCCTTTTAAGAAATTGTTATTTTGAAACAGGGTATTGTTAAGTTGCTGAGGCTGACCTCCCGTCTCAGCCTCCTGTACACTGGGATTATAGGGTGCACTACTGCGCCTGACCAAACAGTGTTCCTCTGGCTCACAGTTCCATGGGTCCCTCTGATTGGCTGGCTGAGTTGGGCTCCTCACACGTCACGTCTGGTCAGCAGCTGATTGGCCCATCTAGGTCTAACTCAGACCTGCTCTACTGTCTCTGGTCCTCCAGAAGGCCAGCCATGCTACCATGGCCTGGCCAGGGTGGCCCCAACTCAAAAAAGCCTGTCAGCCTCTGCTGTGCCCTGGCTGCTGACCTGCAGGTGGTCAGCAAGAGTCAGACTGAAAAGGGTCCCAGTGCAATTTTGGAAAACGCTGGGCAAGACGGATGGATGGAGACCCCGGTCATGTTTGCAGTTGACAGCACTTGGGGTCACACACATATGAAGGCATGCTCCAGAGAAGAACAGTGCGGTGTGCAAGCTCAGAAGGACGAGAGGGCCATCTGTCTGACCTGAGTGTCCAGGAAGGCTTCCTGGAGGAAGTCACAAAGTCAGACACACATCACCACATAGATGTCATCTAGGAACTGCTCTCACTCTGAAATGTTAACTGCAGGACCTCACGAGTCACACCAACAGTTGGGGTCCCCTCTGTGGGCTTTGAGCCCCCATCCGGCTGCTCAGCCTTCTACCTGTGCTCGGCAGCCTCTGCCCCCTACTCAGAGGAGCTTGGCTGCTCTTTCTCCTCCTCCTCCTCCTCTTCCTCCTCCTCCACTTCCTCCTCCTCCTTTTTCTCCTCCTCCTCCACCTTCTCCTCCTCCTCCTCTGCCTTCTCCTCCTCCTCCTTCTTCTCCTCCTCCTCCTCCACTTCCTCCTCCACCTCCTTCTCCTTCTCGTCCTCCTCCTCATCCTCCACCTTCTACTCCTCCCCCTTCTCCTTCTCCTCCTCCTCCTCCACTTCCTCCTCCACCTCCTTCTCCTTCTCGTCCTCCTCCTCATCCTCCACCTTCTACTCCTCCCCCTTCTCCTTCTCCTTCTCCTCCTCCTCCTCCTCCTCCTCTTCCTCCTCCTCCTCCTCCTCCTCCTCCTCATCTGTGTGCAAACAGAATCAAAAGAAAAAGCCCATTTTCCCCTTTGGGTTATATTGCTGATTCTAACCACGTTTTTCGGGGGCGAAGCAGAGGCTTCCGTGGTCGTGCACATACATCCTGGGTCACTGAGACTCGCAGAACCTCTCTAAGGAGATGAAGTCCTCTCCTCTTGGTGGCACGCAGAGGTCTGGCTGCCCACCTGCTGTGGCATGGTTATATGAGGACCAGGGAAGCCAGACCCACTTCCCATTATCTGCACATTTAACAATAAAGTCGATACGACTATGTAAGTTTAAATAACTTCATCATCAATATCAAATTGAAACAAAAGGACTTTAATTGTATAATGGCTTGGGGCTATCAGTTCCTCCATGGCTAAAAGTACAGGAGAAAGTTTGTGCTAAAGATGCACTGACCCTAAGGGCGTCATAATCCCACCTCCTGATGTCCACTCCCCTCAACACGCCCTTGGGTGCAAGGAGGCTCTGAGATACGATCGGAGCTATGAGGATATGGACCGGGTTCACGGATGCGCGCCTATGGCTGCTACATGGTATTACACGTTGCCAGGAGATGACTGAAAGACCTCTAGTAGTGAGGTCTGTGGCTCCAAGGACCTGAATTCTGCAGCAGACAGTGAGCTGGGAAGAGGCCCTGGGCCTGCACAGGACTGCTGTCCTGGGTGACATCTCCATCCCAACCTTAGGAGGCTCTGAGCAGAGGGCTCAGCTAACCACACCCATATCCTTGACCTGCAGAAACTGTGAGACAGTGCGTGGCATTATGTAAACCTTTGCACTAGTGGATATTTGTTACGCAGCAGTGGATAACTAATACAGTGACATCTGAAGAGCCAGCTATCACAGGAACTTTAAAATAATTACCTCTTCAGCCTCAGTTTGTCTTACCAAAGATGCCAGAGGTGAGGCTAATTGTATTACAGCTATGCTTCTAAGATTTTATTTGGGGAAAGAAGAAATTCAAGGGAATTTGGAAACTTTAAAGGGTAGGTAGTTTCTGTCCTTTTTCATTAAAGAATAAAGGCTGCTTTAAAATGCAATTTGTGTAAAACTAAGGTAGGATTTGAAATACGTCAGTGAATATGAAGAACGCTGGCTCAGAGGCATGCACTGTCCTGCCAGCCACGCAGCAGGGGTAGGAGGGTCACTGGTGCCCGAGTAGGGAGTCCAAGGTCAAGGCGCTGGAAGACTTCACTGGCGTCTGCTGAGGACCCGCTTCCTGGTTCGTAGGAGGAACAGTGTCTTCTGCTCATGCTCACCTGGTGGACGGAGACACTCTCTCTCCTGGTTCTTCCGCTAGACCAAAGTCGTCTTGAAGACCCCACCCTCAGGACCGATCATCTCCTAAGGCCACCTCTTTTTTTTAATTTTTTTTTATTTGGTGGTACTGGGGTTCCTGGAAGCTCTTCTACCTCTGGGTTACACTCCCAGACCTATTTTATATTTTTGAAACAGGGTCTCTTAAGCCAGCGCGGCTAGCTTCAAACCTGTGCGATCCTTCTGTCTCCGCCTCCCAAGCGCGGGGATTACAAGCGTGCGCCACCACGCCTGGCTGTAAGGCCACCTTTTAACACTGTCACATTGGAGACTGGGTTTCAACGTGTGAATTTGGAGGAGACATTGCCATTCAGAACTAGAGAAGAGAGACTCAGAGGTGATAGACGGAGCCCCGGGGAGGGGCCACATGTGAAGTGAGCCTCTGTCATAGCACTGCCCTGGTCAACAGCAATGCTCATACCTACTTAGTGTCTTGGGAGTGAGTGATATGGTGACTGATAAAATTTTCAGATGACAAAATTCTGGAAGGAGATACCAATGTTTTGAATCAATAATGCACAAAAGCTAAACTTGTTGATAAAACATAAGGTAAAGCTTAAGCAAGATAAATGGAAAAATCATGCATAAAGTCAAAAAGGCAATTTAGAAATACACAGGAAAAAAATGAATTCACAGAGGTTCAAAGTACAAGTAAAAGAATAAAAACATTGATTTTATTTTATTTCACCTCAAATGACCCAATGCTGTTTATAGCAGCCAAAATAAATAATTGTGTGTTCCACACATTAAGAAATGCCATGTGTTATTGTAGAAGAAAAAGCCCCATTTAAAAGGCAACAAAGAACCCATAAAGCCTACGAATGTAAAAGAACATCGTCAAGGAAATTCCCAAGTGGATCTGAAAGACCCAGAGAGAAGTTGAACAGGCGCAAAGATTTAATTTATAGACGATTCAACAGCAGAAAAGTCTTCTGCTAATTCTTCCTAAGATTACAAGGACATTTAACAGGATATCAGTATCACAACAAATATCAAGATTTTAAAGAGACTAGAAAATTCTAAATTCTATACTAAGTAACAGCAAACATGAATATCCAGGAGAACTCCACAGGTTAGGAACAACAACCATGTCTAGCTTCCTCCACATTCAAAGGCTGGAGGGGGCCGAGCAGTGGGAAAGGGAGAAGGAAATACAGCCGATAAAGGTGGAAATGTCATTTATAATACAGGCAGAATCAAATACTAATGGAGAAAAGACAAATTGCCAGCACCTGAGGTAAAACAGCTCCACAAACCCAGGTGTACCCCGCAATGATGCAAGGTCAAAAGTGAGACAGAAACCCCAAAATCACTAGAAGAAGATGATGGAGGATGTTTTTTTTCTTTTAAACTCTGAGTGGAAAATTCCATGACTCAAACATCAGAGAAACCACTAGTTAATTGAACTAGAACTTTTTAAAGTTTGTGTGGAAACAAATATTCACTCCACAAAGCAGCACAATGAAAAGACAAGAGACACGTTTGAAATAAGCCCCTGCTACTTGTATCACGAGGGCTTGTCCCATACATATGTAAAAGGCTCCTGGAAATCAATGGGGAGGAGGACCAAAGACACAATGAAGACGTGGAAAGAAGATACAGAGTTTGCAGAAAAGGCTGCTTGCTCCTACATTTATCAAATGCACCTGGCTCCCTGAATAAAAAGAAAAAGAAAACCATTGCTACGTTGAGGAACTGTGTTCTAGACCTGTGAGATTACACAGGAAGGGGCCAGAATTGAGAATCACACAGACCTATGTCCATAGGAATTGCAGTCATGTAATTTAAGGATGCCCTTCCAAAATGCTACCAGGACTCTTAAGTCCACGTGTGCTTGCTGTGGTAACGTGATACAGCACATTTCTGCTGTCAGAAGTGGAATCTGTGTCCTGGCTTCTGGAGCCTGCTGGCCTCGCTTGCTTAGATGGAAGGTAGAAGGGATGTGGTGCGAGTTCCAGGTCCAACGGGGCTCGCTGCCTCCTTGCGCGTCCTGTGGGAACATGTCCACTGCCACAGAGGGACCCTGAGCCCAGCTACTAGCCGACAGGGGCCCCAGTGGTCCGCAGGACCAGGCGATGGCCAGCCCCAGGCCCCAGCCAGCAAGTCAGATCAAGGTCCACAGCTGCTCGTCAAGCTCCTCTGGGCCCGCTTCACAACCAGCCTCCACCGTGCCCTCTGAGAGCCGCAGACGCCACACAGACAGGCACACTAAGAGGCCTGAGCCAGCTAACATATTTCATGGTGTTCAAGGCCACACCCCCAGGGTGATGAGCCCAGCCCCTTTAAGCCCCTACAGGGAAAGCTGCACCTGCTGAAGGAGGGATGGCCTCTTTCAGCCACATCCTGCTCCCCTTTCTTAGAGTATTTACGAGAAGTATTGCCATCGCTCACCTGGCCTTTGTCCTTTTGAGATGCATCTTCTGCATCTCAGAAATATCTTTCTCAAGGGGCTGGAACTATCCCTTTGCAACGGAACTGTCAAGATGATAGACAGGACCAACCTGATTCTGCTGGCGACAGAGGCTCGGGGAGAAGAGGGACGAACTTAGGAAGAAGCTAGTGAGTTTTCACGCAGAGTGCTGGTAAAATGGAAAGCCCAAGGCTTCCTAGGAAGTAAAATGGTTAAAAAAGCTCTCAAAGTGACATACGGTCTGAGGTCAAAGACCAAATAAAAATATGGAGAAACTTTACAGTAATTGCAGCAAGGCTAAGTAAACACACAGCTAGACAAAGGAAACTCCAGAATGTAATAGTCTTGAGGACATTGACCCATGGGAGTCACGCACGAAGCTCATATGAAGGAGGGATTCTCAGAAAGCGTGGCTTTTTGCTCATGGAAATACACACTTATCTGAATCAAAGGAAACCCACAAACTTTTAAGGAGTTTGGTTTGTGAAAGCACCACTAGTTTGCACAAAAAGCAGAAGAGATACCCAGATAAACAGGAGTTTAGGTGTCCAAATTCCTGCAGGCAGGGGAAGCTTCTGGTTCCCCAAACAGGAAGATTTCTTATGGAAAAAGAGGCCCCAAGGATGCTCCAGAGAGCAGCAGAGGGTAACAGAGGCTGCGCCAGGGCACCGTCCCAGCCTGCTTCAGAGGGCCGATGTCAGCGTGCGTTTAGCCACTGCTCACGCCCTCTTTGGAAGGGCGAGACTTCTGCAGGTATGCCGGCCATGCCCTTGGTGAACACAGGCTGTGCACCCAGGAGCCACAAGGCGGGGCTGGCTGCAGCTCAGGGGGCCCAATGCAGCCACTGTCACTCACCGTCCTTCAGAGGAAGACCCGCCCAAGGGTCCATCTTCCAGGGCAGCTCAGAGCCAGGGACTTAAAGAAGCACAAGTCAAAGCCAGTCATTCTACCCAGTGTGAGACAGCTGTGCCAGGTCACACGGACTGCGGGACTCCTGAGGTTGTACCACGCCTCTTCCTCCTCCTGCCTCTGTCTCTCGTAGAACATCCTGGTCATCTCTTCCCAGAGGCCCGACTCTGGCAGAGCCTCCCTCGCACACCAAGGCGCAGGTGGTCAGGGACTTACCTGTTTGGTCACAGGTCTCCAGACCATTATCAGCCCCTCTAAAGGTGTCCTCTCCTCTCAGTCTCCACTCTCATCTGCTCGGAATGGCTTTTGAGCCTCCAAAGCTTCACCACTCCTCTCTTTCCACATGGCACACAGGGGCAGGGTGGTAATCTCTCAGCCTTATCTCCAAAGTATAATTTTTTGTGGTACTGGGGGTGGAACCCAGGGGCCTTCTACCTCCGGGCTACACCCCCAACCTATTTTATATTTTTTTGGAAACAGTCTCACTAAGTTGCTGAGAGCCTCACTAAGTAGCTGAGGCTGGCTTCAAACCTGTGCGATCCTCCCCAAGTGCTGGGATTACAAGCGTGCGCCACCACACCCGGCTCAAAATATAATTTAAAAATACCACACTTCCTGAGGGAGCCCTTGCTCACAGTCAGCCCGCTGACCTAAGGCAAGCAACACATGCATTTGATAGCCAGAGAATTCATTAGTATTGAGCACACTGTGGGTGCCTAAAGGGAGTGTTATAAACTTTCAGAAGAGAAAATAGCCCCGCAGGACATGACAGGGGAGCGAGCTGGGCTCCAGCAGCCACGCGCCTCCTGGGAGAAGGAAGATGTTAGGGCCTGTCTCCCCTCCAGCCCTCCCCGCCCGCTCAGCACTGCCTCCAGAGGAACCGAAGCCTCGCATCCCTTAAGGTCATGATTCACACTTGACGGTTCAAAGTAGGCACGAGGATGTCTATGAGGGGCAAGCCCAACACTCTCCTGTCCTCCCAGAGAAGTGTTTAGTGTGTGCGAAGACTTGCTCTTCAGAATCCAGAGGACCCACCAAGACCTGTTGCTCTAACTCATCACAGAAAAGGAAATTACAGGCAGACCTGAACACATCGTGAGCAATGAGGCTGGCTTTCTCCTCCTGGCCTTAAGCCGGGCGTGGTGGGCACGCTGGTAATCCCAGTACCTGGGAGGCTGAGACAGGAGGGTGCGGGTTTGTGGCCAGCCTCAACAACTTGTGAGGCCCTCCACAACTTAGTGAGACCCTGTTTCAAAATAAAGAATAAAAAACAGGGCTGGGGGCAGAGCTTGGAGGTCGAATGCCCCTGAGTTTAACCCTCAGTACTTAAAAAAATAAACAGTTGTGTTTTTTTGTTTTTTGTTTTTTTTTTTAGTAAAAGAGCCTTTGCTTGGAGGTTTGTATAAATGGCACTGTTTCTTTCAAAACAGGAGCAGAATGCAGAGGCTCTTATCTGGATAATTCAGACAGATAATGAAAACCTTCTGTGCTCCAACCTGCCCCAGTCCTGGAGGAGTGTGGGGAGGACCAGGGAGCATCTCCCCGCACCCCAGGCCAGCACCAACCCGGGGAGACGGCGCCCACAGTCGGCTCCTCATCCTGGATTGAAATAGAATGAATGGGCACAGTAGTTGACTGTCTGGA
The DNA here is from genome assembly GCF_963383645.1 of Muscardinus avellanarius. Classification (NCBI taxonomy): domain Eukaryota; kingdom Metazoa; phylum Chordata; class Mammalia; order Rodentia; family Gliridae; genus Muscardinus; species Muscardinus avellanarius. The sequence goes on from NC_137787.1 coordinate 200,050,005, forward strand.
GGGCAGTAGGTGTCGTATCCTTGAAGCTGATGGGAGAGGGCCTGTTCTTGCCTCTGTGACCACTGAGGGGCACACGGTAGGTTTGAATTATTGTGCGGTGTGCCGTGACCCCTTCTCACCAGTGTGCAGGGTCTCATGAGGTCTCTTCCAGGAGTCCTGCCCAAAGCCACGCTGGGGCTGGCCACACACCTTTCTTGGCAATCAAGCTTTTCATCTACTAAGCAAGTACCCCACGGGATTGAAGGAGCTTTCTTGTCTCCACCCAGCAAGTTTGTTTTATTTTTGTTTTGTTTATTTTGGTTTTCTCTTTTGTTTCTCCTCAAAGCCATACAGCCCCGCTATAAATAATGCCTTCCTTAAATGATATTAGCATGATATCAGTAATTGCAGCATAAAATGTTCAGAATGGAGACATGTCATGTGGATTTAGACAAAAAATATGAAGGGATGTCTGGCTGTAACTGAGTTTTCAAGCAGGCTGTCTGGCTGCTGCAGTCAGAAAGAAGCAGGACACAAGATTCTCCCACGTGGGGGCTTGTCGTGTGGGTCCCGTTGTCTCGGTCCTCTGGTTGGCACTGTGTGGACGCGGATGCTCTGGGTACCCATGGGGAAAGTGCATGGGGCTCACCTCGCGGGAGGAAGATACACCTAGAGGGAGAGGCCGGCCAGTGCCAAGGGAGAGGTGACATCAACAGCTGCTTCCACAGCTGGAAGACCAACACAGACTCCAAGCCCCGCAGCGGCCACCCCCCTCGTGGGAACACACCTCACGTCTCTCGACAGGAGCCAGGGTAAGGAAAAAAAGAAATCTTCAGACACCGAATGCGATTTCCTAAGTGTTTCCTATAACTTTAGAATCAGAGGGAAAAACAAAACACTACTGGCTTGCAGGAAATGGTGCCATGCTAAAAACCCTAATTGGCTATTCTGCTAACATGAACGAATGCTGGGGTTCACGGCAGGCGCGTGGAAGCACGGCGCAGACCACACTCACGGCAGCACGGCGGCCCCTGCGCCGGGGGCGGGACCCCTTGGCCATGGGAGGCCAGCGGTGAGGGAGGACGCTGTGGAGAGCCGGTCAGTAGCAGAGCACAGCCCAGCGTGGAAGCTGGGGGCCGCGAGTCGGGGAGAAATGGATTTCAGACATGCGAGTGTTGCAAGGGTCCCTAAGTCTGGCCAGTCTCCTACTGTGAGAGCTCGGGCTGGGCGTCCCTCAGGCCTCCAAGCGCCTCTCCCGCCCCGCCCTGGAGAGCGGTTTCATCCGGTGCACTGCGGCCTCTGAGCAGCCATCAAGACCCCTCGAGGGCTTTCCACCCGCCCTGGCTGCCACGTCTGACATTTCCAATCACAGAGCTACAAAGCCCTTCCGCACGGTGTCAACCAGCCGAGGAAATGTGCTTCCCGTACATGTCACTGCATTTGATCCGAGATGAAAGCGCCCCGTTTTGAAATGAAAGTGCATTAAAAACATCTGTTTCCTGGGCCAAATGAAAGGCAGCGGCGGCGTCTAGCAGAGTCCAAGGGAAAGACGGAACCCGCCACGGGTGAGTGTTGGTTCTGGGGCTGGAGAGCGCCGTGGCGTGAGGGTGCCCCACAGATGTGCGGTGCTGTCCTTGGAACCCTGAGATAGTCTGCACCCCAGGACCTGGTGCAAAGGGGCTGTGGGGGCCCGCGAGGCCCAGCCCCTGTCTATGCACCAGGTGTCTGGGACCCAAAAAGAAAAGCGGACAGCCTGCAGGTTTTTAAAATTCATGCATGAGGGAAATTGAGAAAATGGGAATTTCTGCCTGACTTCTTGTGAAGTACCTGTTTTCCCTGGCTGTCTCGTTAACAAGCAGGGCCCTAAAGCACTTGGGCTCACATTCACTTTGGATACTCAGGCCGTTCATTTCTGGCATGAAGTAGCTGTGGACCTGTCGGTACACCAGTAAGGTCCTTACTTGCGTTTATCAATAAAGTAACCAAAAGGAATGGCTTTTCTCTCCCACATGATTTTGAAATCAATCTGTTTCAAAAGTACAAAGTAAACAGTTTGAAAGCCCGATCTGTTTGGGTGATATGGATTTAACCAAAACACAATCTTTTTTGTTAAAATTTTTTACTGATACATTTATAACTCATTAATTTTTCAGATATGTCAAGGGGAAACACAGAAAACAAGGACCCTTGGCCATTAATGCCACAGCAGTGGCACTCAGCCTTGGGCAGGGCACTGGGTTCTCGGGTGCATTTCTGGCATGGTGTGCCAGCTTTGTGGGGCTTTCAGCAGCATCGCTGCACTCACCCCACATGGCGCAGTAGCACCCCCAGCATGTCTAGACACTCTACCAAGCATCCCAGTGAGTGAGGGGTGTGAACTGCTCCCCACGGAGGCCCACTGCCCCACCGCGGGGGGAACAAGCCCTGAGTGCACAGCTTTGGTGACAGCAACTTACGTAGAGTTCTCCGCGTGCTCAGCCTCTGCAAGAGGGGGTTACGGCTGTGCAGTCTGGGAGAATCTACCCCAGTGACAAGAACACTGACAGCCGCTGGGCACCTGGCTCTCACAGTCCCCAAAGAGTGTCATCTAAACCAGCCAGGGGCTGTCTGCAAACCAGCCTTCTGTTCCCACCTTTCAGGGGAGAGAAGGTAATCCTAGGAGTGGGGGTACAGCCCAAACCCCAGTGCAGCGGCGGCCCTCCAGTCAGCACATGCTGACCGGTCCAGGGTCCCCACACCCAGGCCCCACGGTGGCCGTTCCAAGCTACAGATCTTGCCCACAGTCACTGACCACTTGAGAGAGATTTGCTGGCTTTCTGGTTTTGTCGTGCTGACAACGCACCTTGACAACCTGCTTGCTCATTGCCCCCCAGCTGTAACTGCAGGGAATTCTCTGGGCTGAGCTCCCTAGGCCTCCCGCCGTGGGAACCCTGCTGCCTCAAAGCCAGGCAGTCATGGGCCTCCACCTTAACTTGCATTCAGAATGGAAAGGAAGCTGGGTGCTAAAGAGCTAGACTGCGATTCTGGAGCGCCCGCCTGCGCCGCTTCAGAGCACCCTCTCTCCATCAAACCTCCGCAAACAGGCAGTGTCCACACCAGAGGGCCTAATGGCCGGGGCGGGGGAGCATCTGGTGGCCCGGGTCCATTAGCAGCTTTCCAAGGGGCAAAACCGATGGATAAACAACAACCCTGTAAATGAGCACCCATAAATATCACGTGGGGTGATTAATCACATGGTCACAGACATGATCACAGGGACACAAATCTGCCTAGACAAGTGTGTGCGGTGGAGCAAACACACTTCGCCTCTTAGAGGCTGTAAGGCCACATGCGCACAGAATATTTCTTGGGTTTTTTTTTTTTTACATCTGAGGAATGGAACCCAGGGGCATTTGACCTCCGAGCTACACCCCCTGCCCTATTTTTTTTTCTTTATTTTGAAACAGGGTCTCACTGAGTTGCAGAGGGCCTCACTGAGTAGCTGAGGCTGTCCGCGAACCGCGATCCTCCAGTCTCAGCCTCCCGAATACTGGGATTACAAGCGTGCCCACCACGCCCGGCTTCTTGTTTTTTTCATTAGCAGTCTAGAAATTGTACAGGAGAGAAGAAGTAGGGTATCCAAAGGTTGTTGGCCTCACAGTAGAAATTAGTCAATGAATATAACGAATGGGTCACAATCACTAAATCCCAACATTGCTCATTATTTAACCCATACGTATCCGGCAACTTCTGTGGGCTGGGCACAGTGCTTAGCACAGAGAACAGGGAACAAACCTTTTAAGTGAATCGGTGGCGGGTGCTAGCGTCCCAGGGGAAGGTCACCACCGGGGACAGGGTTCTCCCCACAGCACAGCCGAGTGACCTTTCCAGAATGCACTCTGCTGAGCACAGAGGACTGATAAGCTCCGGCCTGGGCAGAGGATCGAGGAACGTCTTCCTGGGGAGAGAAGGCCACCTGCCTCTGAGCAGGGACACCGGGTGCAGCAGGGACTGAGGCGGGGAAGGTGGCTGTGGCGGACAAGGATGGGCAGCCGAGGGAGTTGGTGGTGGTCATTTGGGCAGCGCTGGGCTGGTGGGCAAGGAGGGGCCCAGCAGCAGAGGAACCATCTTCAAGGGAAGACAGGAGGATTTGCTGATGCACCAGTCACGGGCCCAAGGAAGGAGGCGGCCACACAGAGCCCGGGACCCTCGCTCCATCCAGTCTTGCGTGGGAAGAGGGTGACGGGCTGACTCCATTCTAGATCGATATGCTGGTGAGGAGGAACAGACATGAGGATGTGGGATTTTGCGCCGTGAGATGACAGGGGACCTGGGGCAGGCGGAACCTGCAGACTGCTAACTCTGGGAGGTTTGCGGGAGCCAGAAACTGCTGAGGAGGGTGAAACAGGAGCTGGCGTGGGAGGAGACCTCAGGAGACTGGCAAGGGCGTCCTGTGGCATCTAAGTGATGAGGCACTTAGCCAGGCAGGGTGGCACATGCTGTAATCCCAGGGAGGCTGGGAGACAGAAGGGTCACAGGTTCAAGACCAGGCTTGGCAACTTGGCAAGACCCTCAACAACTTAGCGAGACCCTGTTTCAAAGACAGTGCTGGGGGTGTGGCTTGGATGTGCCCAGTGTCAGGGCACCAGGGTCTGGAGGGGAGGGCGGGCGGAACCCACCCTGCGCGCGCAGGAGCTCCACCTCGACCCTGAGCACCAGTCCCCACGGCTTTGAAGAGGCCGCCGACTGGATCCCTCTTCCTGATGTGGCAGGCAGGCAGGAAGGTCTAAGACCGGCGTGGTGTTTTGTAAAGTCCAGCTTGCCTTTCTAAATAATCTCTTTTATCTTCCCACAGGTTGCTTTGCAAATAATTAAGAGACATGCCTGTGATCGTAACTCAAGTTATCACAGTGTCTCTGAGAGGGAGAGGAACAGGCAGGAGGAAATTGAAGAAGCCCAGAAGACACAGAAGGAGATCTAGCAGACATGATGAGAGAATCAGAACGTGCTCTGTGCCCGTTAGAAGCTCCCTGGTGCCAGAACAGAAAATGGGACAGAAATGGGACAATTGCAGTGGGGGGGGTGACTGATACACAAGGCCACGCGGCGTCTATGCGTGCAGAGCTCGCAGCCCAGCAGAATCCACATGAGAGATTCAAGCCCAAATCAAGAGCTGCGCGGCGAAGCTGGAGAGATGTCATCCTCCTGCCATGCCAGTGCCAGGAAGCCTACCAGCCGCCCAGGCAGGCTGGAGACCCGGGCACTACCTTTGTGAGGCACCTGGGAACCTTGTGTATTGGCCCCAGAGCCGGATTCTGCAGACAGACAGGCCGTTGGTGACGAGGGCTCAGCTCACAGGTACCCAAAGCCCTACCTTGCCGGACTGAGCAGCAGAACCGTGGATGGTGTGGCGCGAGGAAGGGGCTAGACGATTTGCTTTGCTCTTAGGGCACTGCCGGTGCTTGGTGATAGACGGTTTCTTGACAAATTGCTCCTGGCAGCAGGTGTTTAGCAGGTGCAGGGATGCTTGCAATTGGTATATAGCATAAGACAGCTTCCGAATCTGTTACCCAGTCTGTGTTAGGAGAGGGAGGATGTGAGGGGGCCTTCTTTTTCTTCAAATACACTCAGCAATGGTGACCACATTGATGGAGTCCCAGCAACGTGTTAGATCCTAACATACACTTTCCATTCCTTCTGTGTGTGTGTGTGTGTGTGTGTGTGTGTGTGTGTGTCTCATCCATGCCCACACATACTTTGATATGCTCTCCTCCAGCAGGTGGACTTAATCATCCTGCCTTACACATACATGGGCTGAACATGGGGACTCTCTTCCTCTTCCTCCTATTCCTCCTCCTCCTCCTCCTCCTCCTCCTCCTCCTCCTCCGTGGTCTTACACATTGGACTTACATCATTTGAAGAAAGAAGGAAAGCAAGCAAGCAAGAAAAGGATTCTATCATAATTTTGTTGTAAAAGTTCTGAAATACAAATTAAGAAAATTCCTTAAAAAATCAGGGCTTGCTATTCAATGCTAAGAATTCTAAATGTGTTCATATAAAAAAAAAATTATAAGCCAGGCATGGTGGTGCACGCTTGTAATCCCAGCATTCGGGAGGCCAGAGGATCGCGGTTCGTGGACAGCCTCAGCTATGGTGAGGCCCTTTGCAACTTAGTGAGAGCCTGATTCAAAATAAAGAATAAATAATAGGGCAGGGGGTGTAGCTCAGAGGTCAAATGCCCCTGGGTTCCATCTCCAAACCCACAAAATATTATAAGTGTGTTTTGTCTAAGAAGTTGACATAAAAATGACTCAATTTGCAAAACACCCTAGAACCCGTGAGAATCTGTGACACAAAGCGCCCCGAGCTTCTCAGCCTGGCACACCAGGTGCACAGCAGCAACAGAAGCTGGAGGAGCTCTGCGGTCCAAAATTAGGCACGGGGGTGTGCACGCTGCTCTTTGCTGTGGGTATCTATTTTGGTTTTCAACAGGCAGGAAGGTAAGGTCTGTCACACGTGAAAGTCAAGTTAAACCACAACCGCCCTCCGTGCCGCGGGAGGAAGGTCGAGCCGAGCCAGGCGGTTTGTGAATGAGCCGGCTCACACAGCAGTGCCACTTTCTGAAGGAGTCGGGGACAGCCAGAGGGGTGTCAGCGAGCGCCGGGGTCATGCCGAGGGGATTCTAGGGCTGAGTGACTCTGGAACCGCCTTCCCACCCCAGCTCTTCTGAGTCCCAGCTGAAGGTCTGGCGTGGTAACAGAACTGCTGTCATCTGACAGTCCTCGTGTGGTGGCGCGGTGGGCTCTCAGGCCGAGAGGGCATGGGCAATCCTGCAGTGTCCCTCCAGAAGGACACAGCATCATCAACTGGAAACTTCTCTCAGTTGGCGCCCAGGTCCCCAGCTGACAGAACAGCCAGGGCCAATCTCCCTCCTCCACTGGTTTCGGGGGTCAGGAGCCTCCCCTCAGACTTCCGGACGGAAGCTGCTTTGGGGTCCCGTATCCACAGATTCAACTGTCGTGACCTACCTGGCTGTTTTGCAGACACTAAACCTCGGCGTGCATCTGCGGTGAGGGGACCTAGCGAGCTCTGGCAAGACATCAGGCTACGTTGCTATTTTCCTCTGGCAGTGCAGTCTGCAAAATCACAAGCTTAGACATTGTCAAAGCACTCCGTGCCTTGCTAAAGGTGGTGAAAGTTCTCAGCAACTCTAAACCCACACTTAGCACTTACGCACGAGTGTGACCGGGGAGTGCTTGGCAAAAGGCTCGGCTTTTGACAGTGCAGCTGAAAGGTAGAACAATCCCCCCAGGGGAAGAGAGAGTCCCTGCCCGTCTGACAGAGTGGGGCTCACAGGACCGTGAGCGTAATGCTGCTCATTCATAACCAAAGCCCTCCTTAACCGAAGAGTGATCTGCTGGAAGTACGTCGGACAGCAAATTTGCACCTGAATCCATTTGATTCTATTCTTCCTCCCAGATGATCCCTCTTAAGTAGGCCTCCGAGGGTGAGATGATATTAAACTTCACGGCAATCCAGCACGGATGGCCTCGTCACTTCCACTACTAGCACTACAAGTTCCCTGAACACAAAGCCTGGAACTCAAGCGTGTGTCCCGGTCCCATGAGCCGACTGGGAGCTGGTGGCGAGGAGGGCCACCTCCCTCTCAGGGACGCCCGGGGCGCAGTGCTCGGCAGAGTCTGAGATGAGGATGTATTGCTGCTCCGGGAAAACACCGGGAATTTCCGCATTATGAATAATCACTGAAGATTCACTCCGCACTCCACTCCAGCCATTAACCTGCTCTCGCTGCAGCCCACGTCTCGGCAGACAGCACGCCAGCTTTGTCTGGCGCGAAAGTTTCAGATATGAAAAAAATCTATGAGTTCCAAAATTGATGGAAGTCATCCCGGATCTCACAGCTATTCATTTAATTCTTCTGAGCCTCGGTTTCCCCTTCTGATAAGATGTCCACAGCTACCTCAGAGAACTGTTATCGCAATGAAATAAAATCACATACTTTAGCCTTGTGTACGATATTTGGCATGTACTGAGCCTTTAACAAAAGGGGTTCAATAAACAAAATGTTTTATTGACTAGAACACATTGTGACTCCATTGAGCACACATGAAAATAGATGTATGCACAGAATGTGGAGAAAGTTCCAGGTCTGGTGACACAGGCTTAGAATCCCAGGACTTGGGAGGCTGAGACAGGAGGCTCACTGGTTCGAGGCCAGCCTCAACAACTTAACAAAAACCTCAGCAACTTGGTAAGCCTATTTCAAAATAAAACATAAAGCCAGTGTGGTGGCGCACACTAGTAACCCCAGTGCTTGGGAGGCTGAGATAGGAGGATCTCAGGTTTGAGGACAGCCTCAGAAAGCAGTGAGACTCTTATGAAGCTAGTGAGACCCTATTTCCAAATAAAAACAAAATGGGACTTAGGGGTATGGCTTAGAGGTAGAATGTCCCTGAGTTCCATCCCCAGTAACAAAAAAAAAAAGAAAGAAAGAAAGAAAAAGAAAAAGAAAAGAAGGGAAGGAAGGAAGGAAGGAAAGAAGAAAGAAAGAAAACAGTCTGGAGGTATAGCTCAGAGATAGAAATACCTCTGGTTTCGCCCTCTAGTACCAAAAAAAAAAAAAAGTGGAGAAATACACTTTAAGGTGACTGAAGTGTTTAGCCACACTCACCGGGCACTGAATATTTACTTTCACAATGCTTTTGACATCAGGAAACAAAGCCCCCAGCCCCGCCACACACACACACACACACACACACACACACACACACACACACGCGAGGGAAGGTGTCTGAGTGCTCAAGCTGCAGGAGAGAGGTGCCGAGCTCGGCTGCTTGCTCCCAGATGGAGGAACTCAGGATAGGCCAGAAGCTTGTCAAAACCTCAACATGGCTTGAAGAAACTTACCAGCATCATTTAACCGCACGATTTTTAAATAACTTTTGATGATTTGCTTAAACAAGGCCTGAGTTAAAGAGTAATCTCTGCACCCGAGTGCCTCTGAGCAACTGCCTTCTGCCCAGGTCTCCTCCTGCTCGGCGATCGTAGACGGCATTCCCGAAGGCGCCCGCCCAGACCGCGACATGGAGAAGGAGCGCCTGTCTCGCGGCCTCCCATCAGTGTGGCTGGGCTCACAGAGGCGCGTGCTCTAATTAAAGGGGAGGGAATAAGACCTGGACTCTACTTAGTCTTTTCCCACGTTTCTCCTCAAGTATTTGTAACCACTAAAGTGAAAACAAGCTTTATATTACATATAAACAAGCTTTATATTACACCAATATACTATATTGGCGTTGACAACCAAGCAGGACAAGTAAGAAATGCGGGTCACAGTTCTTCCAGCACCTCCTTGGGCTCCAAAGGCCTGAAAAGAGCGTTTCCGAGGGCAGGCGGCCACCTGGCGCTCCACAGAGAAGCACAAGCTGCTCACCTCCTCGGCCGCGAGGACGGGTGGCAGGGGCTGGACCTCAGCGAAGGGCTCCCCTGCCCCAGAAAAGGCATATTGCTCCCGCCAGAAAAGGCGTCGCGCAATGGTTGACACCGCCGGCTGCGCGCGCTCTTGTAGGCCCCTGAGTGTCCAGAGACGGGCGCGCCTGGGCACCGCAGGCCACAGTGGAGGAAGGCCAGTGTTGGGCCAAAATAATAAAGCACTTCATCACCCCAAAGTGAGCTGTCGCCTTCCATGTAGAATAGCGCTAAGGATTAAGATGAAAGGTTGACGATGTCAGGGACTTGGGAGTGAACGGGGAAGGTTTAGAGCCAACTCACCTGTGGCCCCCATAACCCAGGCCGGCAGAGACGCGGAACGGCCGGGGAGACTGGAGATGAAAGCGAGGTTTCTGGGCAAAGGGGGTCTTTCTAGCAGCACAGGCTGCACAGTCCCGCCTCGGCAAGCCTTGCCTTCATAGTTCAGGCTTGGACTTTTCAATAACCCCCCCTTTTCTTTATTTCTTTTCTTAGTCTCCTATTGGCTAATGTTGCTGTTATTTCTGTGACGCATGAATACGTGACTCTTATCCCACAGATGTTTTAGTGATGAATGCAATTTTCTGATTGAAAAATCAACCAAAATATTTATTCAGAAAAAAAAATGTTATTTAAAAAAGAAATTCACACTGCTGCCCTAACAGGTAGGAGAGCCATTTGGAAGCATATATTAACACATCAATTGTGCTAAACACTCACCAACTCTTCTCAGATTTGACCTACACACAGGGCTTCAAAAATGTTTTGTGTATACGCGTGTTTCTGGTAGTGGGGATTTAACCCAGGGGCATTCTACCTCTGAGCTAGACCCCCATCTCTAGTTGATATTTTTATTTTGAAAAAAAAAAAAAACTCACTAAGTTGAAGAGGGTCTCACAAAGTTGCTGAAACTGGCCTCAAATCTGAGATACTCCCGTCTCAGCCTCCCAAGTACTGGGATTATAGATGTGTCCCACCAGGTCCAGTAAATCTGTTTATCTAGGCCATGATTTTGAGAGAGAGAGAAAAAAAATTGAATAAGCCCAAATGTCAGCACTGGTGGCAAAAGTTCAAAACTGCTCGATACTTGCACCACGAGCCGTCATTAAACTCTACGTGGTGGAAAACGTGTTAAGGCGGGAGTGGGTCTTGAGGCTACATTCTTCAGGGTAAAAGCAAATAATAAGCCGATTACAATGTTCATGATTGTCTTCAGATACAAGAATATTGAGAGAGAGGAAGAAGAAGGGAAGTAGGAGGGAGGAAGGAAGGAGAGAAATAATAGCAACATTTATCTCCAGCTTTTGAGAGCAAATTTAGGGGCGGGCGGCATTTCTGATTCTAGTTTTTAAAAATTATTATTTTATTATTATTATTTTAATTCTTAGTCCATGAACATGTTTCACTTAAATGAAAAAAAACTATGAAAATCATGGAATTAATTATCTTCCAAGGTCAAAGCAATTTGGAAGGAAACTGACAGCACGGAGCTGCCCTGTGCCCACCGGGGCCCCGCCCCTGCCCCGCCCTTCCTTGGTGCCTCACACTCAAGGCAGCTCCGCCCCGTCCTGCAGAGTCCTCACCCGGATGACCACGTCCCCCCCAACACTCCACCCAGCCCACGCGTGCTGGGCGGCATCTGCTCGGGCGCTCCCTGAGCGTGAGGGACTGACCCCGGGCGCAGGCGCCGGCCAGTGTGGGAGATGCTGTCATGGATGGAGCAGCAACCTTGTCCGGCTTGGCTCCCAGGGGCCCCCCGCTTGTGTGAGGGGGGCGGCCAGCAGCCACCCTGGGCTCCGGGCAGCGTCCTCTGTGCCCCTGCACTGCCTCCTCCACCAGCGAATGCAGGCACAGTCCCACAGCCCCAGGAACAGCTGGGAGCCACGGACCCTTCAGACAGGAAAACTAGAAACATTAGAGTTAATTTGCTTTGACAGCTGCTTCCTCCTCTTTGCAGCGATCACAGTCGTCACCATAAGTACCAGCAAATAGCTAGTGGTATTGCTAAGAACCCCACCAGGGGCGGAGCTCACAAAAGGTTCAGCAGGCTGCTGGGACGGGCTAACCCCTGGAGGGGACTCACCAGTTCCTGCCTCCTCCAAAGAGGTCGGCCACGGCACGCTGGGCTAATGGCTCTCCTCGGTGGCCGAGAGCGGGCAGATGCTCAAGCCGGCCCTCTGCAGCACGGGCCTGGCCCCCAAAGGCCCAGCCGCCCTGCCGCAGGGCGCTCCAGCGATTCCCACCAGAAGCGCTTTGAATTATCAACTTCTCGTGAGTGCAAAAATAAAACCTGAACAATACACACACAAAGACATCCGGAACTGGGACAACAGCAGCAACAGCTAAAAGGAGGGATGAGAGTGAAATGGAGGAAGAAAGACAAGGAAGGCGAAGAGAACAGAGGTGTGCGTGTTCCTGCTCCTGTCCCTGTCACTGCATTTTGAAGCCTTGCCGTATACTGAAGGGGACCCGAGAAGGTTTGTCTGTCCTCCACACTCCATATATAAAAAAACAATTTGTGTGCATGTGCATGTGTGCACACGCATGTGCACGTGCGTGTGTGCGCGCGCGTGTGCGTGTGTGTGCGCGTGAGTGTGTGCGCGTGCATGTTTGCGTGTGCGTGTGTGTGCCCGTGTGTGTGCGTGTGTGTGTGCATGTGTGCGTGTGTGTGCGTGCGTGCGTGAGTGTGCATGTGTGTTTGCATGTGCATGTGTGCGTCCGTGTGTGTGTGTGTGTGTGTGCATGCGTGCGTGCGTGTGTGGTACCAGGGATGGAACCCAGGGACTTTCTACCTCCAAACTCCACCCCCAGCCCTAGTTTTTATCCTTTCTTTTGAAACAGGGTCTCACTGAGTTGCAAAGGGCCTCCCTAAGTAGCTGAGGCTGGCCAGGAACCGCGATCCTCCTGTCTCGGCCTCCTGAATGCTGGGATTACAAGCGTGCCCACCACGCCCGGCTTTAATTGTTTTCCAGTGCATTCTGTATGTGCCATTCCTCAGAGGAGGAAACTGAGGCTCCTGAAACCAAACCGCCCCTGAACAAAGAGGGCAGGTTGGTGTTAGAAGTCCAGGTTCCTTCCCCAGCCACAGTGAGGGGCCGTGCGCGGGCCAGTCGTGGGTGGTCAGGTGAGACTCATTTTGTGCGTGCTGGGAATGGTGTGTCGAGAAGCCAGTCACCGAGTCCTGTGAACTTAAGTTCGCAGAACTTAAGTCCCGGAGTTCTTAGTGTGCTGTGTTCACTTATTGGCGTTTGCACCATTGAAAACACACATGTACCTTTGTATTCGACAAGTTGAGCAGCGTTGGACCAATTCGCCTCTTTTCTAGTCAGCCATAGGCATGTTTAAAATGAAAATTTCGTCTGGGTGTTGTGGTGGCCCGCCTGTAATCCTAGAACTTGACAGGCTGAGACAGGAGGGTTTCAGGCTCAAGGGCAGCCTCAGCAACCTAGCAAGACCCTGTTTCAAAATCAAAGATTTTCTAAAAAAGGAATGGGGGGGCCGGGCGTGGTGGCGCCCGCTTGTAATCCCAGTGCTTGAGAAGCTGAGACAGGAGGATCGTGCAGGCTCGAAGCCAGCCTCAGCTACTCAGTGAGGCTCTCAGCAACTTAGTGAGACCCTGTTTCCAAATAAAATACAAAATAGGTCTGAGAGTATAGCCCGGAGATAGAAAGCCTCTGGGTTCCACCCCCAGTACCACCAGAAAAAGGGGGGGGGATGGGGGTGTAGCTTGAGGGTAAAATGCTTCTGGGTACAATCCCCAGTGTCAAAATAATAATAATAATAATAATAAGAAGAAGAAGAAGAAGAAGAAGAAGAAGAATTCATGCCCTTTCTCATCCATTAGCAAGTGCAATTGAAGACCTAAAGGGGGTTTTTCTTTCTTCAGTCTACCGACACAGCCGGGACACTGCCTGGAGCATCCCAAGGCGTGACACACGGGGTCACTTCTCCTCGGTGTTTGGTCACAGAATGCAATCACGATCTGACCACGGCAGTGATTAAAATCACTAAATCACTAAGCAAACATTGCTACTGCTGTGTTTTGAAAATGGCGGAAGAAATGGATAGTCAGCCTGCCAGACATCCTGCACATTTAAGCATAATCCCTTAGGCCACATTTGGGGTAGGGTGGATTTTCACTTTGGAGGGCATCAGTCCTCTAAGTCCGGGGTCCACTTTCCAGTTGCTTTTGTTACTAAAGCTCAGTGTTCCTGCTGAGCTGAAAGTCCAGGATCCCTCGCCTTCCAGCACCATCTGCCAGATACTCGTGGAGGCGGCCACTGTCGACTGCAGCAGAAAAACTGAACACACCGTAGGACCCATCTGTGAACACGGTGCGTGGACAAGAACCTCACTTGTTTTGGTTTTGGTTTTTTTCTTTCAGTGCTGGGGATTGATCCCAGAACCTCTTATGTTCTAGGCAAGTTTTCTAAGAGCTCCACCACTGAGCCGCACCCCAGCCCACCACACATTCTTATTTTATTCTTTGATAATGAGAAACATTTTGAAATGTGAGCCAAATAAACTTTCCCGCTCCAAGTTGTGCTCATCAGATATTTGGGGCATAGTGGTGGAGACGCTGGCGAAAACAGCAACGGAGCCGCAGCGGCAGGTCCTGCGCTGAGCAGAGGCTTTAACCGAGGCTGCGGGGGGGGGGGCTTCTCTGGGAGAGAGCAACACGGTAGCACTCCACTTGGCCACTAAGTAAAGTCTGAAAATGGAGCCAGAGCTGGAGCCACGAGACGCCAAGAGACTACATCCCGGTGATATGATTTGGACCCCAAGTCGCCTGTGTGGGGAGGCAGCGCTCCCTGTGAACTGGCCTCGTTCTCATTTCCTTTCATCTGAATCATTTTGTGTTTCTCTCTCTTGCAGACTTGGGCAAACATTTTGGAAGGAGGTAAGTGATCACTAAGGACAGTCAGGTTCATCAACCTGAGACAGCTCTGGATGACGGAGCCAGGAGCACACGCACACACACACACACACACACACACACACACCAGCCCCCACCCCAGTCACCTGACACTGGCCCTACCAGTAAGCCCCGAGAAAACCTCCTCACACATCCCACTGTTCCTGGAAAGCATGACTGTAAGCACAACTCCTGCCATCCATGACAGGGGAACGATAGCAGCTTCATGCTTGTCTCTGAAAGAACACGTATCATTCAGAGAGTGACCTCCCAAATGGATTTGGAAAGAAACAGCCGCGATGGAGATCTGTATGGAGAGTTCTCAGAAGATTGGGAATGGAGCTGCTATATGACCCAGCCATCCCTCTCCTGGCATCTTTCCAAGGGAACTGAAGTCAGAATATTATAGTGATACTTGCATATCCGTGTTTACAGAAGCACAATTCACACTAGCCAAATTCTGGAGCCAGCCTCATGTTCATGATCCATCAGATGAATGGATCATAAAACTGTGGTATATTCACACAATGGAATTTACTCAGCCATAAGAAGAACAAAATGATGTCATCTGCAGAAAAATGGATGGAGTTTTAGTCCATAATAGAATTCTAGGCAAAATTAGCCAATCTCAAAAAGTAAAGAGTTGTATATGTTCTCTCATGTGTAGAAGCTAGGTAGGAACTGGGAAGCAAAGGCCACAGCAGACAGGGGAGTAGAGAGCCAGTGGAGGGAGGGAGGGGGAGGGGGAGGGGAGAGATGAGGAAAGGGACGGTTGGGGCACATTGAGTCCACTCTGCTCCATCTTAGACTAACAATGGCAACCCCACGGAGCTTCCGGGGAAGGGAGGGAAGGCCAGGGCCTGGAGGGAAAGGATCCATGAGGTGTGTATGTGTATTCCTATCACCCTATATCTCAGTATGATGTACAACTACAATGCACCAATAAAAGAAATGCACACACACGCACACGCACACACGCACACACATGCACACAGCAGAACGTGGAGTTCTGAGAGTAAAACGAGAGAAGAATGAGAGCAGCTACAAATCACAAATTTGTCTCCTGGTAGAAAATATTCCAAAGTCAATCCAACTCGTTGAGAAAAGCGATTGGCAGTTACTTTCCTGTCTTCCTCGTTAAAATTGTATCTCCTAAATTACCGTGAACATGTTTTCTGGCTCTGTCTACATTGCAGGCACATCCCAAGAAAGCAGTTGGAATGTTTTCAATATGTGTGCATCTGATAGAAGGTAACCCTGATTGAGGCTGAAGGCTCTAATTAAATGAGAAATTAGCCTTAGCATGGATGTGTATACAAAAGGAAAGTGAGCTAATTAATCTGGATAATTATTTGCTCTTGTGAGCCTCGGCCTGCCCTGGGCTTTGTGATACACCAGAGGTTTTACATACAGCAGGGTTGCGACAAAGTTCCAACCGGGGGAAAGCTCACCTATCATTAGCACTCCTAGTGCAGAAAGGCTCAGCCTGTAAGTCAGCACTGACCCTTAGTCCTTCACCCGCACGACACCCAACACCTCCCTGGCAAGCTGGCCTGCCTCCAGAGCAGGCTCCAGTATTCCCCACCTGCTGTCAAATTGCCTCAGAGGCTGAGGTTATATAGTGGGGAGAAGGAGGGAGAGAGGGAGAGGGAGAGAGAGAGAGACAGACAGACAGATAGACAGAGAGAGAGAGATTACTCACCAAAACACTGAGAAACCAGGTAATAGTTGAATCTTGCCAAAAGATATTACTTAGTGATTGTGGTCATGTTGGCTATTTTTAGTTTTGTCAGTTTCTAAAAGGTGCCTATTAATAGCCTCTTTTCTCCAATATTTATGTATGAGCTCTTGATAGGTGATCATTGTTTAATGTGCATCCTTCATCATCCATAACTTAGAGAGGAGTTTTGTTTTCCTTTGGTTTTGGAGGGAAGATTGCAGGGGAGATTTGGAGGAAACTCAACCACACCTTTCACACCACACGTGCGCACGTATTGTGGAGGTCAAGTTGGCCAGAAAGAAATCCCAGTGGTCTGGTCTGGCAAAGACCAGGGTGAGGCCATCAGAAGCCAAGGCTGCTTGCTATAGAATGATCTTGAAACCACAGAACGTACGAGTGAGAACATGTTGAAGAGAATCAGTGGACAGATGTGTTACAGACACAACACGGAACCCAAGGCCCCAATACCTGTAATATGCCATGAACAAATTATGGATATTTAGTATTTACTCAAATAACATAAATAGAAATATTCAAGATGAAATATGAGAAAGCACTCCCAGAGAAATGCCAACTAAACATAGTGTGGTGTCACTCCTCATATTAAAGTCACAAATGTCTTCATTAATGATGATTATTGTTTACCCTCAATCAATACGTGGCATTGCTTTACCTCCGTGGTCAGCATACATTTATCCCAAACTTCGCCGATGTCAATGTGAGTCCACCAGTTACTCTCCGTCTTGAAATCCTTGGCTTGAGTCTGGCTCACAGGTCAAAGGCTCGGTCCCGCTGCAGCAGCCATTCGGAGGTGGGCTCTGGAGAAGTGGGTGGGTCTCGAGGACTCCGACCTCAGCTGCAGATTGATGCGAATGGACATCTGGGAGATGATGGGAACTGTAGGCAGCTGGAACCTGAGTAGAGGAGGCGGGTCACCGGGAGCACGCCCTGGCTCCTTTCTGTGTCTGTCTGTCTGTCTGTCTGTCTGTCTGTCTGTCTGTCTGTCCCTCTGTTTCTCTCCCTCCCTCCCTCCTTCCTAGCCATCATGAGTGGAGCAGCTTTCCTCTACCACATCTTTCTGTGCTGGTGCTCTGCCTCCCTCTCAGGCCCAGAGCAATGGAGCAGCCAGCCAAGGACTGAAGCCCGTGAAACCACGGGCCCGAACTCCTAGACCTTTCCTCCGCTAAGCTGTTTTCCCAAGTCACAGCCAGCAAGAGATGACCAACACACCATCTTAGGGAGAAGTTCTTAAACATGAAAGCCACTTAAGGCACGCAAAAGTTCATGACAAATTCATAACAACCAATCTTTTAAATGAAGAGTAAGAGGAATGTATTTCAATGTAGGCACAGGCACAGGGTACCACGTGAGGGGATTCTGTAAGCCAGATTCTGTATGCACCTGCCTCTATCAGCATGAGTGAAATTATGTAAAATAAACAAAAGAAGTGCAGAAAAAAGACTAGAACAAAATTCTCCAAGGTACTTACGATGTGCATTTGCCTGTAGGTGGCAGGACCGTGGTTGTGTTTCTCTGTTTTATTTCTCAGGTTTCTTGGCTGAGTGTGCGTTACTTCTGCTTGAAATGCTCTTTTACTCTGTGAACGATCAGCTTAGGTGCCTCTAAGTCCTTCCTCCCTTCCTGGACCTCGTCCGTGTGCACTGCTCAACACACAGGCAACTTGAGGCGCTTGCTCCTTCGGAGGATGCTGGCGCCTCTTCCTGATCACCCTACTAGACCCGCTCTTCTTAGGCTTTGGTGGATGGACCTTCACCACCGGGCCCCGAGCTGCCAGGATGGCGGCCTCCCCAGAGGCCCGCGGGTCCCTGCGGTCTTGGTCCACATGTACACAGCAGTGGCCTCGCATCACTCTTTCATTCCATTTATCTGTCCCCAGAAAGTATTATTATCATCGTTGTTGTTACCCCAGCTTCCTGCTTACAGGACTCAAGGCTCCGAGCTACTGGGTGGTGCCCTTTCCTAAGCAGCAGGTCAAGGCAGCATTTCTTCCACACCCAGCCCACCTCCCACTTCCGTCAGAGTCCCAGGAGTGCACCCTGTACCTGTGCTCCCACCGGTGGCTTCTATTACTCCCTCTTCTAGAAACGCCCCGCAGCGTCTTCAATGCTCCAAACAGGTGCTCCTTCTTCAAGATCTGGTCCGACCACCCGCAATATCTTGGTGGCACTTTTCAGGCCACTCAAGGCAGAAAGAACTGTTCTGTCCTGACAACGCCAAGGCAGCTGGGTTTTGAAGCCATCCAATCCCTCACTCTGGACAAGTCTGAGGGGAAGTTCCTCACTTCTCCTCCTCTCCCATTACTTTGAGAGTTCTGGATGATTTCTTAGGATTTCTTTTCTCAGCACCTGCTAGTGTTCTGGGATGTAGGTGATGTCCCATAAATGTTTTTTTAAATTAATTAAAGAAATGGGAGGCGGTGCACCTGTTCTCTGCTTTCTCCATCACTGCCTTCATCATCGGCATCGGCATCAGCACCACCACCTACAAACAGACAGAACACCACAGATGGAAAGGCGCTTTTCTGTAGTATGGGACAAGATGCTCTCTCTGCTTGTGTGCCTGGAGAGCACAGCCCCGCGCTCTGCCGGCCGCTTTCCAGGAGGAGTCTCCTGCTCAGTCTCATGTAGACTCCAGGCACTCCACAGAGAGGTGCCTAACTGATCCAGAAGAAGGTAAGCTCACCTGAGAAGGGAAAGCTAAAAATGAGGAAGGAGACAGGCATGGAGTAAAAGGCTGTGCAGGGAGAGGGCCACTGTGCAAGAGGGAGGGCATCCACGCACGGGCTAGCGGCATGCTCTGGGTACCAGAATGGCCATGCAGCCAGGGCTGTCCTTCAGCCCCTCCCCAGCACAGGGACGATAGCTTATCAAACCCCCAAACTGTACAGACCTTCCATTCTCCAGTTCCTGTCAATTTTTTTCCCCACAAACAAGGGAGTTAACTTGCCAGAAACTAGAGAAAAGCTTTTTACAATTCTGGAGAAAAAAAAAAAAAAAACCATTGGAAATCTTTTACAGTAAGTTACTTGTTTCTTTTTTCTACAAACAAAATAAAAATGTCTAACTGCTTTTTAACAAACAAAGGCATTTCCCAGACTGGTGATCAACTCTGTCCTTTTTCTGTAACCGTAAAAATCCGAGAAAATTGCCCTGGAGACGCTGGGCAGATGGAGGAGTCCTTGTCAGCATCTGTAATCCAAAACGGTGAGACTTGTTCCTGAAGGATGCTGAGGAACAGCTCCCTCAGATCGCTGACGGTGAAGGGAAGCTGGCTAAGCCATAGGATGCTGGATGATGTTAGAGCCGCTATTCGATGCTCCAGAGGCACAGGCGAGAGTGTGCCTACTCCCCAGATGTGCGCAGCCGGGCACTCACACGCAGCCCGGGTTCCTGGACTCCTTGATACGTCGCTCAGCCTGGACAGGCCCCCTTTCCTCATTCACATTGGGGACCCTGCCCTTGAGTTAGGACTGTTGGACGAGCAGAGGTCATGGTGGCGCTGCATCCTCCGGCTCCTGTCTCCACAGCTCAGGCTGCGGCAGGAGGCGGCTCTGCTGTAAACGCGTAATGGTTACAAAAAGGATGTGTCTGAGTTCTTGGAGTTGGAAAATAAACACCTTACAGTGCACGCCTACTTAAAGTCTCTTTCCTTAGAGATGACAGCAAGCATAGGTTTCAGCACTTCCTGGAGTGTCAGGTCAGCGCCGCAGTGTGTCTTGATGTCCCCGAGGGTCACTGTAGGTCAGAAGTTCTCGCCATCCTTTGCCAAAGTTTGTTTACTTTTCCTAAAATAAAAGCAATGAATATGCTAATTTCTGAATGACATTTTATAATCAACTTAATATGTTTATAAAAAAGGGGACATGTGTCCCAAATTATACCACTTGGAAAGAAAGTCAGAGCAGTGATTGTCTCCGAAGTGAAAGGGGCTGGGATTCACGAGGAAGAAGCTGCAGGAAGTCTGGGTAGCGGTGTAATGTTTCCATCATAGTAAAGGCCGGGTGATGCAGGAACACTCGTTTATCAGCATCCTGCTTGTTGAACGCCAGTTTACATGAAAATAAATGTCTTGTGAAGAAACAGTGAGCCCTGAGTAGTGGTCTGTTTGCACTATTAAGGGGAAGTGTATAAAATGTAAGACGGGTAGAGCTGAAAATAGAGGATCGAGTCTGATGTGAATGGTAAAATCTAGGCGTGGCCCACACAGGTGTCAAACACTCTTGCAAACTGTCTGTGAGATTGAAAAACTTGATAACAACCCGTGGGGAAGGAGTTGCCCTCCTTTACAGCACCAGGTTTGAACTTCAGTACAAACTTCTGCTCACACAAAAGCTTCTGCTCATCATGCCAAGCGCCAAGTGCATCTGTGCCTAGGGCACAGCGTGAAGCTAAGTTCCCAGGGCAGAGGGGAAGTCCGTTCCAGGACTTGTATGAGTGAGTGGAAGTGAGATTTCAATCTACAGGCCTCTCTTTAAAAACAAGCGACGGAGTTGTGTTTACCATCTCTTAGTGGAGCCGAACTCCCCCATAGCCTCATTTTCCTGGTTGCGGAAGGACCCTGGAGGCAGGGGGAAGGGATCGTGGAAGTCTGTCTAACCACCAAGAGCAAAGCTCTCCAAGGGGAATCGCACCTTCTGCCCTCTGTGGGCTCAGCCAAGACGCTCAGGGCCTCACCTGAGGATGCAGTTGGCCAGGGCCCGCCTCCACACCGTCTCTGCCTGGCATCGCTCTTCCCTCTGGCCTACTGAGAGAGGCGGCTGTGGGAGAGGATTTGCACAGAGAGCCAGAGTTCTCAGGATTCAGCGCTTCACTCACAGCTCCTCCAGGTGAGGGTCAAGGCACAGCAGGAGCCAGGTCTCTCCAGCCCTTGACCTGGGGCTTCTTACCTGAGATGAAGCCAAGCTTGGGTTGTTTACCTTTGGCCAACAAGCCACTCTACTTCATTTCTGTTGCCTGTGTATCCCCTATAAGGTCTCCTCTACCACCCAGCACAGGTGCAGGGGACTGAGCCAGGGGGCCAGGGGTGGGGGGCAGTAGCACTCGGGGTACCCAGGTGGGAGGGTGAGGGGGGCTGCCAAGGGAGGCAGTCTGCTGCAGAGGAGCCAGAGGCAGGAGCACCAGGAAGATGCCATAGATGGCTGCCACTTAACCCAGCGATCCCCAGAACAGGCTCCACTGGTATCTGAAATGCTCATGCTGCAGGCGGGCCAGGCAGACTCACACACCTGCAACCCAGGGGAAGCCGACCCCACAAGAGCCACTTCACACTCGGGGTTTGCGCAGACACTGCTTGCTCTCAAGAGACAGTGTGTCACCCAAGCTTAATTCTGGACAGAGGAAGAACGGGAACACAGGGCCACCGCCTCCCACAAGGCCCCATTAGTGGCGAAGCTCACAGTCTTCTGAAGAGAACCTGAGGATAAGGAAGATTTAGAGGCAGGTCAGATACTGGGGGGCTTCCCCTGAGAGTAGCGGGGAAACGACTCAGACCCTTAAGGGCGCAGCGTGAGTTTGCACACCAGCATGTGGACACTATAGGCAGCCGAAGGTGTGTGCTGCTGGGGCCTGTGGCGTCTGGACACACCAGGGTTACCCATCAAGGGCAAGGGAGGGAGGGATTAATACACTGACCCTTGGCAGTCCCCGGCCTAGAGTGGAACCGGGGCTGGGCGCTCAGGACTGCGAGCTGGTGCGTGCAGGCCAAGCGCACTCGGGCAGCCAGGAAATGCCCCCAGCAAAGGGATGCAAGGCCAGGAGCTGGTATCAGAGCACCATGTACAGAAACAATAAGAGCAGAAGAAATAAGGCAGGTGTAACCCCAGCTCATTTTTTTTTTCTTTTTCATTTTGCTTGGGTAGAAGTGCGCTTAAACTCACAGAAAAGCCTCTCTGCGTTCTTTGAGCATGCAAACCAAGGAAAGCACAGCTATTTACCCCTCACCTGTGACCGGTGCGTGGTCCAGCTTAGCTCTGACCCCAGACTCCCCAAATAGCTGTGTTCCCTAAAGAGACGACACTGACGACCCTCTGAAATTTCCCAGATGATTAAGTATAATCACACAGGGACCAGCAAGACGACTTTGGTTTCAGTGTTGTTATAAAATACTTGATTTCCAAATTCCTCAAGTATGAGTCAACCTCTGTGTGTACCATGAACTACGACGAGAAAACCGTGCATTTATGTGTTTTTCACAGAACGTTCCACAAAATTAAATCAAATAAGCTCTCAAGGGATCTGGGCCCCAGCTTTTGTGGTTGCTGTTGGATATGGGAGACGAGGGTGCAGAATGTCCTCGGAGCTGTGGACACGCTAATGGGACTTTAGCTGTCTGTGTTTGGGAGTAAGGAATGCCAGCATTCATACACCATCTGTGTTATTCTGCTTCTAGTCATTGTGACCAAGAACAGCTTAGAGTGAAGATTTGTTTGGGCTCATAGTTGGCTGCTCCATTGCTCTGGCCTGAGGTGAGCCACAGAATCCGGGCAGAACAGCATGGCACAGGAAAGTTGCTTGGCTCATGGCAGCCGGAAAGCAAAGACAGAGAGAGATAGGAAGAACCACGGAGCATGTAAGCCTCCACCACACATGCCCAGTGGCCGCCCTCCAGCACCGGGGTCCCGTCTCCCCGGGGTCCATTCAGCTATTAAAGGGTTAATCTGCTGAGGAAGTCAGAGCCCAGTCATTGCCTAAAAGCCTCACTTCTGAATATGATTGGCAGAGGGTTGGGGAGGGGGCACATTCCTTATCAAAACCATAACACCCACCCTTTCCCCAGTGCTCAGTTAAAAAGAGGAGGGGCCTATAAGGAGGGAAGAGACGTGGGATAGAAGAGTAGCTCAGATGATCAAAGAATTATGGGACTCGGGTCTAACAAACAAATAGCAAATGAGCCTGCGCAAGTGAAGGCCCAGGAGGTGAGAGATGGGGAGGACCGCTGAGAGCGATGCGGGAGTGGGAGGTGCGGGAGCCAGGGTGGTGTGGACCTTGGGGACAGGGTGGGAGCCATGGGGAGGTGGAACTCTGGTGGCAAGGCACGAGATGTCATCGGCTGGTGGGCAGTGACCAACAGCAGGGCTTCTGGCTGGGGGTCCTGGGCAGGCAAGAGGCTGCGTGCCCAAGTGTCCTCAGCCCACAGCCCCAAGCGGCAAGGTGCCCGGGCTTTGTAGGAAAACTACTGGCTCATCCAAGTCACAGGTCTCATCCAAGAAAGTTTCCACCAATTTCAGTTCTCTGTTCTCTCAGCCATAACAGAAAACTTCTGATTTCAAAGTGCAGAAATCAGATTGCAGTACGGTCTGACTCCCACACTTGCATTCTTTCAAAATAGCTGCGAGCCCCACATGGGAGAAAACTAAGTGCTTCGAAATTATAACAAAATGGCCCAGACTATTTCGTTCCCTGCACACCATGATCTCCCAGACTCTGTGCAATTTTACTACCTGTTTGACAATAAAAAAAAATTTGTCCATGTATATCATTCTTACAAAAGTCTGACAGAGCATTCTCCCAAACAATTACAGTGTGTACTGCGTGTACAGATAGGCACATTAAGGGATCATATTTTTGCTCTTCGCAGAAGCCATAAAGTCTCAGAAGCATGTCATAACCACCAAAGTGTTCTCATCTGTCATAATAAGTCATTATGATATTAATAGGCTGATGTTCTCTGTAAGCGCATAGCAAAATCCAGACACAACTGCCATCCTTCCCTTTAAGCTCCCTCCATCAGGGAAAAAATAAAGGCAAACTTTCTTGTCTTTATGCATCTGGCTCAATGATCTGGAGCCCCATAGGTAGAATTCAAAATTTTCCACTCACTCATTTCTCAACCAGGCCACAGTTTCCCAGTTAGAACTAATTTTGTTTCAATACCAAAATCATCATGTAATGGTGTGTGTGTGTGTGTGTGTGTGTGTGTGTGTGTGTGTGTGTGTGTGTGTGATTCCATGTTGCTAAGCATCCTCGAAGAGCTCACCTTGTCTGGAGAACTCTACAAAAATGAAGTATGACACCTCTCCATTTGAAAAGCCCCAGCAGTCATCACTGTGAGGAACACCTTTATAATGTCCATGGCAGCTTGAGATGACACAGAGGGGTTCTGTGGTGAAACAACTTGAATCAGGAATGTCCTGGGTGGGACAGGAATGAGCGTGAGTAAGTGTGGCCTTCTGTCTATATCAAAGGCCTGGCAAAACAGGTACACTTGTACCAACTTGGCTGGGCAGGGGGACCCAATATGATCCAACATGTCAGAATTCTGCTGTGAAGATACATATTCTAGATGAGGCAAACACTTAAGCCTGCAGACTTTGAGTAAAGCAGATGATCTTCAACAGTGTAGGTGACCTTGTCCAGTCATTTGAGGCCTTAAGAGAAGGGGGTTATACCAGCCTACGCCTGTGGA
Organism: Muscardinus avellanarius; assembly: GCF_963383645.1. Taxonomy (NCBI): domain Eukaryota; kingdom Metazoa; phylum Chordata; class Mammalia; order Rodentia; family Gliridae; genus Muscardinus; species Muscardinus avellanarius. Next base: position 200,074,508 of record NC_137787.1, read on the forward strand.
CTTAATCTGCAACATCAGCTCTTCCTTGGTTTCCAGTTTACCAGGTGGCTCAGTGGATTAGGGACTTTTCAGTCTTTTAATACTGTGAACCAATTCCTTAAAATAAATAAAAATGTGAGGATGTGTAGGATCTCCCCACACACACAAAGGAAGGAGGCAGCGACACCAAGTCACTGTCTCAGTCATGGAGAGTATGTGGCAAAGGCAGGGCCCCAGCACTCTACTCCTGACCACTAGACTGAAAGCACTGATGTTTAGAAACCAGGAGGCAGATGGACAAAGACTCACTTGTCAGACAGTGTAGTCAGAGTATCTTTGCAAAAGAAGCTGGGCTGCAGCCCTTCCAGTCAACATTATCACCACTGCAATCCAAAACAACTGGCCACATAACTTAGAGAAAGGAAGATTTATTGCTCACAGTTTTTGGAGATTTCAGAGTTTCAGTCAGTGTCAGATGGCATCTGTGGAGCTCAGTGCATGGTGGTGGAAATCAGGGAGCAAACTAGGGGATGCAAAGACCCAAGCACAGTGCCTAAGGCCACAGCCCAGAGACCCACCTCCCCACCACACACACCCGCCCAGGTGACCACCAGGAAATTCATCGCAATCCTCATGACTACATTATATTAACTCTAACATGAGCTCTTCTGGGGACATTCTACATTTAACCGTAACAGCAGCCCTACTAGTGGGGTATACAACTGGACGGGGCTATGCCTCAGAGAGCCAGCCATAAGAACCAGGGAACAAGAGGAGGCTGGGCTTCACACGACATTAAAACCTGCACCCACTGCTTTTAACCGCAACAGCTGGAACACCTTCCCAGCTTCTCTGAGCTTCGTATGAACAACAGGAATGGAGAAAGCCTCTTCTCACAGCTGCTGGAGGGTTGTGTGGAAGTAGGCTGGTTCCAGGACAGGCAGTGGCTCACAGTTCTGGCAGGAGCAGAGCCCAGTTCTGGCAACTATAAATACGACATGCAGCCCTGGCCACATATGGACATCACTTTGCTGTCTCAGAGACCAAGATCAAGAGTTTGGGGGCACCTAAGGTGCCTTTGACTCAGAGTCAGGGTGGAGTCAGCACCAGGACAAGAGAGCCAGCGTCCCAAATGCAAAGTTTAAGGAGACACCAGTGGCCTGGGTCAGGGACATACAGGGCCGGCAATGGGGCAGGAGAGCCTCCTTGGATTTTCCTTCCTGCTTGCCGTGTTCTTCTTGTCCTTTCTCATGCAGGTTCCAGGCTGCACCTGAAGTGTGGATGGGAGGGGGTCATATCTGTGGATTGTAGAGAAGACAAAGGAAACTGGACCAAGGCTAGTCCAAGTACAGAAGAATCACTGTCCTGTAGTTGTATCTGATATGTACTTCTTTTTTTTTTTTTTTTTGGTGGTACTGGGGTTCCTGGAAGCCCTTCTACCTCCGGGCTACACTCCCAGACCTATTTTTACATTTTTTTTTAAATTTGGAAACAGGGTCTCCTAAGCAGGCTTCGAACCTGCGCAATCCTCCTGTCTCTGCCTCCCAAGCGCAGGGATGACAAGTGTGCGCCACCACGCCCGGTGATATGTACTTCTATATGGTCAAAAACATCCATCCACATTGAAGGTAGATTTCTTGGCTTAAGCGTTTGGGTTCTCTGCACTGCCCTAATAAATCAGCCAACTGTTCAGGTCTATATGCAATATCCATAGGTTAGCTTCACCTAGGAGTTAACCTACTGATATAATAAGTACCTTATCTTAAAAAGAACTTGAAGAATCCTCTGAGAGTCTGTATTACATACTCTTCTACTGGGTAACTGGAGGGCATAAAGGTCTTACACACTCCACACTCACAAGGCAATGTCCTTAAACCTTAACAGACTGTAAACTATCACATAATGAATATTTTTAGCCTCCCATCCATTAACTGTCTTGTGCTTAAGTACAAGTCCTCTACCACAGGCTAAATTTTACAGATCACTAGACCAATTTATTTTTTAATATATTTTTATTGGTGCATTGTAGTCAAACCTCACAATGGAATACAAGACTTGTTAGGATATCCAAGTACACATCATCCAATCAACCTTTAAACCTTTATCCAAATCCCCATCTCACTTCCTCCCTCTCCCTCAATCCCATGCTTGATTTAGTATTTAACATTGATATATTTATTTACGTACATCATGGGCTTTAAAGAGATTCCATCTTCCCCCATCCCATCCCCTCTAATTGGTCACCTTAATTGCTCCTCCATAGGACCCTTTCTTCCACTAGATTCCCTCCTATTACCCATTTCTTCCTAGTTTTGCATATGAGGGAGAGCATCCGATTTTTATTTTCTGTGATATTTCTTTCAGTATGCCACTTTGAAAGTTCCAATCCCATTCTTGAAGACCCCAGCACCTGCCTGGCCACTGGGTAGACTCTGCTCCCAGTCTTGCTGGCTCCAGTACTAGCCTTGTCTCATGGCAGGCTCCGATCCCAGTCTTGAAGGCCCCAGCACTGGCCTTATCTTTAGGCTAGCTTCTATCTTGGCCTCGCTGGCTCCAGCTACGGCCTCACCAATTGGCAGGCACTAATCCCAGCCTTGCTGACCCCAGCACTGGCCTCCCCCCTTGGCAGGCTTCAATCCCAGCCTCACTGACCTCAGTACCAGCCTCTCCCCTCAGCAGGCTCCGATCCTGGCCACACTGAACCCGGTACCAGCCTCTCCCCTCGGCAGGCTTTGATCCCGGCCTCACTGACCCTGGCACCAGCCTCTCCCCTTGGCAGGCTCTGATCCTGGCCTCAGAGGCCCCAGCACCAGCCTTGCCTGATGGCAGGCTCCAATTCCAGCCTCACTGACCCTGGCACCAGCTTCACCCCTTGGCTGGCTCCAGTCCTGGCCTTGGAGGCCCCAGCACTGGCCTTGCCTCACAGCAGGCCCCAATCCTGGCCTCGCTGGCCCCGGCACCAGTCTCACCCCTCTACAGGTTCCAATCCTGGCCTTGGAGGCCCCAGCACCAGCCTTGCCTCACGGCAGCCCTGATCCCAGCCTTGCTGGCCCCGGCACCGGCCTCACACCTTAGCATGCTCTGATCCCAGCCTCAAAGGCCCCAACACAGGCCTCGCCTCATGGCAGGCTCTGATCCTGGTCTCACTGGCCCCGGCACTGGCCTCGCCTCCTGGCAGGCTCTGATCCTGGTCTCACTGGCCCCGGCACTGGCCTTGCCTCCTGGCAGGCTCTGATCCTGGTCTCACTGGCCCCGGCACTGGCCTCGCCTCCTGGCAGGCTCCTGTCCTGGCCTCCGAGGCCCCACCTCCAGCCTTGCTGTCTTGCTGAGCATTGGGCTTGTTCTCTGCCACTATGATCAAGTCGTCTATAGATGTTCCCTCCCCCCCCCCCTTTTTTTGGTTATACTGGGGTTCCTGGAAACCCTTCCACCTCCAGGCTTTACTCCCAGGGACCCACTTTTTTATAGTATATATATTTTTATTTGGTAACAGGGTCTGTCAAGCCAGCAAGGCTGGCCTCGAGCCTGCGCTATCCTCCTGTCTCTGCCTCCCAAGTGCGGGGATTACAAGCATGTACCACCACGCCTGGCATTCTTTGATTTTTTTTTTTTTAATATGAGGGAGCAGTACATGTCTTTTGCAAAAGCTGGGACCCCAGATACCCAGTGACAATAAAATTTTGTCCTTCCTCCAAAGGCAGAGGTCCACAGCTTCACTCTGGAGAGCAGGCTCTGCTGCTCCATACATACCCTGGCCTCCCACTCTGTGCAGAGGAGCCTGGTGGCCATGAGGGCTGATGACTACCAGAACCCGCATTGTGGCGGCCCACTCCAACCATGCGGGGCTCCCTCTGAATCCCCCCAAACCCTTTTACTACTTAGCATGTTGTCCAGAAATCCCAACCATGTGTGGGAGGAGTAGTCTACTTTTGGGGAGATTTTCTCAGAAGTTCACAGTGGACTGGACTGGATCTGTCTGCCCCTCCAAACTCTGGTCACCACCACCGCTGCTGCTGCCACTGCCATCTCGGTTCTCTCCCAAACACCCTTCCCACACACTTTGTTTTCCAAAATTCCTGAGCATGTGCGGCATTAGCGGTATACCTTTGAGGATATTTCTTTAAAATTATGGTGTGGATTGGATTAAATCTCTGCCTCTACCAAATGCTAACCACCACTGCCACTGTCACAGCCATCTCGCTTCTCTTCCAAGCACCCTCTTCACACAGCATGTTGTCCCAAGTTCCCGAGCGTGCGCGGTGGTAGCGTTCTGCCTCTGGGGCTATTTCTTCGAAAGATCCAGGTGTGTTACATCAGATCTCTGCCTCTCCTGAATACTGGCCGCTGCCATTGCCGCTGCCTCCACCATCTCGATTCTTTCCCAAACTCTTTTCCCACACTGCGTGCTGTCCAGTATTTCTGAGCACGCACGATGGTAGCATTCCACCTTTGGGACAATTTCTTCAGAAGATCAGGGTGGGTTGGATTAGATCGCTGCCTCTCCCAAATACAAGCCTCTACTGCCACTGCAGCCGCTGCTGCCAACACCGCCTTCCTCCTAGGTCTCCACTGAGCTCCCTCCTTACAGATAATGTCCAGAATTCTTAAGCATGTAAGGAAGGAGCAGTCCCCCTTCGTGGGGATTTTTCCAAAAGTTCCAGGTCAGTTGGATATGTTTTGTCTCCAGAATTCTGGCTGCCATTGCAGCCATCATGACCCCTCTCCAATGATTTTTCTTTTATTTTTTCTTTTTCTTTTTTTTTTTTTTAATAAGAGAAGACAGTATGTGGGATCAGGCACTCAGCAGCAATGAATTTTTTCTCCCTTCCAAAAACGGAGTCCCACAGCCTCACCACACAGAGCAGGATCTGCTGTTCTAAGCACACCAGGGCCCCGGCACAGCACAGCGGCACTGAGTTCCTCGGGACACGCTGCTTGGCCTCCTGCTCCGTACCAGGCCTCCCGATACACGGGCTCGGCCTCCTGCCTGGCACTGGACCTCCCAGGGCGCAGGCTTGGCCTCCCACCTCCTGCCCAGCACCAGGTCTTCCAGGGCGCAGGCTGGGCCACCCGCCACCCGCCCGGCACTGGGCCTTCCGGGGTGCAGGCTGGGCCACCCCCACTAGACCAATTTAAAACATAAGGAGGCTTTGACAGCAAGGAAAACCTTACTAAACTTAGTAAAAAGAGATGTCTGAAGTAAATTTTTTGAATGGTAGAGTGGAGCAACTGGGTATTTCTAAAGTGAAGAACACCATCACCCCCATGATGCTGTCCACTGTGGCCACCTAGAACAAGCACCATCTTTTGCAAAGTATGAGCAGGTTCTGTCTGCCAGAAAGACTTTGCACTGTTTTTCTACAACCAAGGAGATGGTTTTCTTCCTGACTTGGGTTGTGTGACTTGTACAGTTCATGAGCACACCAGCTGAAGCCCTAGGGAGTATCACACCCATCCTCCACTGCACCCCCAGCATCTGTCTCTGGTTTCTACCTCCTAGACCGCCCCCCACCACATCCTCAGAAGGTGGGATAGATATTCCATTTAATTGCAGCACCCCCTTCCTTGGCTCACTAGAGATCCCATCCATCTCACCTGTGTCCAGCAGCCCAGAGCATATGTGGGTTAGATAAAACCAAACTAAGCCAGGCCACTGATTCTACTCCACAGCACCTGTAAGTCTGGAGGGCCCCCGATGACATGCAGGCAATGATTTTGCCTTTAAATGCACCTATGTGCACTAAATAATCATTACTAACACATGAAAGCTCTGGTTTACACAAACCAAGTCTAGCTGGACAGAAAGAGTCGAGAACTGTGTATTGATGCACAAGATGAGCCCCATGTAGACACGAGCTAACAGGACGCCATCTAAGATCTCTCACAGACTGAAGGCACTTGATTTTGACCTGAATGGGCACCGTTTGATGGATGCCTGCCCAGCAGCAGGTTGGGGCTCAGGGAAGCCTTCTCTGAGCATATCAGCCACACGTCAGTGAAAGATGGGAGGCGAGCATCTTCAGAGATGAACTGAAAGCCCCTGCTCCTCTCATCCTTCAGATCCATATGATCCCTTCTGATACTAAAGCTTTAGCTATGGAAATGAAAGGTGAGGTGCTTACGTCTCCTGTAGACCAAGCCCTTCTCTGACAATGAAGTCAACCTTTGTTTCTCAGGATTGTGTTCCTTAGGAGTCATCTCTACATGCCGAGAGTGCAGAGAAAACAAGTAAAAAAGTGGCAGATACCTAAATATTTAAACTATCCAAACCTCAATTTTGTCACAGATTCTGACTTCCTACAAAAATGAGTAGTTCAACATCGTAACATTTTGTTGAATCCAAATTTGACAAAATCATTACCCAAGATTTATAACTAGCTGATCCTAAAGTGAAGTGCACCCCCAAACCCCACGACGCTGCCCGCTGCGTGGCAGGACGAGTTCCTGCCCACCAAGGGCTGAGCGGTCCTCTGCCAGGAAGACTGTGCACTGAGCACTGTGTTCCGCGCTCGCCAAGGGGAAGGGCCACCTCTCCTCAGTTTTGAGCGGGAGAGAGTCCTGAGAAGAGCCGGTAATAATTCTCTGGTTCCACCCTCACGAGTTCACCATACATTCACGTTTAAAATTCCATGAATTAGCAAGCTTCCGGAGCCTACTCTCGCTCATTAAATAAAATGAGCATCACAAGAGTTCAGTGACGTGGAGTAGGGGGTCCATCGAAGTAGCAGGTGGGCACGATCACGTGGTGAACAAGGCCTGGCTGCTGCCGATTCCCTCAGTGACAGAGTCTGAATTCCTATCAAAAATTCTAATGCTTCAAAATAGGCAATACTGACATGTTTGTAATATTAGTCATCAGTTCAGAAATCACTCCAAAATTAAATGTGATGAAGAAATTGAGAATTGGAATATTCTAGCTATTTTTTTGACAGTTGTAGTGATAGAACTCAGAGCCTGGCCCATGCCATGTGAATGTTCTACCAAAAGAGATTTAATTTCTTTTATTGGTATTGTTTCTTATGAGAAATTATGTCAAGTTGCAATATCTGCACCTTCCACTTCATAACTAACAAGGAATTTTACTTCATAGAATAGAAAAGAAATGCCGAGGGCTGAGTGAGACATCCCAGGACATCCTACTCCATAGCAATCGCGCCGGCTGCTACTGAGGGACATGTAAGTGCCTCATGGTCAGCCAGGACTCCAGAGCCAGTGGGTGGAAAGTTCCAGGAAAGGAATGACCACAGGGCCACTTTACACTGTAACATTCTGTTCTCCTGAGCAGCCTGTTTCAAAGACATATTCATATTCCAGGGCTCATTGCTCATGGAATTTCAGATGGCTTTGCTACTTCTGTTTATGCCTGAAACCCAGGTAATATTTTGAATTTTTTAAATGCATTTCATTCCTGTGTCCTGAGAGAAAGCATCTTATCAGAATCCTTTGTACAGTCAGTTAATGAATCGTGATAAAACCCCATTATCACCCAGGTTCGTCTGGATTCAACTTTGTAAACAACTGATAACAATCTTTGCTTCTAAAAATGTGGTACTGGGTCAAGCGCTTCTAACTCATGATAATGAAGAGCTAGCCAGACCTAGCTCTCCAGTAAGGAAAGAGTTCTAGCGATCTTGGGGAGGTGTGCTGACACCCTTCATCCGCTCTGTGTGCTCAGGAATTCCTTCGCAGCCTCCTGACAGTTTGCATCCCATCCCCTCCTGCGCCACAGATCGAGTCGTTACTTGCTGTATCCTTCCATTGTTCAGTTTCTGTGTTTTGGCTCTGGCGTGTTGTTTACATACCAACTCCATACCACAGTGGCTTCCAAGGCCTTCTGGAATCAGGATGTGGCCCGGAGTCCCCGGCTCTAGATGACGTGGCGGTAAAGCTACTTCGTACGTAACGTGGTGTTTTCAACCATTACTCATTTTATGATACTGCCATTGCTCAATTTCTACCACACTGATAAATTTTGCCCTAAAGCTCAAGAAGGCAAACTATTAATTCCAACCAGAGGTCTTTATTTTTTAATACTTTGTAGCCTTACTTGAATGGGTCCTTCTCCATGGACCTATTCACTTAATGGAAAAAGAAAGGAACAAAACTTATTAGAACCATGGATTTATATATATATCTGGCGGGATCGTAGACATGGTGCCATTTAACAGTTAGCACAAAGACTCGGCTATAAAAATTGGCTTATGAATTTCTGAAGAGAAGGCTGGTTGGTTCTGTTTTGATTTTAAAACCATGATGCCATAAACATGGGACATATTAAACTTGGTAGCCTTGGAGCATAATCAGGTCTGAGCTATGAACCTCGTCTCATGACGAGTCCACTGGGCGATCTGCACTTTCCAGCCATCAGATCACAGGACTGTTTGTTGCCGCTGTTGAGTCTGAGTGAGTCTGAGTAGTGACAGTCTCCAGCTCCACCATAGGAAGACAATGGGAAGCCATAGCTGGCTCAAAGAAGGCTACAAGGATCCTGTCCGGTCCACCGCCACCTGTGCTGGGAGGCACCACCACCCCCTGCAGTTATGGGAACTGAAGACAGGTAAGTAGGAGCATGAAGCAGAGGGCAGACTGGCTGAGCAGAGAACGTGCCAGAGGGGAGGGAGCCAGAGATTTGGAAACAGCCTCCTGGGGTGATCTCTGGGGTGTCCAGAGTTTTTCATCTCTTGCCCTTAAAACCCACTCATTTATTTCCATGTTTTTCTAACCCAATTCTGTGGTCCCTTAAGCACACTGAACCAGCCTTGACTCGTTGATTTCATCTACCATTGGAATGGAAACAGCACACTGGTGGGGCCAGTGCTGGGTCACCCATGTGTCAGATCTCAAGAAGGGGGTTGGGCTGCACAGCCCATGCCAGGGGTGCTTTGCAGTCTTTAAGGGACATTGTCACATTCCGAGAGCCCAGAGCCACACTGGAAAGCAGGAGCATTTCTAGGAGCCACAGAGAAGGTTGAGCATAGTGAGAAAGAAGAGTGCTCCATGATGATGGATTGAAGGCTCGTGCCTTTAAATATCACTGGGAAAGTCTACAGTAGCAGCAACTCGGCTGTCTAGAAAGACAGCAGTAAGAAGGCACTCTGGTCCAGCCCTCTTGGGATCCACACGGCACAGTCAAACTGGGCTGCTGGGCTAATCTTACCAGTAAAAAGAAACAGGTACTTCCTTCTTTGTGAACACATGCAAGCATTTCCCACACTCGGAGCTGATCTGCTTCAAACACTGTGTTCCACTAATCCCGCTAACTGAAATCCTGGTCTAAATCCACAGAAAGCTTGTTATGATTGGATATAGATCCACGTTCAAGTTGATGCAATTAAGTCATGCAGATTGTGATCTCATCAGTGGACAAACGTATTGTAATGGGTTTACTGGACAGTGACCGAGGCAGGTAGAGTGTGGCTGGAGGAGCTGGGTCCCTGGGTGTGGTTCAGGGGCTGTGCTTGTGTCCTTGAACCCCCTGCCTGTTCTCTTGCCTCAGGTCTTTCTCCTCCTCCTCCCCCTCCTCCACCTCCTCCTCTTCCTCCTCCTCCCACCTCCTCCTCCTCCTCCTCCTCCCACCTCCTCCTCCTCCTCCTTTCCTTCTTCTTCTTCTTCTTCTTCTTCTTCTTCTTCTTCTTCTTCTTCTTCTTCTTCTTCTTCTTCTTCTTCTTCTTCTTCTTCTTCTCTTCCTCCTCCTTCTCCTTCTCCTTCTTCTTCTCTTTCCATTCCCTGAACTCCACAGATGTAACCTGACATGATGTGGACTGAACCCCCAAAGTCTCCAGAACTGTGAGAGAAGGAATCTCCTTCCTCTAAGTTTGGTGGTTAGGTGTTTTGGATTATAGCAGTGATAATGTAGAGTGGAACTGAGGTCAAGGATCAAAATTGTGCATTATTTCCAAAGGCTCACATTCGTCTTGAATTGCTTTGAACCTGAATATATTCTAAAAGCAGTCTCCATTTTATCCCTCACATTTAGAAAACAAGCCATTTGAAGGAACTATATCTTGTTTAGTTTGTTTTCTGAATAATTTATTGTCAGTGCATTTAGGTAAGGTAGTTAAGTAAGATATGGCTAAATATCTTTTCTTACTAAGGCTATAATTTCTTAGGTAATCTTGAAGTGGTTTCTGATAATGTTCATTAGATTTTAAAATGTAATACTGGTATCTCCACAAAACTCGAAACATATTATGATGTCAACTTAGATATGTGGGTTACAAGTGATTTGGAGGGAATGTGTTAGCCTTTGACAAAGGTGGCTTTGATGAATTTCTTTGATCAGTAAAGACAGGAAACTCAGAAACATTATAAGGCCACGACATTCCCGAATGTTTACAATCAAAAGGTAGTTGGCACCAAGAAAGCCATGAAGAAGAATCAAAATATTAGGAAATGCCATCGGAGCATGTGTTTTAACCTATGCAGCAGGGTTTTTAGATGGCGAAAGTCAGTAGCCAATGGGATGGACTCATCACTGGAACCTGCCCTAGGCTGGGATTCTCCCAGGAGCCTCGGGCTGCAGCAAAAAGGGCCAGCAGGAGGTTCCAAGCTCCAGAGGCTCTCCTCAAGCCTCCCCAGAGGCACTTTCCGAGTCTCTGTTTCCCAATGAAGTAAAGTACCTCTGGTAGCTGATCTGAGCCCCAACAGAGGCCCATGAGGAAAGAGACAAAGGGAAAAGGAAATTAATAATCTACAACATGTTACATATTGATAACAGAGCAAAGAATCATAAAATCCTTTCTGTGGCTACAGCAAGAACTCTGGTCAAGGACAATCGTCAGGCTGTCCTTCCTGCCCCCCTCCCCAGCACTTACTCACTCCCTGGGACCTTCAGCAAAAACCCTCTTCTTCCTCAAAGATGAAGTTTTGTGCTTAGACCTCCTGGAAGGTGCTCCCTTTAGTTGTTATTTTTGGTGCAAAATGAACACATCTTGGTAGAATCCATGACAAATCTGAGCCCATAACAACAGCTCAGGGACGCATAGTTAAGGGATTAAATGCAGCTTAATTTACAACAGAAAACATTCCATTCTTATAAAGCTGAGAAGTCTGAGGGAGAGAGTCCTTCCAATGGCTGCTTTCCTTCTCCGCACTGGAACATTAAAGTAAAATGTGGTCCTCATTCCCACGCTGGCATCCACAGGAAGGATCGCTTCTTTTCCACTTGGATGTTTAGGAGAGCAGAGATGAGGGATAGTCTTGTGAATGTGGGTACCATTTGAGGCAGGGTTGTACTTCTCCATCCCTGAAGCAGTCGTGCATCCCTTGGGGCATGGCCCCTAGAGGACAGCAGTGCTGGGCCCAATTGAGGCCGGACTTAGCAATGCTCGCTGTTGGAGATGATGTGAACAGCAAGTTGACCCTGGGTTGCTTTCTGTCGGGGCTAGAGTCTAATGGGAAGTCTCCAGCCCAGGTAGAAGAAGCACACTATTTTTCATTTACTTGGTGCTACGGTCTCACCAAGAGTCAACGAGGAGAAGCAGAAGCAGGTGGCCCCACCTGTGATTGCCTTTATCTCCACATAAACTCACAAGTCTAGGAGGATCGAGAAGAATTGAAAGGCAACTCAGTCACCCACCATCAGCAGGCTGGGCTTTGAATCCCCCCAGAGTAGGAGTGATTAATGTCCTAATACCCACCTGAGGGTCCCTGTCCTGTGACCGTGTGTGTGTGTGTGTGTGTGTGTGTGTGTGTGTGTGTGTGTGTGTGTTAAGGGCATTCTACCTCCAAGCTATACCCCCCAAGCCCTTTTTGGTTTTTGCTTATTTGGAACAGGTACTCACTAGGTTGTTGAGAGTCTCACTACATTGTTGAGGGTGTCCTTGAATCTGCAATCCTCCTATCTCAACTTCCCAAGTACTGAGATTACAAGCGTGTACCACCATGCCCAGCCACAAGTCCTTGCCTTACAAATCTGATCTGACAAGGTAGAGTAACGGTCTTTGGATTACTAGATGAATGGATGACTGATGGTGTGGCCTTATTTAGTGAAATAATAACATATGTAAAAGTGATGTGTCAACTATTTTAATAACTAGTTGATAGATATATGTGCTGTGATGGAAATTTTGTGTAGACCATTTCAATGTACCTTTATCCTGAGCACAGGTGAAGATTTATGAGACTAGCATGTCCTTAAGTAAGACTGTGGTAAGAGCAAAGAGGCTCCCTCCTACAACCTCAGGACCACATCAAATTCCTCATGAGCTCTTTGGGGCTTAGCCGCTACAACATAATGTGTGAGCCCTTTCAGTTAGTTTGAATCTTAAAGAGATTCACAGCTCAGAGAGGATTCGGGCACTTGTGAGAGTGAATGATCTTCAGGACCGATAACAATGAGGGCACTTAACAGGGTAAGTAACGAGCCCACGTCTTGGCAGTGATGCCGCGTGACTACAACCCTACTTGTCTCTGCGCGAGGCTCTACTCTGACCCTCTTAGCTACCCTAGAGGGACAGGTCTTATGGATCTGTTGGACGGTTAGGCACAAGTTCTAATACCTGCATCTTTTGTGATCAACAAATATAAAAATTCAAACAAGCTTCCACTAAAGAAACAATAAAAAACGGGCCATCAAACCGAATAGACACTTCTCAAAAAAAGAAGTACAGTCAATTAATATGTAAAAATATTCTATCTTATCAGCAACCAAAGAAATGCAAATCAAAGCTGCACTGAGATTCCACTTGATTCCAGGTAGAAGAGCAATCATTAAAAGTACAGACAGTACTGAGCCGTCGCGGTGCGCGGCTTACAATCACAGTATATGGGAGGCTGAGACCGGGGATTGCAGGTTCTCAGTCAGCCTTAGCTACTTAACGAGGCCCTCTGCAACTTAGTAAAACTCCACTTCAAAGTAAAGAATCAAAATAGGGCTGGGAAGGTAGCTTGGAGGTAGAAGGCCCCATTCTCAGCGCCACTGCAAACAGCAACAACAACAACAACAAAAATCTTACAGAAGGAGAGGTTCATTTTGGCTCCATTTGGGAGGTTTAGCCCGTGGTTGGCCAGCTCCAAGGCAGAAGCCTCCTGGCTGGCGGGCTGTGGGGAAGGAAACTGCTCAGCTCTTGGCAGCTGGGGAGCAGAGAGGGGGAGGGAAGAGCCGGGGAAGATCCAGTCCTAAGGCCGCCCCTCGGGGACCTTCCTCCTCCAGCCCACGGGCACCACCCAGTAAGTCCGCTCTGAAACTTGTGAGACCCTCCACAACCTAGTGAGATCCTGTTTCAAAATAAAAAATTAAATAAAATAGGGCTGGGGTGTAGCTTGGAGGTGGAACGCTCCTGGGTTCAATCCCCAGTACCGCAAAAAAAAAAAAAAAAAAAAAAATACAAACAATAAATAGGAACCCTTGTGCACTGTTGGTGGAATTATAAACTAGTGCGACCCCTATGGAGATCAGGAGAGAGGATCCTCAGAGGACTGAGAATGGACCCACCAAGTGACGTACCATATCTTGATATGTTTCCAAAGAACTAAAGTAACTGGGTTCCATCCCCAGTGCGACAAAAAAAAGAAAAAGATTACACTAAAAGTAGTGATAAGAATGCGTGAGTCGCCCTGCTTCCATGTACTGGGAAGTCGCTATACGCTGGGATTTTAATGGGTTTTCTTATCCATTGATGGCACTTTCCCTCACTACCTGTCATTCCAGCAAGAGGGGATTGCCCGGCCTCACTTCGAGGCCGAGAACAGCGCTGGGGTTTCAGGGACAGGGCCGGCGTTGGAGCAGAGCCCAGTGCTTGCGCTCTCTGAGTAGAACTCCTTGGCCCCTCCGCGTAGCTTGCCAACCTATGTGACGGATGAGCGTCCTGCACCGAGGCCCGCTCTGCACTCTCGGCTTGCTGTTCTATTTCTGGTGCTGTGCCCGCCCGGGACGGGGGCTCTTGCTGGCTGCGGGGGCCGCCTGTGGGGGCAGAGCTGGCCGAGCAGTGGGGCCTTCCACAGCCCATCGCTGCGGTGACCACCTGACGTCAGCAGCGCTGTAAACGATTTCAAACAGAAGGGCTCCAGCTGGTCACGGAGCTACAGGATGCCCTTATTAGGATGTGCATCATATAAATATAGATGTGTACATAACATAAATATAGATCCCCGCAGTACACTCCGTCCTGCCTTGTTTGCACAGCCATAAAGAGCTCACGGTGCTCGTCAGGACCGTTGCCCTCCAGGAAATGCGACGGGCTTGCAGCCTCAGCACCAAGGAAAAGACTCGCGAGGAGAAGCTTGGTTTTGTTTTGTTTCTAACCCGTTATTTCAGAGGGGACGTTGAACTGTAAGGTCAAGGCACAGGAGCATGTCTTGTGCTTTTATCTGAAGTGTTTTAAAAAGTGATAATTTAAACGTTCGATGAAATAAAAAAGAAAAATGAAATGAGAAACAGACCAGAGAGCATTCACTTCCCTCTGTCTGCCTTGGTGAGCGCGGCCGTGGTTGTCTGGGAGCCTCTGGCAGGAAGCCACATCGTGAGTGCCTACCAGTAGGAAGTCCTGAATTTCTAGAATACCAGTTATCCAGCTCCAGAAACGTTGCATGAGAGGACACATTTCCCTGAATATCCATCCGGGGATGTTAGCCTCACCCTATTATTATTTTAAATTGATTTTTGTTTTTAGATTATAAAAGTAGTAGCTATTCAATGCAGAAAACGTGGAATGCCAGGCATGGTGGTGCACGCTTGTAATCCCAGCATTCCAGAGGCTGAGACAGGAGGATCTAGGTTCGTGGACGCCCATATCTACTTAGAGAGGCCCTTTGCAACTCAGTGAGACCCTGTTTCAAAATAAAGAGTAAAAAATAGGGCTGGAGGTGTAACTGGGAGGTTGAATGCCATCCCCAGTACTGCAGAAACAAAACAAAACGAAAACACAGGGTATTTTTTTAAGTGCTCAGCTATTCATACATCCCTCCTCACCCTGAGAGTAACATTTTGGTAACTTGTCTTTCTGGGAATTATTTTGCATTCTTATGCATGTATCAAATTTTTCTCTGGCTAAATAGTATCTAGCCATTCTTACTAAGCAATATCTTGTAACATTTTGCCAAGTTTCAAATATCCTTTAGTCTGATGTTTATTTATTACATGTACAAAATCTATTGTATGGATTATCACTATTTCCTTAAACCAAACTCCTAATGCTAGAGTTTTCAGCTTTACACACACACACACACACACACACACACACACACACACACACACAGTTATATATAATTTGTGTGCAATCTTTAATAATTCCAGCTAATTATTACTTACCTACCTAATATCTATTTTTTCCTCTTGCTTGAAAATATGGCCCTGATGGGTCTCACTGTGGAGCTACCCCAGCTAAATTCTTTCTTCCCTTGGTACAACAAAGCCTAGTCAACACAGTATAAGCTGAAAATGTGCAGTGGTACTTCTGCAGCAGCCTTTGGAGGGGCCGATGAGGCTGGCCACACCCGTGGTCTGACACGTTTGCTGTGACCACTTCTATTTTCTTGTCTGGGAGGCAGATGTGATGAGTGGGAATAGGCCGCCATTCTGGGACCATGAAACCCATCAGCTAAGGAGGGCCTGGTGGGAAAGGCAGAGCAAACTGGATCCCACAGCATCACAGGGCCACCCTGGCCCTGGCTTCTTCCATCCTGAATGCTTGTAACAAAATAAACCTCTGTTGGTGGAAGCCATTGCTCCCTGGAGTTTACTACTCAAAACAGAGCACAACACTGCACAACACTAACAGAGCTGTCTATAAAACCTGAGCACTGTAACTGCGGAGTCTCAGAGCGTCCGGAGCTAAAGACTTTGGACTTAACTATCAACTTGCGTCCCAGAACATCGGTATCTCTACTAACCCTGACCACCTGTGTGTGGGAGGGTTCACTGCCAGCTGTGGCCACCGCTGCCCGTCACCAGTCCCCTCCCTCGATGTGGCCACAGCTGCCTGCCGCTGGCCCGGCCCAGCCCTCCCCTGGCCGCCTGTCCCCAGCCCCAGCCCCAGCCCAGCGGAGCACAGCAAGTTACTCCATCTGGGCTTGTTTCCACTTCTTTGCCTGCAGAAGACTCCGGGCATGTGTGCTTCCAGGCGCTTTGTTGGCCTTGTGTTTCTCCTTCTATGTACGTATCACCCCTGCATTCCATTCCCTCCTTCTCCCCAGGATCGCTAGCGGAAACCATGCAGACAGTGACTGCATATGGCCACGCTGTAACCGCAGGACCCTCTCCTGACGCAGGCACGCAGCGGGGCCGGGTGGTGGCGGCAGGGGCTGGCCAGCCCCTGGGTGCTGAGGCCGCCTGCCGTGGGCTCCAGCGCGTGCTGCAGGAGCTTCCCTGAGGACTTGAGCAGAAACGCCACCAGCCCTGCTCCGTCCCGAGGCTCCAGGAGCTCTGCCCTGGCATCGCGGAGACCTCCCATCGTCTGCTGTAGTCGGGCACCCATTCCCACAACAGTCTCCAATCACCTTCCCAGGGCTCGGGCAGCCTGGGCGGCCGGTGGACTGGGTGCGTGGACCCTTGGGAACTGGAGGTGGCCGATGCACCCCAGGACCGCGGCCCTTGTCTTGCCAACGTGGTCTTGCCGTGAACTTAGAAAGCAGGATCGCTGAAGTATGTTGAAGGAGACAGGCGCCTCTGTGCACGTCTACAGCCAAAAACTAAATCCCACCCCTTCCCTCACTTCTCCAACAGCTCTGGGGAAAGGCGGCCTGGGCGGGAAGCCTTGTGCCCTGGTCCTTGGCCGGTGCCACTCCTGTTTGCAGGTGGCACTGTCTTGCAGGCTGCTGAGGGCCTGCTCAGCACAGGCCACTGCTCTTGCTGAGGCTGGGGGCTGACGTCACAGTGCGTCTCAGCAGAGCCACACAAATGAACACCGGCTCTGCACTGCACAGCCAGCGTGCCAGAGAGACTGCAGCCCCGGGCGCAGTGGCTTCCTACGCCTGGCTGTGCAGCTCTCTCCCCTCCTGAGCCAGGCTCTGGCCTCTCCTAAACAAATGATGAAGGCAGCCTCCCCATGCTCAGCGTCAGCCACAATCACCTTTCTCATTATTTTCTTTAGTTTTATTTATTGATTTACTTAGAACTGGGGGTTGATCCCAGGGGTGCTCTACCACTGAAGTACTGAGAAGAACTGAGATGTTCTTTTTTCAATTTTGAAACAAGTTCTCGCTGACTTGCCGAGCCTGATTTTGAGCCTGTGATCCTCCTGCCTCGGCCCCTCAAGTACTGGGCTGACAGGCACGAGCCACTGCCCCAGCCTCTTTGGCTTTATTTCATAGTGTGCATCACCTCAGGGAAGACTGAGCTCGGGAGCGAGCCGAGCGCTCTGGCAGCACAGCCTCCCCGGGCATGATGGACACACGGCACGCTCTTCTCTGGCTTCGCCCAGCCCTCCCTTGCAGATGCAGCGAGGACACAGCCAAGTGCCTTGGAAACGAGGCCGGCCTCCTGCCCCACCCAGACTACTGCTGCGGCCTCCTGAGGACATGGATCCAAAGTGATTGTGCTAGGTCCCCCCACCCCACCCCTCCAGAGGACCCGCCCCCTCTCCCACGCTGGCCTTCCTGCTCCAGGGCACCGTGGAATCTGCCCTCCTCCTGTCCCAACAAATAAAGAAGTTAAAGCCCCATTTCGAGTGGACCCCTGCCCAGAATGAAGCCATGCCTCCCCTCTTGTTCCTGTAGTCTCCCCTAGATCCCCCTGCAGGACCCCCAAACACAGCCCTTTATGTTGGACAGTAAGCTAAGTGTCTACAGGAGAAAGCCCAGGCCTGGGGAGCCCCGGGCCTGGCTCCCGTCTCCCTGCCAGGGGAGGAAGGCCACTGGAAGGAAAACTCAAGGACTCCCTGTCTAGCTCTTTCCACAACACCCCTGCTGTGACACTGCCTCCATCCCGGCAGGCCCATGGCATTGAAACAAGTTGTTTTAAAATATGCCTTGGATAAAAAATAAAATATGCCTTGGGAGGCTGAGACAGGAAGATCGCAGGTTTGCGGCCAGCCTAGCTACATTAGGGAGGTGCTTCGCAACTTAGATCCTGTTTTAAAATAAAGAATACAAAATAGGACTGGGGGTGTAGCTTGGAAAGAGAATGCCCCTGGGTTCAATCCCCAGTACTGCAAAAATAAATAAATAAATAAGTAAAATATCAATAAAAAGAAATAAAAAGTGACACTGCAACTGTGATACCACAGAAATACAAGTGACCATAGGAAGCTATTAAAATTATTTGCTAAAACACTAGCAAACCAGAAGAAATGGATAAAGTCCTGAGCAAATATAGTCTACTAAAACTGAATCAAGAAGAAGTAGAACATTTAAACATACCAATAATGAGTAATGAGACTGAAGTATTAATTAAAATGTCTCCCTTTCCAAAAATCTTCCAGGATCCACCAAGTGATGTGCACACACATTAATGAATGTATCACTTTCAATCTCATTATTATAACAACGTACCAATAAAAGCCTGTGTGTATAAAAAATAAAATAAAATTCACCTTTATTAGGCACCTTCAGCATCTATGAAACAGAGTGGAATCTCACACTAAGCTTGTCATTTCAGGTGCTATGCTAATTGCTCAAAAAGTGAACCCATACTAAGGACAGGCCCTGGCATCCCCGAGTGCCGTCCAACACAGTGCTGTATGCCACTGTTAGGTGCACGTGGTAAAGAGACGAGAGAGACCAGGAGCACTGTAAGTATTTTAATGTGGTCCTCTTGGGGATTGGGGCTGAACCACCCTGGAGACCTGTGGGCCCCTCTAAGGCTGGAGGGGAAATGCCTCTCTTTTAAGGCATTCATCTTGGGGGTGGGACCATACGTGGAAATGTCGCCCCTCTCTCACGACATCACCTGCCTCGTGATATCGCCTGCAATATCACCCAGAAGAGTCTCCTCTTTTCTAGGGTTCCGCCCCTGCAGGAAGGGGGAGGGACCCAACCTGTCATGCTGGCCTTTTGGTGATAATGGGCAGAGATTTGAATCTTAAACTACTTCCTGCTATCAAGGGGCATCGTAAGGTGGGCCCTCAGCCTGGAGAGGTCGGGTCCTCCAGAAGTGGGCAGGTGGGAGTATGGCTGTGGCATGAGTCGGAGGTTACCCTGGACAGCTTGGTGATTGTGCTCGAGGAGACTTTAGCACAGGAGGAGTTATGGCAGTATGGCATCCGAAGAGGGAGAGCACCGTAGTTTGTGAACAAGTGGACCTGCTAAAATAAAAACATCAAAGAGAATTATGCCGAGAAAAACAAAGCTTAGTACGCCCCAACACTGTGCAAGAGAATGTGTCATGGGACTGTTGTAACGCAGCCCTTTTTAGTCGGGTAAGATGATGCCAGTTGGGGTCCCCCAGCAGTTTGGCTGCGGTAGGTGTGGTGAGGATCACTGTGAAGGGCCCAGTTCACCGTGGTAGGAGATGTTTTGGTTGAAGTGACTTGAGGAGGACTTGATCCCCTGGCTTAAGGGCCTTGATGCAGGGTGTGGAGCTGCTTTTTTAGTCCTGCGTTGGGGAAGATACCGGTAGCATGTCCCCTAAGAAGGTGCCTGAGGAAAGACAAGTAAGAAAGATAGGAAGACAAAGGAGGGGGATCCGAAGGGAGAACGTAATTAAGCAGGAAAGGGCGAGCGTATAGCAATTCAAAGGGGCTCATAAAGGTGGGGCTTTGAGGGGGTGGCCTGAACACGGGCCAGAGCTAGTGGCAGTTCAGGCCATGATACTCGCAGCTCTAGAGAGAGTTTTGTTAGGTGGTTTTTAAGGATCCCACTCATTTTTTTCTACCTTTTCTGATGACTGTGACCGATATGGAATGTGGAGCTTCCATAAAATGCCAGGAGATTGTGCCACCTGTTGAGTAACCTTAGAAATAAAAGCTGGTCCGTTATCAGACTGTAAGGAATTAGGGAGAAGGGCAGTGTGCTGTTTGGACACTTCTAGGGAGGGACCACAAAGTAAAAGTCATCCACATATTGTAACAGAGAACTAGGCTCCAAGGGGCACTGGAGGAGGTCCTGTGCTAGAGCCTGTCAAAGAGGTGTGGGCTATCTTGAAAACCCTGGGGGAGGACAGTCCAGGTTAGTTGTTGAGCAACCTGGGTATCGGAGTCCTCCCAAGTGAAGGAAAAAAGGGGTACAACTCAGGATGCAGAGAAATTGTATAAAACACATTCTTTAGGTTGAGAACTGAAAAGTGGGTGGTATTGGGGGGAATCTGAGATAAGAGGGTATAGGGATTAGGGACAACTGAGTGGATTGGGACCACCACATCATTAATTAAATGGAGGTTCTGGATTAAATGATAAGTCCCATTAGGCTTTTTAACTGGGAGAATGAGGGTATTGTAAGGGGAATTTGTAGGAATAAGCAGTCCCTGGGCCAGGAGATGAGAAATAATGGGTTTAAGCCCATGTCAGTGAAGGGATATGGGAAACTGGGAGCGGGCAGGAAAATAGTGGGGTCACGTAGGACAATCCGGACTGAAGTGTGGTGGGTCACCGCGACTGAGGGCCTGGTATCCCATACTATAGGGTCAACCAAATCTATTGGAAGGGGAGGTTTGACTCCCCGGCATCATCTGTGGCTGCAGCCATTAAAAGTATATTAGAGGAAACAGAAGCCGTGGGGAAATTAAATGAAAGTTCAGCCCCAATTTTGGTTAAAAAGTCTGTACCTAAAAGGGGGGTAGAACATGAAGGGACAATCAGGAATGGATGGTTTACCATAAAGGTCTCCAAATGGCATAAAAGGGGGCCTGTAGTACGTGGGCAAGAAAACATGCCAACAATCCCCTGAACTGTGATTTGGGAAGGGAAACTAGGTCTTGAGAAGGAAGGGAGGACAGAGTAGGTAGCTGCTATATTAATCAAGAAGGAGACTGGCTTACCTGCTACCTGGAGAGTTACCCTGCGCTCAGCTTGAAGGGATAGTATCATGTGATTCCTCTTTTTTATTCCGTCACCCCTGTCATTATAATCCCAGTGAAGATCCTCAGAAGGAACTGCAGCTGTTCCAGTAGGGAGCTGTGGATTGGTTAGGTGAGCCTAATCGGCCCATTCCTTGGCAGCCTTAAGAATATGATCTCATTCATCTGAAGATAAAGAGGAGGTTAAAATGACATGAAGATCCCGCCAAGTTAAATCATATGCTTGTACAATATGTTGGAATTCCTTAATAAAACCAGAGGAATTGGCTGAAAAAGAACCCAGTCTCTTTTGAAGTTGAGCAAGGTCAAGTAGGGAAAAAGGAACATGGGCCCAGACCATGCCTTCTGCACCAGCCACCTCACAAAGCAAGGCCAAGAGAGAAGGTGGGGGTGCCTGGAATGGGTAGGGTGACCTACAGGGGTAGACAAGGGGGAGGTAAGCGTTGGTCCCTTAAGGGAGGAAGGCAAGGGAGAAAAGAGTGGATTAGAGTGGGAGGCTGCCCCAGAATAAGATGAGAACCGCGGTGGTAAGGAGAGGTCTTGTGGGCCAGGGTCATCAGGAAATGGGGCCTGTAACTCGGCTGGGTCAGATTCCAGCATCCACGTGTCATCACAAAATGGCGACCGCGAGACAGCAGAATTGCAAGCCTGTGACCCAGAAAGACCACCAGGTGGCACCTGTGAGTTGCCACCGTGGTGACCAAGATGGCAGCTGTGGCTGGCGGGAATCCCTAGCGAGTATGACTTGAGCAGTAGAGCCAGGAAGGGTGAAAAGGGAAAGCTGGGAACGCATAAACAGAAAAGCCTGTACGTACAGAACCTCTGACCATTTACCTGCCTGTTAGCAAAAGTTACTGAGATCAGTCAACATTTTAAGATCTAATGTACCCATCTCAGGCCACCGAGAACCATTACCCAACTCATAAGTGGGCCAGACCTTTGTGCAGAAAAATATAAATCGCTTGGGGCACAGTTCCCCAGATAAACCTAGAGTCTGGAGATTAGCCAGAACACGGCCTAGTGCACACTGGGAGTCTGTCTTTGATGGCTGGCTTCCCTCCATGACTGGTCAGCGGGCGAGGACAAAAATAGGAATTTGGCGTCCCAAGATCCTGCCTAATGTCCAGAAACAATGTGGTTGTATTAGTATAGGATGTCTCCGTTCCCTTTACGCAAATGTAGGGCAGCCTAGGTACCCCCCAGAGAACTTGGGGACCAAATATTTGGGTTTATTTAACAGCTGTGAGCCTAAGTCTGGAAGAGGCTAAAAGCTGGAACCCACTTGTCCAAGGAAGGAGAAGCTTACCACAGTGTAGTGTTATCAGCCAGTGCTGAATGGCACCGAAGCGCTGAGAGGCTACAGGGGCATGCCGTGGAGCTGTTGGGTGGAATTAGGGCTGGATGAGATTTAAGATGTTCCCTGGGGCTTGGCAGGGTGGTATCAAAGACGTGGCTGCCAGGCGTGGTGGTGTATGCTTGTAATCCCCGCACTTGGGAGGCGGAGACAGGAGTATTGCACAGGTTTGAAGCCAGCCTTGCTGGTTTAAGAGATCCTGTTTTGAAATAAAAATATAAAATAGGTCTGGGAGTGTAGCCTGGAGGTAGAAGGGTTTCCAGGAACCCCAGTACCACCGAAAAATAAAAAAAAAAGACTGTGGCTGGCTCTCTGGGCTGGATGGGAGTCTCTGGGCCGGATGGAAGTCAAGACGGCCGCCGGCTGATCCTAGGAGGAGTGTCTGGCTGGGTGGTTAGATGGCTGCTGGCTCCCAGGGCAAGCATGCGGCTGGGGAAGATGGCCACTGGCTCTCACAGAGAGCATGCAGTGGGAAAGATGGCTGCCAGCTCTCTGGGAGAACGTGCAGCCGGATGGCATGGTTACTGGTCCATAGTACAAAAAACAAAAAACAGCTGTCAGGCGCCCACCAGACGCTGAGGCTGGGCCACGTGGTGTGCGCTCCCGCGGGTGGCCAGAGTCATCGCCCAGGTAGGGTGGGAGGTCTAGAGTCTGGGAAGGGAGGGACGCAGGGCGGAGGAGCCGCAAGCAGAGGGAGCAGGGAGAGGAACCCGGGTGCTTGTCCGGGTGGGCCGAAGGTCGGGCCTAGGCGGACGGTGCGGAGCTGCAGTGGCGGGATGTGGGGATGGAAAAGGGTTGCTTACGGTCTCCAGTCAGGGCAGGCATGGGCCAGCGGCGGGGCAGCAGCGGATCCGAGGTGGAGGAGGTCCCAGGGCAGCGGTGGCTTTGGAGGGCTGGCTGGCGGGTGCGGTCCCAGCGGATCTGTGCGGTTGGCGGATCCTGGATGGTGGAGGCCGCACAGAGCACGCAGCGGGAGCGGCAGCAGCAGCGGCAGGGAATTTTAAAAAATATTTTTTAAATTAAATTAGCACCAGGTGTGGTGGCACACACTTGTAATCCCCACACTTGGGAGGTGGAGACAGGAGGATCGCGCAGGTTCAAAGTCAGCCGCGCTGGCTTAAGAGACCCTGTTTCCAAATAAAAAGTATAAAATAGGTCTGGGAGTGTAGCCCGGAGGTAGAAGGGCTTCCAGGAACCCCAGAAAGAAAGAAAGAAAGAAAGAAAGAAAGAAAGAAAGAAAGAAAGAAAGAAAGAAAGAAAGAAAGAAAGAAAGAAGGGAGGGAGGGAGGGAGGGAGGGAGGGAGGGAGGGAGGGAGGGAGGGAGGGAAAAAAATTAAGTTAAATTAAAAAAAAAAATCATCCCAGGTCTCGGCAGCAGATGTTTGGTGTGTGCGGTAAAGAGACAAGAGAGACCAGGAACATTGGGGTTGGATCTCCCTGAAAACCTGCAGGCCTCTCCAAGGCTGGAGGGGAAATGCCTCTCTTTTAAGGCATAAGTCTTGGGGGTGGGACTAGGCATGGGAACGCTGCCCCTCTGCCTCCCGATATCCCTGCGATATCTCCCGGCAGAGTCCCCTCCTCCTTTTCAAGCCCCCTGTGGGAGGGGGACCCGACCCGTCAGCCATGCCCTCCCAGTGCACCCTCCCACATGGCTTTGTGCAGGGTGGACAGACAGCCCTTCCTCTGAACATTTCATTCAGAGACTTTCCTGGAATCATAATTTCAGCTCTGTCTAGAAAATTAAATGAACATGCTAGCTGGTCCAGTCAGCAATCCTACAGCGATCATCTAAAAGATTCGCCATGTAACTTAAAGGAAAGAAGATCAATTTTCTTATGGTTTCGGGTTCAGTCCATGTGAGGCTGGGGACCGCGGATCTCAGAACAGGCTGGCAGGAACCGGAGAGAGGAAGAGCACATGGGCTGCGCTCACATCACAGAGCCCAGAGGCCGGGGGGGGGGGGTATTTGTATAACCCAAGGCTACACCCCGGGGCCCTCCTCCAGCACACCCTACCAGCCCTGGGTGCCACACAGCTAAACCCACTACGAAGGTTTATCCACTGCTGGAATTACACCCCTCATGATTCCGCCACATCAACTCTGAATATTAGTAAATGAGCTCTTCAAAAGACATTTATGTCTCACTCTGACAGCAGCTATTGAGTGAGCAAACAACTCAGACCAGTGACGTACTGTTGAAGATGATGCCGTGGGGGTCAGCAGTCACTGCCCCCAGGGACCAACGCTGGGGGGCCTTGTCCCCAGAGCCGACCCCAGCAGCGCAGGCTCCACTGACCTCCGTCCCGCAGCTGTCTTCTCTGCCTGCCACTTCCCCCTCTCAGGAGAACCCAGTCAGAGATGGAGGAGAAGTAGCCCTCTTTCTTGTGAATTTATTCAATAAAGAAGTTAAAGCCCCATTTAGAGTACACACCTAGCCAGGATGCGTCCACACAGCCTATTAACTGCTTTCTTCCCAAGGCATGAGCACCCCCGGCGGCTGGGTTGGAGGGAGGGCACAGGAGCAGGAGGCCCCGAGGTCTGTCCTCACCTGCCTCCCATCAGGGTCTTATTTCTTTGCTGTATTTGCTACTCTGTTTAAGTACCGAGGCCCGTGTTGTTCATTTTGGAGAGGGCTGGGGACCCGGAGCTGCACACGCTGGAGACCTCCCAAGGCGGTCCTACCCCCCGACTTTTTTGTGTGTTCTTTTGAGCAGATCACCCCTGAGGACCTGACAGGGAGGAAGGGAGGTGGAGGAGAGGCAGGAGGCAGCGGAGCTGCACTGTGGCCCGTGTGAAGCCTGGCATCCCTCCTCCAAGTCCCCCTCCCTGGGCTTGTATCAGGAAAAGGAAATCAGCCGGGCCCACTCACTCACCTGTGCCTGAGGAGGAGCTCTGCCCCAGGAGTAGGCCAGGGGTCCTGAAGACCCTTGACACCCCTCTCCATGGAGGAATTCTCCCATTCCCTCTGAATTCACAGCCCTGAACTGGCCTCAGGAAAACCCGGGACGAAGGGGAAGCAGACTTCCAGGACATCTGCAGCCAGCCAGATCTGCACACACCCAGGACTCGAAGGCTGGGGGGAACAGTCCCGAATACTGAGCACTAGCACTGTGTCTGTCCCAATACTAGCACTGAGCACTGTACAGTGGGGGGAACAGGCCCGAATACTGAGCACTAGCACTGTGTCTGTCCCAAACTGCTCCAGGGCCCAGAGGCACGTGTGTAGCAGAGGGCCTGTGCCCTGCAGTCCTGAGCTCCAGCTCACCGTGTTTTCAGAACAGCTGCCTGTGTCCTGCAGGCCCAGAGCTCCAGCTCACCGTGTTTTCAGAACAGCTGCCTGGTGTCCTGCAGGCCCAGAGCTCCCACAAGCATTCTGAGAAGCTGAAGAGATGCTCTCTCCCAGCCTGAAACTGCGAGGTGGGTGGGTTCCCCGGGTTCCCCACCCCCGCCACTTGCCCCCTATCTTTTATTTTCTTTATTAAGGCTGACAAATGAGGAAGAAAATGGAAAAGAAAAGAACAAAACAAGTGTCCCAGGATGCTGGGAAATAGCTTCTATTTATAGCTGGGTACATTCAGACATGTAAACACCTCCGTTGATCGCGGCCCCTGCAGTGTGACCCTGGGGATCACCCAGCG
>NC_137787.1:201605369-201677257 GCF_963383645.1 Muscardinus avellanarius
GGCCACTGGGCTTGCTCCTGGACACCAGTCTTGGAAGTTTGCCCCTCACTACTTCTGATTGTTACCGCATTAAGACAGACTTGAAACATATGACTTCCTGACATAATTGATGATGACAAGCCCTGTTGGTCTGGCCTCCGTGTGTAAAGTTCCCCTGCAGGCCAAGCTCCGAGCCTGCCCTGGATCTGCTCCAGGTGCGACGTAGATACCCCTGGGTTCACTCTCCAGTCCCACACCTAAAAAAAAGTTCACAGAAGGAAAAGAAGTGAGCTTACATGTTTTTACAGCAGCAAGGCCTCGAGAGGAGGGGGTATGGCCGCCGCTGCCTGCTCCCTACCCAGCCAGGCCAGAGAGTCCTATTTATGGAACATGCTTAGTTATGACCGTTCCTGTAGGTTTTCAAGGGAAAAACAGCACAGCAGATTTCCGGGTGAAAGCACAGTAGCAAAAGTTGCAGGTCTTTTATGCTCCGGATAGGACATGTTCACAATGGCTTGTTCTTCAACTTCTTCCTCCTAGCTGGGGGTCACGTCCCCATGCCTCAGTAAGCCAGGCATGTGTATCAGTGGAAGATGATTACAATGATTAGTCACATGTCCCCCAAGTGGGGGAAACATCCATGCGAGCCATAGTCAGCAATGTGGCTTGTGGACTGATCATTGATGGAATATAACATGCAAAGCCACAAATGTAAAAATTGCTCTTTAGCTAGACTTCATGTGTTACCAACTCATCTAGCTGGAAAAGGCCTCTGAGCGTTAGTACGGACACGGAAATGGCCTAGGAAATCGGATGGAAGCGCAGGTGACGGGCAAGGCTGAGATATTTGATTGAAGTCCTGTGGTCCCCATTTTCCACGCAGCTGTGTCTCTGTCTCTCTCCCGTTTGGACATTCTCAAAATCGGGCTGTTTGTGAAGCCCAGTTTCTCCTCGTAGAGTTAGAGGTAGTTGTCCGTGAGTCATTCATAGGTTGAAGACAGCAGGCAACAGCAGCCAGCGCTGACCCAGGCCTGCTGCGCCCTCAGCGTGCACGGTGCCATGAACTGCCGGTGTGGCCCCTTGTTGATGCCGACATCTCCCTGGGGGCCGAGAGCGAGTCAAATATGGCCTCTCCGGAGATGGAGGCTCTGGGGTGCTCAGGCTCCTCCTGGATCCCGCAGCTCTGAACATGCCTGCTAACAGCTCCTTCTAGCCACTTGGGGTCCTGGCCCCATACAACAGTCTCCCCATACGTAAGATTTCCTTTCTCACAGTTTCAGCGGCCTTTAGTTAAATCTGGTCCAAATATATCAAATAGAAAATTTCAAAAGTGAAGAAATTCTTACATATTAGATTAAGTACCATGATGAAATCTCACATTGTCACGCTCTGCCCTACCCAGTGCGTAAACTATCCCTCTGTTAGCGTGTACGCGCTGTATATGTTGTTCACCTGTTACTTAGCAGCCGCCCGGGTTATCAGACTGGCTAGTGCAGTGTCCAGGTAACCCCTATCTGACTCAGCGGCCCCAGGGTTTAAGAGTAGTGATGCTGTTAATCTGGATATGGCAAAGAAAAGCCATAAAATGCCTCCTTCAAATGAAAAGGTGAAAGTGCAGCAAGGTATTTTGAGAGAGAGGAGAGAGAGAGAGACAGAGAGAGAGAGAGAGAGAGAGAGAGAGAGAGAGAGAGAGAGAGGAGAGAGAGGAGAGAGAGAAAGAGAGGGAGAGAGAGAGGAGAGATATTTACATTCACATAGTTTTTATTACAGCAGCTGTTATAATTTCTCTATTTCATTATTGTTGTTAATCTCTAATTGTGCCTATTTTATAAACTAAACTTCATCATAGACATGTACAAAGAGGAAAGCATAGTGAGCGTAGGGTTTGGTTACTATTTTTTGGCTTCTTGCGTTCACTGGGGACCTTGGAAGGCATCCCCCTTGGACAGGGAGATGCTGTACTGTCCAAAGCAGCATGCCCGCCTCCATCACGGTGGAATTCAATGACATTCATTTTGGCAAAGCATTAGAACCACACAGAAAATATTTCTAAAAACCCACCTACAGATAAGTCATCTGGAGAGCCTTGGATGCAGAAAACACAAACGCAGTGTACACAGTAACCCACGCACCGCGAGTTCACCTGGAGTTCACTGAGAGAGGAGAGGCGGCCTCTTTCAGTTGCCAGGTGAAGTGGGAACTGTTTGTATAATTACATGAAAAAATTAGTCCTCCAAGATCTGTTGACTACAAAGGCATTTGCTGTGTGTCTGAAAGCCACGAGATGAGGCTTTCTCTGTGATTAATACATGCGATTTTCTTTCTCCCTTGCAGTTCTCCCATGTAAATAACATTAGGATCCCCACGCTGCCATCTATTTAAAAATGGCTCAGTACTTTAGCACCTGAGTCATGGAGATGGCAGCGGCCCGAGTCCATCTGCACACTCATGCTGCCCCTCGCGTGTGAGTCAGCTTTCCGTGCCTGTGACAAAATGCCTGAGAAAACCAACCGCGAGGAGGAAAGACTCATGTTGGCTCACAGTTTCAGAGCTTCCAGTCTGGGGGCAATTGGCTCCGTTGTTTCTGGCCTGAGGCCAGGCAGGGCATCTCAGTGGGGCTGGCCTGCCTGCTGGAGCTGCCCACTCATGGTGGTCAGGAAGGAGAGAGAGTTGGCTGTTTGTTAATTTAGTTTTTATTTTTGTGTATGTGGTACTGGAGATTAAACCCAGGGGCATCCTACCTCAAAGCTATACCCCCAGCCCTATTTTATTATTAGGGAGAGAGAAGAGAGAGATATTTACATTCACAAAATTTTTATTAGAGCAATTGTTATAATTTCTCTATTTCCTTATTGTTGTTAATGTAACATTGAAATTGAGTTAGGGAGTTTGCGAAGGAGGTAAACACCAGCCAGTTTATCAAAAACTGCTGCTTTAATCAGACCTGGCATCCTTGGGGAGTCTGCCAGCCATGAGGGAAGGGACTGATGAGCCATGCACGGTCTGGAGAGTCATACTAAGTCCCGGTCGGCTGACAGGGTCACACGGCAGAGCAGAAATACCAATGTTTGAAGCAAGCCTCGTAATGCCTGTGGTCTCATAGCATCTAGATTCTCGCAATATCTCCACGTCTGACTTCTGGGGTTCTGCCTCCTGTCCCTGCTGCAGGGTCCCTGGGAGGAAGGGGGGGGACCTATCAGTTAATCTCTATTGTGCCTTATTTTTATAAAGTAAACCATCATAGATATGTACATATAGGAAAAAGCATAGTAAGTGTAGGATTTTTAATTTGAAACAGAGTCTCACTAAGTTGCTGAGGCTGGCCACTAACCTGCAATCCTCCTGACTCAGCCTCCCTAGTACTGGGATTATTGGTGTGGTAACAGCTGGCTTTTATAACAAAGCCCCTTCCCCAGTAGCACTCAGCTGTGAATTTATCGACAGATTGAAACTTTGAGGGGGGAGACTGGGGATTGAACCCAGGGATGTTCTGCCTTTGAGCTATTCTCCCAGCCCTTTTTATTTTGAAAAAGGGCCTAAGTTGCTGAGGGTTTCACTAAGACATTGAAGCTGGCTTGAATCATTGTGATCCTCCCGTAGCAACCAGCTATAAGTACTGGAATTGCAGGTGTGTGCCACCACGCAGGCTGGATCAGTCTGTTCTTGAGGTCAGCGTTTTCTGGGTCCAATTGCTTCCCAAAGCCCCACCTCTGACCACTGCTACACTAGGAACCGCTCCTTCAATGCCTGCGCGTTTGGGAATACAATTAAGTACTCCACATGCACGAGATATTCGTTTAAAAGCAGGATGTTGATATGCTTGGCATTTATAAAACCTGTTTATTTAGTGGGTGAAATTTAAATTCATTTGCTTTTCTGAGACCACAAGGCCAAGACTCAGATAGCGCCACCGGCCGCCCCCTCGGGGGCTCCCCTGCGGGCTGTGAACAAGTGGGGCAGCACCTCAGGCTCCTCTCCCCTGCGGGAGAGAGGACATCTAGCCTCAACTGAGGCCCAGCGTTTGCAGGGCTCCCCGTGAAATGCCACCTCTAAAATAGTCTTGCAAACCCAGGCACTTGGTTCCCACTTTCCCTGCGACAGGACAGTCGCAGGCAGAAGAAGGAAGCAGGGCGGGTAGATGGGGAGCACCCAGCATGAGACACAGACTGAGCTGGAGGGAGAAGGGGAGGAGACGACAGGGAGCACTCAGGAGACAGGCCTGCAGGGTGGAGCACCTGGAGCGCACTGCCTGTAGACAGCTGCCCCCCACCCGAGCCAGGATGAGACTGAGCTCAGGACAGAGCTCAGGGCCGGGATCCCCAGGGCAAGCACTGTGCTGAGCCCAGGCAGAGGCCGAGGCCTGCCCCTTCCCGTCCTGGGCCCTGAGCCCCAGGTCTCGATGACAGTGACCCCAGCCCACCGCCTGGCCGGCCTTGGGAAACGCTGCTGCTCCTGAGCCCAGCTGTCGGTGGGAAGGAGCCAGCACTTCTCTTTAGGTTTCAGTCGGCTGGGGCCTGTGGCAGACAGACACTGAAGAAGGAAGCAGAGGCCCGAGTGTGTGGGGACTTCAGAGCTTGCAGGAATGCGGAGGGAAGGACTCGGGGACCACAATCCCCTGTGCATGGGCGATGGCCACGTGGCCTTGGCTCCCTCACAGTGAGGCCTACCCGCAGCTGGCGGGAGCTCCAGCCTCCCAGCGGACTCCGGGGCCTCAGCAGAACTGTGTGGCTGCCTGCAGGCCCACAGTCCTCAAGATACTTCCCTTCTGGAAAGTTCCAGCCAGGACAGCCAGCTGTTGTAAATTCTGACTTGTCAGAGGAGAGGGAAGAGAGCTCCCTGCTGAAGTGGCAGCTGGGGTGAGCTGGAAGGAAGATGGAGGAAGACATCTCTTCCAGGCTGAAGGAACGGCAGGAATAAAGGCAGACCCTTGGCTCCTGAGCAGGACCCACGGGAAGGAGGCCAGCCATCAGGGGCCGTGGGCACGGGTGGAGTGAGGGCCCCAAGGGGCAGCTCTATCCTGGAAAGGGATTCCCCTACAGAAAGAAGATGGGAGCCACAGCAGGTTATGGGGGGGGGGTGGTTTCTAGACAGTGATGCTGACCATGGTGTAGGGAAGAGTTTGGAGCAGCTAAGAGGTGGGCATGGAGACCTGGGAAGAAGGCAGAAGCCAGCCAAGAGACAGCAGTGAGAAAGACAGGGGTGCTGGGCTGGAGGAGACGGAGGCAGGAGGCCGGGTCCTGGGAGGGGACTCGTTTCAGGACACAGGCCAGGGGAAGGAGCTGGGGCCTTTGAGAAGTGAGGGTCGTGGTTCTTCTCCTGAGTGGAGTGAACCCACCCCTGTCTTGTTGCAACCGCTTACCAGGAGCGGTTTGGGTCTGATTCCAGCGGCTGCCATAGCTCGGAACCTCAGTCAGGAACAGGATGACAAAACTCCATTCTCCCGCCCGAGGTGGGGTGGGGGTGTCAGGAATACTAGATGGAGGGCATGCAGGTGGGCTCCTTGGGCAGAGGGGAGTGCCCGCCCAGCCCCTCCTGGCTTCGCGTGGCCTGCTGCCTGGGCATTCCCCGGCTCGCGGACGCATGGCCCGTCTCTGCCTCTGTCTACAGGGTGCCTTCCCTTGGGTGCGGGTGCATGTGTCTGAGATCCCCTTTCAGAAGGGCACAGGGCACCTTCTCCAGTGTGACCTCGTCTTGAATCAGCATCCCCTTGAGATCCTGGGGTCAGGACTTTGCTCTATCTTTTGAGGGGATGCTGTCCCACCCCTAATGCTACATTTTAGGGGCTAAAGCTCTACATCATTAAAAGCAAGACAAAGGGCCTGGTTCCCTTCTGCTAGGACTTCAGAGCAAAGGCATTTTGCAAAGCCTGCTCCAAGATCAGTGTGCAGCTCCCTTGTTTGGGCCCATTGTGAAGCCCTTTGGGGGAAAAAAACCTGTTTCCTTCCTCCACCAGCCCAGCTGGTCAGTGTTCTGGACTCTGCTGGACATTTTGGGCTAAAGTTGAGGTTGGATGCATTCCCGGGCTGATAGACAATGGCGGGACCACACAGCGAGCTGCCCTTGACCTCCTCGCCAGGGAAGCTGCCCACCCCAGGATGAAATGCAGGGCTGAGGGATGGGAGGCAGAAGGCACAGGCCTCTCTAATTTGGCAGACGAGAGGCTCCACATATAGCTGGCTCAGTTACATAAGAGGCGCGGGCGTCCCTCCCT
The DNA here is from genome assembly GCF_963383645.1 of Muscardinus avellanarius. Lineage (NCBI taxonomy): Eukaryota > Metazoa > Chordata > Mammalia > Rodentia > Gliridae > Muscardinus > Muscardinus avellanarius. Next base: position 201,611,560 of record NC_137787.1, read on the forward strand.
TCCCGCTGCCCTGCTGCACGCCCGCCATCTCCACCTCTGCCTCTGCGTGGGGTCCTTCGAGGCCAATGGCGGCTGGGATATTTTTGTCAAACAGCGTGCCCTTGTGCCAGTGGCGACTGGGATATTTTGGCAAACCGCGTGTCCTTGTGCAGACGGATGCAGCTGACCCTGGGGTGGGTGCTGGGGAGAGGGATCAGCCAAGAACTCAACTGCCCACAACTCGAAGAGGCAGAAGCAGCCCCCAGTGGGTGCCAGGCCGAGCGTCCTTCCGTCCTGGGGAGCATCCCCATCGCAGGAGGGCCAGTGGAGGGTGGCTGCGCAGTGCTCCGAGCACGCCGCCCCCGAAACCGTGAGAAACCAAGACACAGCGGGATGAGCAATTAACAGAGAAAAGTACCCAAGGAGCTACCCGGAAAATCGTTAAAACGGAAAAACAAGCGGATAATTACACAAACGCATCCACCAGCTCGGAGGGAGGGAGGGGGCTCAGAATTGATGGGAGCAGCTGGATTCCACGCTCCTGTCCCAACGATCGGATGTGTACAGGAATACGTCTTCTTCAAAACAGAAATACAGTTCAGTCTTTCAGGGAGGGGCATCCACACTGTTGGGGGTTTACAGGAGTGCTGATGTTCCCCCGCTGAACACAGAATGCAGTTAGGACAAGACAGGAGGGGTTGTTGACCGCTAATGGTGTGCACAGCTTCTGCAATTGAGAGGGGAGGCGTCTTTCAAACATGCTCTAACGCACGGGCAGAACAGGTGGCTAACGAGCACTTCATTCCTATTTTATTTTCCCCCAGGCAACCTCATAACCCCCAGCCTCTGGCAGCCATCTGGGGCAGAGCACTTCCGGCAATATGGACTCTGCAAAGACACAAGTCATTTTAGCCTCAAGGAATAGTTAGGCTGGTAGAAATGGCAGGCATGTGCCCAGTGGAGACGCTGGGCACAGGAGAGCATGACAATATTGAAGTGGATACATGAGGGAAAGGCAGGGGAATGTCCTGGCGGGGACTCCAGGAAAATGCTCAACGTGGATAATTTCTACTGTCTCCTCACAACACTCAGTTATTTGCTACAATCATGAAAGCTAGTCCACCGATTCAGAGAAATATATTAGTACATCACAGTACTGAACAACAGTTAAAGAACCTATTCGTGTCTTTGGAAAAGTGAAAAGTATGGCAAAAGTATTAACTAGATCTCTAGGGCAGAAGGAATAAGATGGAGAATTAGAAACGTGGGCATCTAAATACCAAATGACCTGATTCTGGACTGGTATGCAGGGATGTTCAGACCCAGCACCCCACGATTACCATGCATCATCCTCGGGCAGCAGCATAAGGACGCCTCCCTGCGCCTCTGTGAATGAGACAGTGCACAGGCCACTGAGAAGACCCGAGAGCAGCCATCCTCAAGGAGCACGGGTGTGTTTACAGGAGTGGACACAACATAGACCCCGACAGATCAGCTCATTCTGTGTATGGGGAGGAGAAGCGGAGTAAGGAAGAGAAGCAGGTCAGGGTCGCCATACAGAATCTGTTGTTAAAGTTCAGACGGTCCAATGTGGGAATTGTGTGACTGTCTTTCTTAATGGTCATTGCCTTTTCTTGAAGCTAAGTGTTGCTTGGAGGTATGGCTGTGATGCTACAAGATTGGAGGTCCTGGAATAATCCTGAGGTCTTTTGCTCCGGCTTTATGACATGGAAATTCAAACGCACGTGCCCATTTGTCAGTGAGCTGGAGCAGATCCAGGGCAGAGCCTCCAGGCCAGTCCTAGTATGTTCTCCTGCCTGCAGTCCTCAGCCACCCAGGCCTCACCCGAGAGTGGCTGAGTGTGCCCACGACAAGAAGCCACGCTCTGTTGCAGAAGGCGTACACATCGGCTTCCCCTGCAGATGGACTGCGCTGTCTGAGCCTACGCAGGATTGATTTCTCACGTCCTCTAATTCCGTCTCCTGGTGAATGTGACCTTATTTGGAAATAGGTCATGGCCGATGCAATGAGTTAAAATGAGGGTGCCCTGGGTCAGGAGAAGCCCTATTCTGAGGTGACCAGCATCCTCAGAAGAGAGCAAAGACACAGAGGACAGGTCCTGTGAAGACAGAGACAGCGATTGGAGTGGCGTGGCCACAAGCCAAGGAATGGCTGGGGCAGAGGGTCTGGAAGAGGAAGGCTCCCCAGAGCCTCCGGAGGAAGCATGGCCCTGCTGACACCTTGGTTTTAGACTTCTGGTCTCTGTGCCAAGAGAATAAAGGTCCATTTGAGCCCTGATTTGTGATACTTCATTATGTAGCCCCGGAAACCAACAGCCAGCACTGATGGTCCTTTTCAAAAGCAGGCTGCATGAACTCACATTCTAACCATGGTAGAGACCGAGCCCTGAGTGTTCCTCTAGACCCTTCCACATCAGAGGGCAGGGGACAAGTTGATATCACCCAAAGTATTTGCCTTCCAGCCAGCTTCTGTGTCCCCAGGACTACAGCATTGGTGCTGTGGATTCTCCACGTGTCTAAGTTGGTGGGAGGAGGCCACCAGCACCAGGTGCTGCCTCGTCTGCATGTCCCGGTGCGCTGTGCCGCTTCTTCAGGTTCTGTACACCGTGCTGACAGATGGGTGGGAAGTCCTACCCAAAACCACTGCTCGTGCCATGGAAGGACTTCCTAGAGGCAGCAGACCCGAGTTTTCCCTTAAGTATCATCTCAGTCAACATTCTCACTGCCAGGACCCAAAATGACTGACCACACAACTTGAAGGAGGAGAGATGAATTTGCTCACAGCTTTTGAAGATTTAGAAGGTCAGTTCACATAAGGCCGGGTCTGTGGACCTCAGGACGTGGTGGTGGAAAGTAGAGGGAGGGAGAGCATGGGCTCCACTCTCATCTCACAGAGAGGCCTGAAGCAGAAAGAGATTAGGGGAGAAGGAACCTTTTATAATCTGCAGCACCCCGCTCCAGAACGCCTCCTCAGCGACCAAGCTTTCCGCCAGTATGGCTACCTTGTTCCTGTGAAGGCTGGGAACATCCTAACCCTGACCCACTGCGTGTCCACATGTGTAGGGTTGTCTCCTTTGGGCTTTGTGTGGTTTTTAAAGTCTCCTGGGATGTACGGCGTGGTATGAAGGATGCAGGAGTGGATAAGTAGAAGCTTCCGCAAAGAACAAGTGGAGGAAGGCGTGTTGACAGAGTGCATCCCCTCACAAAATCCACGACCTTGGTGTGCTCCTGAAATAGAGGCAGTCCCGTGGTTTTCTTCTGTTAGCACATTATACAGAATGCGTCTTGCCTGTGAAGGTGACAATCATAGCCAACTAGCGCTCTTCTTAATTTGTATGTGGTAAATGCTTGCTGGTGCCTTCTTTGTCACAGCCATTGTGCTAGGCCCGGGGTCTTTAGGATGCTCAATAAAAAATAATAATAATAGGGCCCTATCATTGCTGTTCACTTGGCAAACTGTGTAGAGGGAAAAGCTCCATTTTCAGATTTTTCAGAATGAACAGGAATTAACATTAGCAATGGATTGAATGCAAGAGCCGATCTGCTCCATAAGGAAATCCTTCCAGAAGTCCTTTTTAATTTTTATTGCTTTATAAATAACTTCCTGGGCCAAGAGCCAAAGGGAAGCTGGTTGGAGAGCAGAGGCTGACAATCCCACCATCAGCTGCTTTCCTGGAACTTTCTGCTCGCACGATGGACGCCTTCTCTCCAATGACCGATTTCCGCGCATAGTCTTGACGAGTAGGAGTAAAGACATTGGGGAGTGCGGGGATGCTCGCGGGGAGGGGTGGGGGTGGAGACCTTGGCCCGTGTGCATACTGGGACCACACTCAGGCTCCTGTCCCATGCCCTACCCACCATCCTTCCTTCACCACCTGGTGGAGATGTTTCTGGAGAAAGCAAGAGAGAAAGCAGACAGGCCCGGAAGACAGGGGTGCAGTGGGGTTGGGCGAGGTCTGCGCCTCACACGGGCCTGCTTGGGCCCAGACGTCCAGCCCTGTGGGAGCTGGAAGTGCTATGGGAGAGGGAATGGGCAGAGCAGGGCATGTCTTGCTGACCCTGCCTTGAGGCTCTTGGGTCACCTGCACAGCCTCCCCTGCTCCTCTTTGGAGCCTGATGAAAAGACATCTAGCAAAGAAGGGGCAATGCGCAGACACTGAAAGAGGCCATCGGGACCCCCCGCCCCTGTGCCCTCCCGACAAGGCGGTGTTAGCATCCATACTGGACGCGTGTATATGGGACACACGGACACATGCATTAGGTTTAAAAGGACCCGGACTGGGCATGTGCCCAGATCTATGTGACATGAAGTGTCGATTTCCTTTTCCTTGTTTCTGACCCTGCTGTAAATCGCCCACAGGTCGGTGCCCCTCGGTGGCCTCCTTTCTCCTCTCACTCTGATGTTGCTGGGAGTCGGTCCCCAGGGTGCACATGGGCCTGCCTCACGCGCCCACCTGGCTGGTGCCCTTCTATCCCTGCGCTGCACACGCATCAGTCTCAGCAGCGGGCACGCCCTGCTCCTGCCCATTTCTATCATGAACAACGCTGTTCCCACCACTGGGGAACCTCACCTTCTGCTGCACACACCTGCCAGAGCTTCTAGGACATTCCCCAGCGGACGTATGATCCTGAATTGATTAAGAAATTGGCTTTGGCCAGGCGCAGTGGTACATGTTTGTCATCCCAGGACTTGGGAGGCTGAGACGGGAGGTCACAGCTCATGGTGAGGCTCTCTGCTGCTTAGTGAAACCCCCTGCTTCAAAATAAAGAGTAAAAAACGTGGCTGGGGCTGAGTTCGGAGGTAGAATGCCCCTGGGTATCAACCCCAATACCACAAAAAAAGAAAGAAAAGAACCAGCTCTGTGAGTTGAAACCAGCACTTGCTCTACTTTGTAGTGAAAAGTGTGGAGTAACAGCAGCAGAGGACATAGGCATCGCGTGTCCCTGAAGAAGCACTGTCAGTTTCCCAGCTGGGGCACTTAGAAGTGTTCCAGTTTCCCAGCTGGGGCACCAAATTGCAGCGCTCCGCTCTATCCCCTCACAGTGGGGTACTGTGAGAAAGATATAGCACTGTGTGAGCTTCCTGTCAGCCGCAGTACGTCACCCCCAACGCAGCGGCTCGCAGCACAAGTTCCGGCTGCCCCTCAGTTCCAGAGGGGAGGTCTGAAGCCACGGGTGGCAGGCCGCACAGCAGAGGGGCCGCCCTCCTGCTCTGCCAGCTCCTTGGGGTCCAGGAGCGGCCTGGCTGGTGGCGCACCCCTGCCGGCTCCACCTCCACCTCACCTGGCCTTCCCTCCCGCCTGCGTCCGCGTCCTCTTCTTCTACGGGCACTAGTTTCATCCCAAGAGCTTGAATTGCAGTATTGGGGATGGAACCCAGGCACGTTCTACCGCCAAGGTACAACTCCAGCACTCCAGCCCTATTTTTATTCTTTTTTTTATTTCTGAAACAGGGTCTCACTGAGTTGCGAAGGGCCCCACTAGGTAGCTGAGGCTGTCCATGAACTGCGACCCTCCTGTCTCAGCCTCCCAAATGCTGGGATTACAAGCGTGCCCACCACGTCTGGCTAAGCACATCCTTTTGAGGAGGAGAGGCTATTCAACCCAGTAGAATACACAGTGGCCATGGTTTTCAGAAGACTTTCACCAACTTGACATACCTTTCTGAGCATTCCAGTTTCTCCACATCTTCACGGTGCCCACTGTCACACTAACTTTTGACAATCGGGTGAATATGAGCTAGTTTCTCACCTGTAGCTTCAGTTTGTGTTTTTCTGATTATTAAATGCGTTTTTCTTTTCTTTTCTCAGACTCTCCATGTCTCCATGCACGCCCTCTGGAAAGCGCTTGTTCATGTCTTTTGCCCATTTCTATTGAGTTGTTTCTTTTCTATTCGCAGGATTTCTTTAACTATTTCAGGCAAAACTAAAAATCTTTTGTGTTTCAGGATTGTTGCATAATTATTTCCCTAGTTAGTTGCATTTTAAAATATTTTAAATGGCTTTTTAATATTACTTTGAATCAGCACACAATCCGACTGACTTTGGGGTTTTACAGTTCTATAAACACTAACCCAAGTTCCAGTTTGAATAACCATGACTCAAACCTGATTCCCAAAGCTTCCATCCCCAATCCCCCGCCCCTCTCCCACACCAAGCACCTGGCAGCCACCAGCCTGTTCTCTCCCGGTGACTGTGGGTAACACGCCTGACCTTGTGGAAGCTGCTGAGAGGCGTAATGCCTTGAAGATCCCGCCACGATGCTGAGTTCACCGGTGCCTGCTCTTCATGTTACTTGGTGATGTCCCGAGCGCACAGAAATGTGTCACAATTGCTCATCCATACACCTGGTGTGGAAGGACATTTACGCCCCGGGTTTATGGCTATGAGTGGAGTTGCTATGACAACCCTACACAGGTTTTTGTTTCGTTGTTGCTGTTGTTAGCTCTTTTGGTTTGTCTGTTTCATTTCTGCAAGTCAGGGCTTTACTGCCTCAGCGCCACTGATATGGGGGCCAGACGGCTCATCTGTGCGCCGTGTGTGCTTGCAGCCCCCCGACCTCAACACCACCCCAATACTGGCCATTACCAAAATGTCTCCAGAGTTGTCGCCTGGGAAGCACGGGTAGACTGGACCCCCAGTGTGTGTCCCGGCTGCTCCTCCCTGCTGAGGGTTCCAGGATGTCCCGTTTAAGACATCTTAGCCAGCGCGGCATCTCCAGGTAGCTTAGGTGGATTTCCCTGTGCGCCAGGAGGTGGGGACCCCTTTCCTTTAGGAAGGGGCGCGCATTCCCTGTGCTTAGGCGTCTGCGGGCCTGTTCATCTTGGGATGAGAGTTTCTGTGCATCAGCTGTCGCACAGCTGGATATGTCATCTGCAAACATCTCCTTTAAGTCTTTAGTTGGTTTTTAGCTGCTTGGCAGTATTTCTCACAGACACTGTGCTTTTAACTAAATACTGTTTAATGCTGTTTTATTTTTATCTTATAAAGCGTGGCTTTGGAGTCGCATCTACCAATGCCTGGCCTAGTCCCAAGGCACAGAGAATTTCTTGTGTCATTTCTTCTAAAACTTTCATAGTTGTATGTTGTATGTTTAGTTCTAAGATCTACTTTGGTTAAATTGTGTATGAGATTTAAGATTTAGGTCAAGATTCTATTTATTTATTTATTTGTTTGTTTGTTTAATTTTTGCATATAGCTTAAATTAAAGATTGGATTTTATCTTTTGCATTGTCTTTGAAATTTTGTGAAGTTTTGTGAAAACCTCAGCTATAGACTGTGGTGCATCTCTTTGGGAGAACCACACTGTCTGCCTCTATTATTGCATCTTTAGATCATGTCTTAAATTGCCAATGTGATTCCTCCAACTTGACTCTTTATTCTATTTTCTTTTCTTTTTTCGTTCTTTATTTGTGTGTGTGTGTGTGTGTGTGTGTGTGTGTGTGTGTGTGTGTGTTACTGAAAGATTGAACAGACAGGGCATTCTACCTCTAAGCTACACCCCATTCCTTTTTAGTTTTAGTTTTTGTTTTGAAATTGAGTTTTGCTAGTTTGTTGAGAGTCTTTCTACATTGCTGAGGCTGTCCTCGAATCTGATTCTCCTGTGCCAGACTCCCAAGTACTGGGATTGTAGGCATGCTCCACTATACCAAGCTAGTTATACTATTTTCTTGGCATTTTACATAAATTTAAAACCAGTTGAATTTTTATTGAAATTTCATTAAATCTATAGATAAATTTGAGAGAATTGATAGCTTTATTATATTTAATCTTTTAATTCATGAACATGGTATGTCTACTTAGGTCTTTGATGTCCTTTAGTAACACTTTGTAGTTTTCAGCATACAGATCCTATACATATTTTGCTTTGTTAATTTTACTTAGGTATTTCCTATTGGGAAGACCCATTCAAATTAATTTTTCTATATGTCCATCAGTATATAGAAATATGATTGTTTGGAGATAACTGTAGATTTTGTTTGGAAATAATTGTAGATTTACAAAAAATTCCAGAGATGAGTTTTTGTATATGTTTCAACAAAGTTTCCTAATGTTAAGATGTTATATAACTATAATATACTTAGCAAAAGTAAGAATTAACATTGGCACAATACTGTTAACGAAACTGCTGACTTCATTCATATTCCACCAATTTTCCCATTAATATGTCCTTTTTCATTTTCATAAAATAAGTAAGAAATGGTGTTATCTCTACCTAAGAGTAGGACCACTTGGCAAATAAACATTTGCCTGTAATAACCATCACAACCAAGAAACAGTGGTCCTCCCATCCCCCATCCCCCATGGTCCTCCATCCCCCATGGTCCCCCATCCCCCATGGTCCTCCATCCCCCATGGTCCCCCATTCCCCATGTCCCCCATCCCCCATGGTCCTCCATCCCCCATGGTCCCCCATTCCCCATGTCCCCCATCCCCCATGGACCTCCATCCCCCATGGTCCCCCATTCCCCATCCCCCATGGTCCCCCATTCCCCATGGTCCTCCATCCCCCATGGTCCCCCATTCCCCACGTCCCCCATCCCCCATGGTCCCCCATTCCCCATGTCCCCCATCCCCCGTGGACCTCCATCCCCCATGGTCCCCCATCCCCCATGGTCCCCCATTCTCCATGGTCCTCCATCCCCCATGGTCCTCCATCCCCCATGGTCCCCCATCCCCCATGGTCCCCCATCCCCCATGGTCCCCCATCACCCATGGTCCCCCATCTCCCATGATCCCTCATCCCCCATGGTCTCTCATCCCTCATGGTCCTCCCATCCCCCATTTCCCATGGTCCTCCATCCCCCATGGTCCCCCATCCCCCATGGTCCTCCATCCCCCATGGTCCCTCATCCCCATCCCCCATGATCCCCCATGGTCCTCTATTCCCCATGGTCCTCCATCCCCTATGGTCCCCCATCCCCCCATCCCCTTTGTGGTCACCACCCACCCTGAGCCCGCAGCGGCTCACAGCCCTGCTCTGTGCCTTGCTCTCAAGACCCTTACAGACGGAAGGGCAGGGGTTGCCACTGACCCTGCTCTGCCCACCCAGTGTAAGGTGCTCATGCTCCTTTATGCTGTTCCGTGCACTGGGGGATAGTTCTGTTTCAGTGATGAGTAATATTCCGTGTGTGCTTTTACTGAACAATGTCTAATTGGGTTAGTTTATTTTTAAGTCCAACTAGATAAGCATTGCTCTCAGTTGGGGACTGTAGTGCATTTATTTAGTCCCAGCCACGCAGACATATTAACTATGTTGTACGTGTTACTAATCTTTTTTATCCTCTCTCTGAACCTTTTCTTTTTTAAGGTTTAGCTCCTTCAGTTAATATCTTTCCTTTGTGAGTTTGGATATTATATAGCCGATTTCTATGCTCATTCTAGTAATTTTTTTACCCAAATATTTTCTTTAATCAAGTTGGAGATGAATGAATCCTTAAACTCCTCCTGAATGACACGGGAAGCATGGACAGAGGCTCCAGCGCCCCCCCCCCGATCCGCCCGCAGCACCCACAGGTGGATGGCACCTGGACCGGGCTCCTCTGGTCCACACCCTGCACGCTGCCCCCGTGGGCTGGCTGACCAAGGAAGGAAGGTGGCTCCCCATCAGGGGCCCAGCCTGCGGCTGAGGCCCCATTCAGCTTCCTGCAGCCCGCAGGGGGCCCTTGCCTTTCCATCAAGATTTTCCCTAAGTGGATATTATCTCACTTGAGCAAGAATCAGGAGGAATCAGGAAAGGCTCCTGCAGAATTGTGTGCTATATGGCTTTTTAAAAACCCTACAAAAATGGAACCCCCGCCCCAGGCATCCTGACGCCACCGTGAGACGGCTGATTCTGATTTCTCTCTGAGGCTGTCAGGAAAGGCAGGGGGTGGAAGTCTCCATTGCTAATGAGGCTAGACTAGGTGCAGGTTGGATCCCAGGAAGAATTAGGAAGCTCTGCTTCGTCCACTCTGTGCTGGTGAGAAGTGTGGAATCCAAGAGAAAGCCTGTCTTTTCCTGACAAAATTAAAATCATTCCGAGGACAGGAGGAAGCTTTAAAAAAACATTTAATTAAAACATACCTCTTGCCGGGCGTGGTGGAAGCTTTACTTGTTCCATCTTTTATTTGCTGTCAGTGAGTAAAGAAGCAATATTATTGCTTTTAGAATATTAGACATTTAGTTGCCAGGCGTGGTGGCGCAGGCTTGTAATCCCCGCGCTTGGGAGGCAGAGACAGGAGGATCGCGCAGGTTCCAAGCCAGCCACGCGCGCTGGCTTAGGAGACCCTGTTTCCAAATAAAAATGTAAAAATAGGTCTGGGAGTGTAGCCCAGAAGTAGAAGGGCTTCCAGGAACCCCAGTACCAACAACAACAACAGCAAAAAGAATATTAGACATTTAGTCGCCGGGCGTGGTGGCGCACGCTTGTAATCCCCGCGCTTGGGAGGCGAAGACAGGAGGATCACGCAGGTTCGAAGCCAGCCGTGCTGGCGTAAGAGACCCTGTTTCCAAATAAAAATATAAAATAGGTCTGGGAGTGTAGCCCGGAGGTAGAAGGGTCCCATCCCCAGTACCACCAAAAAATAAAAATAATAAATAATAAAAACATACCTATTTGCTTAATCACTACTCGCGGTTGCACTTGAGATGGAGCAGGAGGGTGGGTCGTTAGGAATACTTCTTCTCTCCTAATTCTCTGATTTTTTTTTTCATTTATTCCAGATCTCATCTGTCTCCATGGCCTAGTCCTTCCTTTTTCAAAAATGCAATGACACATTTTCTCCTTAGTTTTCCCTCCACGATGTCTCTGTTTTCCCCTTGCTAGGCCAAGAGTGTCGATGCACAGCAAAAAACTAAGGTGAGTTCTCTTTCCTGTGTCCCTTCCCTCAGCCTCCTGCCAACCCTTCCCTCCTCCTCCTTCACCCTCCCTCCTCCCTCCTCACATTCCCGGTCCCTTTCTTCCTGTTTCCTCCTCCTTCTCCTTCTCCCTCCCTCCCTTCTTCCTTCCTCCCTTCCATCTTTCCCTCCTTCCTTCCTCCTTTCTTCCCTTCCTTCCTCCCTCCCTCCTCCCTTCTTCCTTCCTCCCTTCCTTCTCCCTTCCTTCCCTCCTTCCTCCCTTCCTTCCTCCTTTTCTCCCTCCCTTCCTCCTTCCCTCCCTCCCTTCCTCCCTCCCTTCCTTCCTCCCTTCTTCCTTCCTCCTTCCTTCCCTCCTTCCTCCCTCCCTTCCTCCCTTCTTCCTCCCTCCCTCCTTCCCTCCCTCCTTCCCTCCCTCCTTCCCTCCCTCCCTCCCTTCCTCCTTCCCTCCTTCCCTCCCTCCCTCCCTTCCTCCCTTCTTCCTCCCTCCCTCCTTCCCTTCCTTCCCTCCTTCCTCCCTTCCTTTCTCCTTTTCTCCCTCCCTCCCTCCCTTCCTCCTTCCCTCCTTCCCTCCCTCCCTCCCTCCCTCCTTCCCTCCCTCCCTCCCTCCTTCCCTCCCCCACCCTGGCTGCCTGCCCCCACCAGCCCCCTAGGCAGACACCCCCTCCCCCTGCTCTCAAGCGACCCTTGCTGGCCCCCTCTACCCCCCACCTCCGCTCTCCTCTAACAGAGACAGGTATTAATACAAACACTCCTCACAGCCTTCCTTATTTTGGAAAACAAATGGGAATGAAGTCGTCTTGTCGGGGCTGCGATGAAGGAAATGTCAATAAGCTGAACAATTTGCTGCATGACTGCCTGGCTCGCGATCTCAGCGGACAATAAAACGAAATAAATCCTAACAAGGAGAAGAGTTTCATTCTCTCCAATTCAGACTGCAGGCTGCGCTCTCAGTAACAAGCAGCCTCGCCCCGTCCACCGCTGGCTGCACCAAGATGGCGGCAGAGGCTCAGAGGTCGCCCAGGACCAAGGGCAGGGCAGCTGGAGACCTCCAGGGAGGCGAGCCACCCCCAAGGTCCCCGGCCCTAGGTGCCCCTCCTCTGGCTGCCAAGCACATGCCAAGCCACTTCAAGGACTCCAGCACCAGTGCTCCCTGAGCAGCTGTGCCCTCCAGCACAGATGGAGGCAGAGGCAGAGAGAAGCTTTTGGAAGGTGCCTTTGGGAAATTTCCTGGGGAAGAAATGCAAGCATGCTTTTCCGTGACGCCCTGGTCCCTCCACACGGGGCCTGCAGATCGCACGGGGCCTAGCACAGGCCAAGCCAAACCCGAGACGGCTCCTCTCAGGGCCCAGGCACGAACACGGAGCCTGGTGCACCAGGAGAGGTGGGGCCTGTCTCTCAGTCCACTCTACCAGTGACCAGAGCTAATCCCCGGGATTTCCTGCCCCCACCTATAGAATGGACACCAAGACATTAGCCTATCGTGTGTGTCTCAAAATTATTGTTTGAGTGGAAAGCAAAGGTGTCCAGCCCTTCAAGAGAAACCAGGGAGGCTAACATACTCTGCCACCCGGCTGGGTCAAGGGCTCCACCAGCAATGGCTCCCAGACCCACCCTGGGCAGAGTATCGGGCGCCCATGGGCTCCGCCACCTCTCTTCCAAGTCCCTCTCCACCTGTGAGGCCTCATGGTGGGTCCATCTCTCCCTGCCTCTGCCTCCCCTCACACCCACCCTGCACCCCTAGACCTCTCCTGGGGAGCATGAAAGGAGAACTGCGAGCTTCCACTGCCGTCTCCGAGACGGCTTGGCTCGGGTGCCCCGGCACCCACTCATTAAGCTCATAGGTGACCGGGTCTTATCATACACGCCAGCGCCTCCCCCACCACTTCGAGGGACCCATCTCTGAGTGCAGAGCCGAGGGAGGCCGCCCCTGGCAGCAGCCACCCGCCCATCCTGCAGGAGCAGGTGAAGGCTGCGCCTGTCACGCTTGTCACGGGAGGGAGTCTTGGGAGAGCTGGGGCTAGTTGTGTCCCATGTGCTGCCTGCTCAGGGCTGGGCAGGGTGGCGCCTGGCCCTCCCACCTGCCAGAGGACCAAGTGACCCAGTGCTCACTGCCCCATCCCTGTGCACACGGCCGGCACCCTCTCCCATGGGGCCCGCCGTGGTGTGTTCTGGGATGGCACACAGCCGGTGCATGCACCTCTTCAGGGCTTCTGTGAAGGAGCCGGAGGTGGTTTCCAGGGAGAGGAAGTGGAGCTCGGGCAAGGGAGGGGGTGCCCAACAGGGCAAAAGGCGCCGTGAGCGCCCTGGTGGGTGCCAGTACATGCCGATGCGGTGCCTGCAAGAGGGCAGCCTGGAGAAGCATGGACGCCCTGGCGGGGACTCTAGTGTCCAGAGGGCTGTGACTTGACACAAAATCTCCATCGGGTCCATCTCTGTTGACGGATGAACAGAAGGGACTCCTCCCTCCATGGAGGAGGGCAGCCCAGCTCTGGCCCACCCATTCGTCCTTCTGCCCCCCACCCCACCCCGATCTGCCTAGAGCTCTGCAGACCAAGGACCCTTCAGCCCCCGGGGCCTCCCAGCTGGCCTGGTTGCCGTGGGTCCCCGAGGTCCTGCACAAGGGCGAAGGGACGGCTGTCATGCAGGGCTACTGCTGGCTGCAGACACTCATGGGAAGTGCCCCAGCAGGCGGCTCCTTTGATCTGCATTCTCCAGCTCCCAAATCTGAGCCTGGGCATTCACCCCTAAAAATATGCCTCTCTAAGCAACCGGGAGGGCTTTGCTGCCTACAGAGGGTGGGGCAGAGGGAAGGCACACTGCCCCACCCCCTCCACTTCAGGACAAAGGGTCAGGGTGAGGGAGGGCTGTCCGGCCAGAGCCAGGCCTGGCCGGATCCCAGGGCCTTGTGCAGTAGTCCTAGTCGTAATTCATCCGGGGCCTTTGTGCAGTTTTGTGCAGCGTCTCTACTTTCTCCTGCTTCTCAGCCTCCTCTCTGACCAAACGCCTAGGGGGTAAGCCCACTAATGACTGGGTCCGTGTGGCCTCCCCAGTGCCAGGGCCCTTCCAGAAGAACCCCAGTTCCTCAGGAAGAGCCGCGGAGACAGTGAATGATGCGTTATCTGAGCGAGGGCCCCACGGGCAGAGAGAGCAGTGGGCATATCAAGCCTGTCCTTTCTGCCAGGGGGAAAAAAAGCGTGACTGTTACCCTCGGAAGCCTGTCTCTACTGGTACTAGCTCAAAGAGCTGCTAAGAAAGACAGCTCCAGCAAGCAGAGGAGAGGGCCGCGGGGAACCAGCCCTGCCGCCAGGCCAGGCACTTCACTCCTTGCAAAGCTCCAATTCTCAATCGATACCCAGAAGCTCTTCCATGAGAAACAGAGTTGCCATGGCCCGGGAGGGTCCTCAGGGGGCCACACCACAGGTGGCACGGGGAGCTGCTAACTCCCGGGGCCTGGTCCTCCCAGCAGCAATCCTGCCACCACAGGGCCAGTGGGAATCCACTCTTGAATGGCAGGTCCTTCATCCCACCCCAAAAGAAGCCTCCAGAGCCACCCATGTGTGTGTGCAAGACACACGGGCGTCTTCACACACAAACACATGTGTAAGTGCACATGTGAGCCCACAAAGAAACATGGAGATACACACAACATAGACACATGCTCACAAACATGTGAACCACACATAGCTAACTCAGTGCATGAACACACACACACACCAGCACACATGGGTGCACAAACATGCATATAAGCGAGCACGTGTGTGCTCACAGACAGGGCACACATACGTACACACACTGTGCCCCCGGACTTCCTCTGTTTCCCACGTACCACCTCGAGGGGGACCACCTCTCCCAAAGTGCCCGAGAGCCCCACAGGCAGCTGGGGATGCTGCTTACAGAAGGCGCGGGCCACCAACCCAAAGGCAGTAGACAGAATCACTGGGGGGGTGACGTCGTCATCAGTTAAAATATCGCTTACGCTCATTCCCTGGCTGGCTCAGAGCAGACAATATGGGGGTCTTTAAGACACTCAGCTCCCTCCGTCCCTTCTGCTGTTTCCCTTCCATCAACCTTGCACACGCTCATGCTGCGCCCTGTCTTATGTCACACGCACTCTGGGCAGTCTTGTGAGCTCCCTCCTTTGGGGTGGCGTGCGGCATGGCCCCGAAACAGGAGCGAGGCAGGGCAGGAGCGAGGCAGGGCAGGAGCGAGGCAGGGCAGGAGCGAGACAGGGCTTGCGGCAAGCGCTGAGACCCTGCCTGCCCCCAGTAGCCAGCGCAGCACGAGGGCCGCTGCTGTGCATTCTCTCGGTTTCCCCCGCCCTCCTCGCCACACAATATGAAAATATCCCCGAGACCGTGAATCGCCTGTTTATTATGCTGGCTCTGAGATATGGACCCATTAAGGGAGAAGGGAGGAGAGAACCTGCGCGGATCTATTTTTAGCAGGTGGTTTGAATACCATAAATTTCGGGTGCTCGACCCTCCCCCCATCCAGCCCCTTCAATCTTGTCAGCTGTAAAATGGGTGTCTTTTTAACCCCTAACGGATCCGGGAGATGAAAGGTGAAGGCATGAATCCGTGCGCTGACAGCCCGCCAAGGCTGGGCGGCGGGGGGCCCCCTTTGTCCTGCCCACTCTGACCTCCCGGCCCTGTGTGCGGTGGGAACTGGACCAGAAGAATGCGGGGCGGGCGGGGTCGGAGCGCAGGCCGGCTTGCTGCGGAGTCTGACATCATCGGCACACCTCCGCTGCCAGCCAGCGCTGGGACCGACCACCGGCTCTGCAGAGACAATAGGTTCGTCCCAGAGTCAGTCCACACGGAACAGGGTGCCAGAGAAGAAAGTGGCTAGAGAAGAAAGTGGCTGCCAGGAGAAGCCTGCTCTGGGAATCCGAGCTGAAACTCTGGCCCAAAGGGAGAACTTTCTCTGCAGGCAGTCTGAGCAAGGGCCTGGGCGTTGCAGGGAAAAGCTGAGCTCTGGCTGGGAAAGGCCGGTTTGTGGAAGAATAAGGCGCTGTGCATTCCAGATGCAGCCTCAGTGTGTCCTGCAGATTTATTAGACGTTATATGAATTTTCAAAAAACTATAAAACGCCATTAATGATGCCCCCAGGTCTCCGCGGGTGCTCCCCAGGAGGGTGGACTCCGGGACTCCCCACCTGGTGGTTCCTGCGCTAATACTGGGCCACTCACCCTGCGCCAGCCCAGGAGGAAGCGCCAGGACATCCAAGCGCTGTACATTTCTCAGAAGCGTGAAATCATTTCCCAAACAGTCGGAGGGAAACAGCACTGGGTACAAGGACTTTCAGAAAAGAGACTGCAGCACCGCGCGTTTGTTTTCTGAAGTACCCACTTTTAAGAATGCAGGTTTTAACCTCAGATAACTAATTTGTGTGTTTGCATCCATTTATTTAGGATAGTAATTTAAAAAAAAAAACACCTTGTCTGTGGCATAGCAATGGCAAAGCCAGAGATTAAAAGAGGAGCCCCAGACCCTTTGGTGCAGATCTCTAAGACAACAAAATGCCATGCTGTTTTTCTGACAGTAAAATGTCCTTTCCTCAACTTAAAACAAAAGGCATTTACAGGTTAACTGTCAGACACTTAATTTAGAACGTAAGAAGCCAGCCGCGGCCCTGGGCTCCAGAGCAGGGCCATCATCGGAGCCTTGGGAGAGAATGGGGGAGTAAGGAGCAGTGCCGCTGCGGATGGATGCCAGAGCCCCTCACCGGAGTCAGCTGCTCTCCAAGAGCCCACGTCTGCTTCCACGGAGCACGCTTTGTGTCACTAATAAACAGCATAATGCTAGCCCGCTTTCAGGTACCATTTGCAGAGAAATTGAGTTGCAAAGCACAAGGCGATTTCTCCCAGATGTGCTCTGGAGGGGCGGGAGGTATCAGCCAGATTTCCAGTCCTGACTTCTATTTTGTACAAGAAAAGGAAGGTTTCAGCGTAATTTCTGTGTGTCGATAGTTTTAAAACTAAAAACATTATTGCAATATGTAGTCGGCTCTTTTCCCAAATAGTCTTCAGCCACTGACGTATTGAAGGATTTGCTCCTCCCGTGAAACTTGCAGGAGCCTGGCTGGGAGCTTATGCAGAAGGCAGGCAATCAGCTTGCATATTTCCCAGAAAGCTTTTAAAAGGATCTCCAAAAGTATATGCATTGTTTTATAAAGCTTAAAATATAAAGTGTAAGAATACATTATTCTCCAACAAAACTCATTTTGGGGAAAGGTTTGCAAAGATACCATCATTAACATTTTTTCTCCGTTTAAGCAAAATTCATCCATGTTGAATTTTTTTGTACTTCAAACTCGGGTGATGTTGCAAATCTAAGTACTTTTATCACTGCTATTTTTTTTTCAGTATCTGCTATTGCTAGGGCTGGCAATTTCTTAGGCTGACCTAAAAAATACTAAAAATCCTGACCCCCACCTTAAAATTGGATTGGGAAACTTCCGTGTGGGTTTTTGTGACTGGTTATTTTTCTAAATGAAACCTATCAGAATTTCAGTGTTCGGAGGCATTATCATACACAGAAGAAAATCGAGGTTGAAGACACAGGCGTAGAAAAATAAAAGTAAGCAGTAAGATTAGACACGCTAGGTGTGTCTTCTATACTGATGCTTGTTTTCTTTCTTTTCAGACTGCTGAGGACGGAAGAGCTGATTGGCTGGGCCCGCCCCTGCCTCGGAACCCCAGGACCCAGGTCTTCCCTGGCCCCTGCTGTAGCCCGTCCTCGGTATTGCTGGCTTTCTGGGTGGGTGGTTATTGGAGGGCCAGTGTTAAACAGCCTCATTAAAAAAAAGGAAGAAATCTACACGGACAAAGCCCGGAGAGCCAGCCGCAGGCTGAGGGCTGTGAAGGAAGTTCTGAATGTGTCAAAGATCACACCAAGGAGGGCACCAAACACCCGTTCTCCTGCCAGACTGGTTCTATGCCAGCTTTTCACGTTTGGAAAGGAGAGACAACTGCCTGCAGGAATTCTTTCTGTGAGCACGGTCCTCAGAGATTCTCCCTGGCTCCTATTTAGGTGGATAGATAATATTAAGAGCTGTTGATGTATTACTATTATTTATTTTTATTATTATTATTATTACTATTACTATTATTCAACTTGACTTAGCTGTTAATGACTCAGAGTGTGAGTGAGGGGGTTTGAGAGCTGAGGAGCACCAGGTTGGGGGGGGGGGTCACAAGAGCGGGGGCAGAGGATCCTGGCCAGCCTGACCCCACAGGCTCACTGCTGGAGGCACACACACCAAGAGGTCAGCTGAGGAGGTGGAGGAGGAGGGACGAGCTGTTCCCAATGCTCAGCGTGGAGAGCCGGTCCTTGCTGAGCTGACTTAGGGCTCTCTGCTATGGGGGTGAGGAGGGGAGCAGGGTCCTTGCTGAGCTGACTTAGGGCTCTCTGCTATGGGGGGAGAGGAGGGGAGCAGGTTCTGGCTGAGCTGACTTAGGGCTCTCTGCTATGGGGGTGAGGAGGGGAGAGGGTTCTGGCTGAGCTGACTTAGGGCTCTCTGCATTGGGGTTTGGAGGAGAGCGGGTCCTTGCTGAGCTGACTTAGGGCTCTCTGCATTGGGGTTTGGAGGAGAGCGGGTCCTTGCTGAGCTGACTTAGGGCTGTCTGCTATGGGGGGAGAGGAGGGGAGCGGGTTCTGGCTGAGCTGACTTAGGGCTCTCTGCTATGGGGCTTGGAGGGGAGAGGGTTCTGGCTGAGCTGACTTAGGGCTCTCTGCTATGGGGCTTGGAGGGGAGCGGGTTCTGGCTGAGCTGACTTAGGGCTCTCTGCTATGGGGCTTGGAGGGGAGCGGGTTCTGGCTGAGCTGACTTAGGGCTCTCTGCTATGGGGGTGAGGAGGGGAGCAGGGTCCTTGCTGAGCTGACTTAGGGCTCTCTGCTATGGGGCTTGGAGGGGAGCGGGTTCTGGCTGAGCTGACTTAGGGGTCTCTGCATTGGGGTTTGGAGGAGAGCGGGTCCTTGCTGAGCTGACTTAGGGCTCTCTGCTATGGGGGTGAGGAGGGGAGTGTGTTCTGGCTGAGCTGACTTAGGGCTCTCTGCTATGGGGCTTGGAGGGGAGCGGGTTCTGGCTGAGCTGACTTACGGCTCTCTGCTATGGGGGTGAGGAGGGGAGCAGGGTCCTTGCTGAGCTGACTTAGGGCTCTCTGCTATGTGGGGAGAGGAGGGGAGCAGGGTCCTTGCTGAGCTGACTTAGGGCTCTCTGCTATGTGGGGTGAGGAGGGGAGCGGGTCCTTGCTGAGCTGACTTAGGGCTCTCTGCTATGGGGCTTGGAGGGGAGCGGGTTCTGGCTGAGCTGACTTAGGGCTCTTTGCTATGGGGGTGAGGAGGGGATCAGGGTCCTTGCTGAGCTGACTTAGGGCTCTCTGCTATGGGGGTGAGGAGGGGAGCAGGGTCCTTGCTGAGCTGACTTAGGGCTCTCTGCTATGGGGGGAGAGGAGGGGAGCAGGGTCCTTGCTGAGCTGACTTAGGGCTCTCTGCTATGGGGGTGAGGAGGGGAGCAGGGTCCTTGCTGAGCTGACTTAGGGCTCTCTGCTATGGGGGGAGAGGAGGGGAGCAGGGTCCTTGCTGAGCTGACTTAGGGCTCTCTGCTATGGGGGGAGAGGAGGGGAGCAGGTTCTGGCTGAGCTGACTTAGGGCTCTCTGCTATGGGGGTGAGGAGGGGAGAGGGTTCTGGCTGAGCTGACTTAGGGCTCTCTGCTATGGGGCTTGGAGGGGAGCGGGTTCTGGCTGAGCTGACTTAGGGCTCTCTGCTATGGGGGGAGAGGAGGGGAGCAGGGTCCTTGCTGAGCTGACTTAGGGCTCTCTGCTATGGGGGTGAGGAGGGGAGCAGGGTCCTTGCTGAGCTGACTTAGGGCTCTCTGCTATGGGGGGAGAGGAGGGGAGCGGGTTCTGGCTGAACTGACTTAGGGCTCTCTGCTATGGGGGTGAGGAGGGGAGCAGGGTCCTTGCTGAGCTGACTTAGGGCTCTCTGCTATGGGGGGAGAGGAGGGGAGCAGGTTCTGGCTGAGCTGACTTAGGGCTCTCTGCTATGGGGGTGAGGAGGGGAGAGGGTTCTGGCTGAGCTGACTTAGGGCTCTCTGCTATGGGGCTTGGAGGGGAGCGGGTTCTGGCTGAGCTGACTTAGGGCTCTCTGCTATGGGGGGAGAGGAGGGGAGCAGGGTCCTTGCTGAGCTGACTTAGGGCTCTCTGCTATGGGGGTGAGGAGGGGAGCAGGGTCCTTGCTGAGCTGACTTAGGGCTCTCTGCTATGGGGGGAGAGGAGGGGAGCGGGTTCTGGCTGAACTGACTTAGGGCTCTCTGCTATGGGGGTGAGGAGGGGAGCAGGGTCCTTGCTGAGCTGACTTAGGGCTCTCTGCTATGGGGGTGAGGAGGGGAGCAGGTTCTGGCTGAGCTGACTTAGGGCTCTCTGCTATGGGGGGAGAGGAGGGGAGCAGGGTCCTTGCTGAGCTGACTTAGGGCTCTCTGCTATGGGGGTGAGGAGGGGAGCGTGTTCTGGCTGAGCTGACTTAGGGCTCTCTGCTATGGGGCTTGGAGGGGAGCGGGTTCTTGCTGGCTCTCTTGCAAAGACGTGCACAAGTGCTGAGGAGGAGGCCCAGGAGCCTGAGGACAGTCTGGCCAGGCAGAGAATCTTTATCAGGGGTCTGTCTCCACAGCTCTGGTATCCAGTTGGCCTCAGGCCACCTTCAAGAGCCACCTGCAGGACACAGTGGCTCCTGATGGCAGAGGGAGTGGAGCCACAAGCGAGCTCGGGGTCGGCAGTGAGGCAGGCCCTGGGCGCTGGCCACGGCAGCCACTCATTTCTGCCACTCTGCGACCTTGCTCTCTTCCAAAGCCTCCTCGATTATTTTGGGGGGGAAAAAAGCAAACATCTTATTATTTTATCTATGAGCATTGCATATTCTATATTTCCAAAAGGAAGAGACTCATTAAAGTACACAGACACACAGCCCACAAGGATAGTGCCAACACCATCACCAATAATAGGACCGGTGAGCTGGGTCCAGGACTGGCACAGCTCCTTTTGTCCTTAGAATAGACAACGACTGGACTTGAGGTCACTTTGTGAGACTGTGCTGTGCTGCTCACTCAGCACACACCCATGCTCCTCTGCTTCGTTTTCTTTCAGCTGGGGAGGGTTTTCAATTGACATCTGTTTCGTAGTTAAGTAGATTACGATATAGTTCCAAAGCCAAATCCGTACCTAAGCAGGTGACGGGTTTTGCGGGCTGGGGCCTGCGCACCACCTCCAGGTGGGCGGCCCGCGCAGGAGCTGAAGCCTCCCGGAGCCTCTGCCCGCCCTGCCTGCCTGCATGGTGGGTGTTCTGAGTGCAGTCTTGTGATCCCCGCGCTTGGGAGGCTGAGACAGGAGGATCGCACGGGTTCCAAGCCAGCCTCAGCTACTAAGTGAGGCTCTCAGCAACTTAGTGAGACCCTGTTTCCAAATAAAATAGAAAATAGGTCTGGGAGTATAGCCTGGAGGTAGAAAGCCTCTGGGTTCCACCCCCAGTACCACACACACAAAAAAAAAGTTTATTAAAAAGATAAAAATAGAGCCAGGCGTGGTAGCGCACGCTTATAATCCCCACACTTGGGAGGCTGAGACAGGAGGATGGCGCTGGTTCGAAGCCAGCCTCAGCTACTTAGTGAGGCTCTCGGCAACTTAGTGAGACCCTGTTTCCAAATAAAATATAAAATAGGTCTGGGAGGATAGCCCGGAGGTGGAATGCCTCTGGGTTCCATCCCCAGCACCACCAAAAAATAAAAAATAAATTAAAAAAATAAAAGACTTTGGGAAAAAATGTCCAAAGATCCAAAAAAGGAAACATTCCCCGTGACAGCGATGCCCTGGCAGCGCCGTCATTGGTGGGGTCCTGGGGCCAGGCCCAGGAGGGACGGCAGGGCAGGGCAGGGCAGGGCAGGGCCGCTGCAAAGCACCCGAGAGCTCTGCCTAGTGTCTGCCTCTTTGTTTATGTGTTTGTTTTGTATGTTTTTGGTTGTTTTTTTTGTAGTGCTGAGGATTGAACCCAAGGACATTCTACCTCCAGGCTGTATCCCCAGCCCTAGTTTTCTTTTCTTTTTTTATTTGAAAGCAGAATCTCACTAAGCTGCTGAGTCTTTCTAATTGTTGAGGCTGACTTCGAACCTGTGATCCTCCTGTCTCAACCTCCCAAGTACTGGGATTACAGGTGTGTGACGGTGCCTGGCTCTGATATCCCTTTATTAGCACCTCACCCCTGGAGGTCAGTGGTCAGCCAAATAATTCTATCAGTATCACCACTGCCAGTGAATGAAACCAATGCTCAGAAATGTCCAAGTGCCCGAATCCTGCACTTCATAGTATGAAACAGGTCCGGGCAGCGTTCTGTCTGTTTCTGACATCCTAGGGGACGTAGGAAGTGATGGGGTACGTTTTTAGCTTGTTTTGAAAATGCAAATACATTTCTAGCTCATTTTTGAATCAGGGCGTTTCTTTCCTGGCCTGGTGTGCCGGTGTCCAGTGCCTGGCCTCAAGGCAGGAGCAGCCTCTGGCCGGCTCCCCCAGGGCCACACAAGTGTGCGTCCTCATGAAGTGACGAGGGGGGGGGGTGTCCAGGAAGGGAGGTAAGATGGGAAGGGAGCCTCCTGCCTGGGACACCTGTGTGCATGTGTGTGGGGTTGCAACGCACACACGTGTGTGTACCTGGGTGTCTGTGGATGCGTGCCTGTATGTGCGTGCGCGTATCCGAGACTTCCTGGAGCTCAGCAATTACGCCAGCACAGCCTTGGCCAAGGCCGTGTGCCTGGAAATCCAGGTTTGCGTGCACTCTCTGTAACTGTCGGCCCTCTGGGTCAGAGCCCCCGCCTGGCGATGTTCAGGGTCCAACAGTTAGAGACAGCCAGCTCGGGCCACTCAGCCACTGTGTCCACCAAGAGGAGTGTCCACATGTGACCACTACATGTGAGAGCAGCACACGTAAGAAGCTTGGGGAGGAGAGAGGGCGCCTGTAGGAACACAGCCTCCTGCCTGGATCTGTGAGCTGGCTTACAGACAACTCCTTCCCTTACGACGCAGACAATAAAGAACAATTACCTTTCACTCCGCAGACCCCGGCTCGCCTGCCAGTGCTGTCTTGCAGCTGCAAAACCACCCAGGATCAGGAAGCCCCCCTGCTGCCAGCCCCACCAGGACACCTGGAAGAGGCTTGCTCCCTCCGCACACGGCCCCTAGCACCCGTCACAAATGCCCCACACAGAGCACAGACCTCTGTGCAAGCCCTGTCCTGCAGCACATGCGTGCCTCCTGGGCAGAGAGGCTGCCCTGCACGTGCGCCAGGCCTCTGGCTGCAGTGTGTGCCCATCTCCAGGGGTGGAGGAAATCCTGTCCAGAAACATCCCAGAATCGCCCTGGTGCCAGGGTGACTCTGGGAGTCACCGCACGGAGCAGGAGTGAGAAGATTCCAGATGTCTTCTGTGTGCCTTGAGAGACAGCCTGCTCCAGGCTGAAAGAGAAACGTTCAAAGCAAAAAAAAGTGGTGACAGAGAAGAAAGGAAGGAAGGAAGGAAGGTAGGGAGGGAGGGAGGGAGGGAGGGAGGAGGCAGGATGGGCAGATGCAAGGGGCACCACCACCCAGCGCAGCCTCTGCCTGGGAGCAGGCCCAGGGCCTGCTGGTGGGCGGGCAGGCAGGCTGGCTATCCACCCGGGAAGCTCTCCAACACAGTAAAGGGGCCGTCACACCCAGGCAGGTCCGCCCCTTTCTGGCTAAGGTAACTTGGAGAAGGCAGGGCCTTCACAGAAGGCAATCCCCACGTAGCCACAGGCGCAGAACAATGCTGGGTTCTCAGCAAAGGGAAAAAAAAGCCCCACCTTGTGGAGACCTGCCCCCCACCCCCGCCATTCTCCCTCCCTCCTGCCAAGCATCACAGGAGCCAATGTCCCCCTCATCCCCTCCCTTCCCCCCAGGGCCAGCGTCTCAGGGGGCTCCACCGAGTTGAGGGTGTCTTCCCTTGACAGTGAGGTCTCCAAATAAAGCGATCTACACGTGGGGACCACGTAAGAGTCAGCCTCGTACGAGCGTTCGTAATTATCACCAGCAGTCCTTACCAAGTTTCCCAACAATTACCACCTTGGGTACCACTCACTTAGCTCAACAGTGTGGGCTTTTCATTGAACGAGACTGTCCAAGCATGAGCAGAGATAAGAAGCAGAGAATACTAAATATATATTTAAATACAGTCCCAATCCTATGACAAAGTAGTTATCTCCCCGCTCAATCAGAAATTTAAACAGTTTCTTCCTTTATGTCTTCCCAAGAGTTTATGTAACAAACTTCCAGTGTCGTGAGGAATGGCGGCTCTTGCCAGGGAGTGCTCGCTCTCGAGACTGCTCGGCCTCGGAGCTCTGCGCCGCCGCAGTCCTCATTACGGGCTCCATTATGCAGAAGCTCTGCCCAGGATGGGACGCGGCAACCCTGCTGAGCGGCTGCCTATCAGCGCTTCTCTTAAGGCCTGTTCTCAATTGTCAGCAAAGTATTTTTTAAGGTTAAAAGGTGTAAAATTATTCTGAAATGCTTTTCTGACCTGTCGCCTATCACTGCAAAGAGCTATAGTTCATTTTTTTTCTAAAATTGTATTTTTTGAAATGCGGTAATATTATAAGAATAAGCTTTATAGGAGGAAAATAGTCTCCTGAAATGCTCGTGGTATTTCTGCATGTCTTGTCCAATGGCTGCCATATTAATCATTGTTTCCTGTGTGGAATTATAATTTCTGATGCCATTTTTCTCACCCCCAGCCTCCGTTTCCATGGGGAATTAATATAAATGACCATTGCTTCTCAGATCCTTTCTCTGCTCCCACCGCTCTATCCTGCAACGACGTTCGCTTCATATTCTACAACGTCAAAGTCAAATTCACCACTGCCCCGAGGGGCTCGCGATGCCAGGGCGGGGCCGACAGCTGTCATTCTGCCCGCCACCCATGTGCGCTGCTTGGACGCAGGTGGAAGGCAGCAGGAACTCCGTCAGAAGGTTGCTTCCCGCCTCGGAGCTGGTGTGGCCAGGAAAGCCACAGGCTGAGGAAATCTTGGAAAGTCTCTGACCATCATTTCAAACCCTGTGAGGCCCACAGCCCTTTCCCACCTGGCCCTAACTGTTTATGCCCCACTAAACATCTGGTAGGTTTGGGAACAGGTGGAGGGCCCGGCCCTGGGGAACAGAGCCTGCTGTGCTCCCAGGGTGGAGGGAGGCCGAGCAGCAGGACCGGAGTGGCCGGCCCCAGGAGACTCACTAGCCGGGGCTGCACCCGCGCTCAGGGGACCAACCGCCTCCCTGTGCTTCCTTTGCGCAGCTCCTGCAGACCCAGCCTCCCTCCTGATCAGTCTTCAGGGGGCAGGTAAATACGCTCTGGACTGGGAGAGTGTGCTGTCGCTGAAGGCCCGCTGCCCGTGCGCTCTCTGAGGCCTTACCTCCTCCCCAGAGCTGGCGGGCGCGCCTCCCTCCGGCTTTGTTTCCAGTATCGGGTGATGGATTTAGACCTGTGGGGTTGTGCAGACGTAAAACTTGCTTGCATTTGACAGAAGAGAAGCAGGCAAAGCTCACCTTTAGAGGCAGTGTTCTCTAAGTTGAAGACATTCCACAGGCCTGGGTGGAGCTGCATGGACAATGGCTGCCAAGGACGAGACTCCCAGAGGAGAAAGCACAGCGCCTGAGCGCTTTCGCACTCAGCTGGCCCTGCGCCTCTGACGCCCGCGGGGACTGGGCTAGCCCTGTGGCCCCTCCGTCCTCTGCCGACCATGAGGGAGGACTAAGCAATTTCACACTGTAGGAGGGAGGTGAGCACTCGATGCCCAGTCCTGTGCAGGCAGAATCGGTGGGACAGGGCTCAGCGGCCGCTGCTCGCGGGTGCCATGGGCTCTGCCTCTGGAGGCGCAGGCAGCACCTGCCCCCAAGCTGTTGGAATTGGGTTCAGTGTCTACTCATGAGGCTCCAGGAAGGGCCCGTGGTAACGAGCAGATCACACAGGGCGGTGCCGTGACTGGGATGGGTGAGCCCAGTCTTCCTCCACCAGCTGCACCCAGAGGACAGAGGGGTGTCGGGCAATTCCGGGGTCCAGCCAGGGGGCCACAGCACTGGGGACCCAGAGCCTGGTGGGGACCCCCTGAGGGTCACTCACTAGGCAACAAGTGCGTCCATTCAGGGCCCAAGGGGGATTCTCCACAGGGAGTGAAGACACTTGAGATCCAACCTGGTTTCAGCACCATGATGTAAGATCAAGAGTGAGTCCTGCACGGTGTAAAACACAAGAGGTCCAGTACAGTGCGATCAGCTTTAATGGTACAGTTGTCCCGGGAATGGGGGCTGAGCAGTCCTGGAGACCCGGGCTGGAAGGGAGGGACCTCCGTTTTTAAGGTCTGCATATCGGGGGTGGGATTCACTTGTGGGAACGTGCTTTTCTCACGAGGGTTCCCCCCGGCCTGCACAGAGGTTACATGAGTGCGGGACCCCGCCTTATCAGAGACCACCTGAAATCTTGCAGGTCCTACACAAGAGATACTCCATAGCAGCTCAAGATTGCTTGCTAACAATCTTACAAACTGCAGGGAGTATACCAAAGGCTAGGTGTGAAACCAGAAGACAGCTTCTACATGATCAACAGTTAGAAAGCGATTCACATCAACCTGAAAGCATAAAACTGAATTACATTTTCTTCTCTTTTTATTTATTTATTTATTTATTTTGGTGGGGTGGTACTGGGGTTCCTGGAAGCCCTTCTACCTCTGGGCTACGCTCCCAGACCTATTTTTTATATTTTTTATTTGAAAACAGGGTCTCTTAAGCCTGCGAGGCTGGCCTTGAACCTGCGCCGATCCTCCTGTCTCTGCCTCCCAAGTGCTGGGATTACAAGCGAGCGCCACCATGCCCGGCTCTCTTCTCTTTTTAGAAAACAACATGTGAGCCAGAGAGGAGAGGGAAAGGGTGGGGGAGGTGGGGCACCAGTCACATTCCCCTGGATTTCGCCCTGTCTGAGGTCTGTGTTTTAGCCTTTGTAAATCGCTCTGGTTTCTTCTCTTGTTTTATTTTATTTTTTGTTTTTTTTTAATTTATTTTTAATTATTATTATTTTTTATTTATTTTTATTATTTTTATTGGTGCATTGTAATCGTATATCACATTGGAATACAAGACATGAGAGGATATACAAGCACACATCATCCAATTAGCCCTCCCATGCTTGTTTGGTGATTAACTTTGATACATTTGTTTACATACCTCCTTCATTTTAAAGAGGCTCCATCGTCCCCTATTCTGTACCCTCTGATTGGTCACCTTAGTTGCTTCACTATAGGGCCCTTTCTATAGCTTGACCTCTTCCTTTTGCCCCTTCTCTCCTAGTTTTTGCTGATTAGGGAAAGCATCTGATTTATATTTTCTGCGATATTTCTCTGTGCATGCCACATTGCAAGTACCGATCCCATTCTTGACGGCCCCAGTAGTGGCCTGCCTACCCGGTGGACTGATCCAGACCTCACTGGCTCAAGCAGCGGCCTTGCCTCATGGGAGGCCCCGATTCTGGTCTCGCTGGCCCCGACACCAGCCTAACCCCTCAGCTGGCTCTGACCCCGGCCTCGCTGGCCCCAGCACCGGCTTAGCCTCAAGGCAGGCTCCCATACCGGCCTCAGAGGCCTCAGTAGCGGCCTTGCCTCACAGAAGGCTCTGATGTTGGCCATTGGTCCCAGCACCAGCCTAACCCCTCAGCAGGTTCTGATCCCAGCCTTGAAGGCCCCAGCTCCAGCCTTGCCTCACAGCAGGCTCCGATCCCGGCCTTGCTGGCCCTGACATCGGCCTAACCCCTCAGCAGGCTCCAATCCCGGCCTCAGAGGCCCCAGCACCGGCCTTGCCTCACAGCAGGCTCCGATGCTTGCTACTGGCCCTGGCATCGACCTAACCCCTTGGCAGACTCTGATCCCAGCCTCGGAGGCCCCAGTAGCGGCCCTGCCTCACAGCAGGCTCTGATGCCAACCATTGGCCCCGGCACCGGCCTAACCCCTCAGCAGGCTCTTATCCCAGCCTCGGAGGCCCCAGCACCAGCCTTGCCTCACGGTAAGCTCCGATCCCAGCCTTGCTGGCCACGGCACCGGCCTAACCCCTCGGCAGGCTCCGATCCCAGCCTTGAAGGCCCCAGCACCGGCCTTGCATCATGGCAGGCTCTGATCCCGGCCTCACTGGCCCCAGCATTGGCCTAACCCCTCGGCAGGCTCCGATCCCAGCCTCGGAGGCCCCAGTAGTGGCCTTGCCTCACAGCAGGCTCCGATGTCGGCCATTGGCCCTGGCACTGGCCTAACCCCTTGGTAGGCTCCGGTCCCTGCCTCAAAGGCCCCAGCACCGGTCTTGGCTCAAGGCAGGCTCCGATCCTGGCCTTGAAGGCCCCAGCACTGGCCTAACCCCTCGGCAGGCTCTGATCCTGGCCTTGGAGGCTCCAGCACCGGCCTTGCCTCACGGCAGGCTCCAATCCCAGCTTTGCTGTGTCCGTTGCTGGCTTCACCCTTCGGCAGTCTCCAATCCGAGCGCCCTCTTTGCCCAACTATTTGTCCCACGTTCTCGAGGGTGCGTGGTGGTGGTAGCATTCTGCCTCTGGGGTCATTACTTCAAAGGTTCCAGGTGTAATGCATCAGATCTCTGCCTCCCCTGAGTACTGGCCACTGCCATTGCCACTGCCTCCACCATTCCAAATCTTTCCCAAGCTCTTTTTCCACTCTGAATGTTGTCCAGTGTTGCTAAGTATGCGCGACGGTAGCATTCGACATTTGGTGTAATTTCTCCAAAAAAAAAATAAGGTTGGTAGGATCCGATTTCTGCCTCTCCTGAATACAAGTCTCCACTGTCATCGCGGAAACCGCTTTCAACACCACCTTTCTCCTTGGTCTCCACTAACCTCTCTCCTTATAGGTGATGTGCAAGATTCTTAACAATATAGAGAAACAGCAGTCCTCCTTCATGGGGAATTTTTCCGTAAGTTCCAGTTCATTTGGATAAGTTTTGTCTGCATCTCCAGTATCCTGGCATCCGCCACGGCCTTCTTAACCCCTCTCCCATATTTTTCTTTTCCTTTTTTTTTTTTTCAATAAGAGAAGACAGTATGTGTGGTTTGAGGAGGTAGTGGGATCAGGCACTCAGTAGCACTGTGACCCAGCCCGGATTCCTTATGGGTCCAACGTGCTCCGCACTACTCCGCCTGGGGCCCAGAGTCCTGCGACCCGGGCCCCGGCTGTTCCAGGGTCCGGCATGCCCCGCGCGACCCCTGCCTGGGACCCAGGGTCTTACTGGGCCTGGTTTCTCCAGGGGTCTGGCGTGCTACACGCGTTCCGCCCGGGGCCCAGGGTCCCGCGACCCGGGCCCGACTGTTCCGGGGTCAGGCGTGCCTCTTCTCTTGTTTTAAAGAGATACTACTTGTGTGTCTCCCTTCCTATTCCTGTTTCCCTTCCTGAGAAAGGCCCTCCAGGTGCAGGGCCTGTGTTTAGCTCTGAGATCTGGATCTGCCCTACTGATGTGGAGCCCATGCCCTGTGATAACGCTTCGGCCCCTCCTCTCCTCCTTGCGCGACTCCGTGGCCTCTGTTTGCTGAGTGTTTCAACCCAATTCTTTGACCTCTGTTCAAAGGAGAACAAAATCTCTCTGTGTCTTGTTACAGATGGTCACGTTTTCCGGAAGTGAAGGAGTTTTAGACACTGAGCGCACCGTGACATTCTGCTTTTTCCGCATACAGATCATTTTACCTGTATGTTTAGAAGACGTGATGCTCATGTTGGCTGGCCCCTGATCGCTACCCCATATGCCACTTTTACTGGGCACTGCTGGCTGTGCATGAGTGTGCAAACACATGTGCGTGGTTTTGCTTGGCTTATGCTTATGAAACACATCCATCTCTGAGCCCTGGTGCAACTTGGTCTCTTAAGGTCTCAGGCTGTTTACAGTTCTGGCACTGAGCAGCGGTGTCTAGAACGGGGCCTGTGCCAGGGTCGCGGGAGTCTGGTCTCCGGATCCCCTGGCACTATGGTCCTGTGTGGCTCACTTCCAAGCTCCAGGCCCCTCGGGGACCCATTGGCGATAATAGCTTGTGGTATGTTGTTACGGCAGCTCGAGCAGACTAATGCGACCGGCGCCGGGCATCCTCAGAACACTTCATAGATGCGGATTGTTGCACAAGTCCAATGGCGTCACCACAGTCAGTTCCTTGGATCCAGAAAACATGTGCAGTGCATGTGCATAAAAAAAAATAAAATAGGCCGGGCGTAGTGGCATATGCTTGTAATCCCTGCACTTGGGAGGCTGAGAAAGGAGGATCACACAGGTTCAGCGACTTAGTGAGGCTGTCAGCAACCTAGTGAGACCCTGTTTCCAAATAAAATATAAAAAAGGTCCGGGAGGATAGCCCGGAGGTAGAAAGCCTCTGGGTTCCACCCCCAGCACCACCAAAATAAATAAGTAAATAAAATAAAACAGGGCTGAGTGTGTATCTCAGAGGTAGAATGCCCCCGGGTTCAATCCCCAGTAACACACACACATACACACACACACACACAAACACACACACACACACACACACACACACACACACACGTGCTGGGAACTTACCATGTGCTTACCTGTGCTGGATGCCAAGGGGAAGTGTAAACAGGGCCCAGGGGCAATGACCAGGCAATGACAGCCAAGGATGCCACAATCGCCCTATTCCATCAGGAGAGAAGAGGTCACGTCGTGACTTCCTGGGTGCTGTTGCAGAGGGACCCTGAGGATATAACACAGGAAGTGCAATACACAGGAGGGACATTACACAGGAAGTGCATCTGCTGGGGAGGCGGCCATTTTCAGCTCTCACTCTCAGAAGAAAATAGGGGGGAAATCTACTTTCTGTTGACAAGGACCGTAGGAGAGCTCTGCCTCCTAAAAGATAACACTGTGCCACATACCCACAGACGCCCCAGAAAGAAAGGCCAAGACCTGCATATCCTGTGGCCACCTAGAGCCTGGGACTGTCTGCGTCCCTCGTAGGTCCTGAGCTACAGGCCTGAACCTGTCAGTGACCCAGGAAAGATGGGCGAGAAGCTCGGCCCAACCACACACAGCGAAACTGACCATCAGGCTTTCATAGGGACAGTTGGCCGTTGCTGTCTAAGTCCTCCAGTTGCCATGTGGGTCCCAGTGTAGAACAGCCCAGCCCCTGACAAGCTGACAAGTGACCCCTGTATGCCCAACACAACCGGCACCAGGGACAGTCACATAAATCCTCTAAAACGAGGCCAAAATTAGAGTAAGCTGGGAAAACAAATTATTTGACATTTTTAGTTTGATAAGAGGAAACAATTTTTTTTTTTTTTAAAAAAAGCTTATTTTAAGCTGGGCGTGATGGACACACTTGTAATCCCCAAGCTTGGGAGGCTGAGACAGGAAGATCACACAGGTTTGAAACTAGCATCAGCTACTTAGTGAGGCTCTCAGCAACTTAGTGAGACCCTGTTTCCAAATAAAATAGAAAATAGATCTGGGAGTATAGCCTGGAGGTAGAAAGCCCCTGGGTTCCACCCCCAGTACCACCAGAAAAAAAAAAAGCTTATTTTATTGTATTCTAATAAAATATATGTAACAAGTGCAACTATGGACTCATTCCTAGACCAAAAAGTCAATTGATCAATATAGACAGATTATATACATCTATATACTCATACATTTCTGTGTGAATTTTTCTGACAAAATTACAAAATGGCCACATATACTACGCATTTTACTGTGACTCTTGCCGCTGATGAAAAGGCTGTTTCTGCAAAGGCGCGGAGGCCTTCATCGGCTCCCTGAGGGCCTCTCCTCTCCTGAGCGCCGGTCTCGCTTTGCTGAGGTGCTTCAGGTCAGCCTGCGGGTCAGGTTTCTCCTGTTGGGTTCACAGCCCAGAGCCTCACGGCCCAGGACTCCAGGAGCTTCGTTAAGTTCAAGAGTCCTCTCTCCTCTGAGGCAACACCAGCTTTCTCCACTGCTGTGCTTTGTGCTCACGTTATGTCTGAAGAGCAGCCGAGGTCCCAGCCGCCGGGACCAGTCACTAGTTCTGACAATACTGACTTCCCCACATGCCTCCTCCGGGGCCACAGGGACTTGGATACAGGGCGGTCCACAATGAGAAACTCGACCGCCCAGACTGGGGAGGAGCGCCTCCTGTTAGAACCAAGATTTTGTTGCTTAAAGACAAAAAGAAGCCGGGCGTGGTGACGCACACTTGTAATCCCAGCGCTTGGGAGGCTGACAGGAGGATTGCACGGGTTCGAAGCCAGTCTCAGCTACTTAGTGAGGCTCTCAGCAACTTAGTGAGACCCTGATTCCAAATAAAGTATAAAATAGGTCTGGGAGTGTAGCCCAAAGGTAGAAGGCCCCTGGGTTCCACTCCCAGTACCACCAAAAAATAATAAATTAATTAATTAAATTAAAGAAAAAAGAAAAAGAAAAACAAAGTCACAGAATACAGAAGACAGGTCTACCTGCAGAACATTCCCCAGAGAGCAACAGAGCAGGAGGCCCTGGTCTGTCTCCTACACGGAACCAGACTAGATTGAGGGGTCAAACACAGGGAAGAGGCTGAATTTCTCTGCGTGAGTTGTTGCTGTCATTGTTTGATGTAAAGGTTCTCCCAGACTCTGCACAGTAGATATCAGCACGGTTGCACAGTCCTCAGGAATTGGCTACAGAGTCTTTGTGGGTGCGTGTCACGGTGCATCTCAGAGACTTCTGCAGTGCCGCCGCCTCATGAGTGGTCAACAGCTCATCCCCTGGCAAGGCCAGAAGAGAGCATTTTCCTGGTGATCAGCACAGGTAGATTAGGACAGCCACGCCCTGTATGCCTGGGATACAAGGACACCCTAGGGCCCTCTGGGCTGGGTGGGGATCATGCCCAGGTGTAGCACCCTGGCCAAATGTAAGCTGTGACACTGATGTGAATCTTGGACAGCAACAAACACTTTGTAGAGCTGAGCTGTATCCCCAAGTCCTTTCTGACAGGGCAATGAAATAAATATATATATGTTTTTCGGGTCTGGGGATAGAACCCAGGGGCATTTGACCTCTGAGCTACACCCCCTGCCCTATTTTTTATTCTTTATTTTGAGACAGGGTCTCACTAAGTTGCAGAGGACCTCACTAAGTAGTAGCTGAGGCTGTCCACAAACCGCGATCCTCTGGTCTCTGCCTCCCGAATGCTGGGATTACAAGTGTGCGCCACCACACCCGACAATATATATATATATATATATATATATATATATATATATATATATATATATATATATATATATATATATATTTTTTTTTTTTTTTTTTTTTTTTTTTTTTTTTGCAGTCCTGAGGATGGAACCCAGGGACATTCTACCTCCGATAGACACCCCCAGCCCTATTTATTTTATTCTTTATTTTGAAACAGGGTCTGACTGAGTTTCAAAGGGCCTCACTAAGTAGTTGAGGCTGGCCACAAACCATGCTTTTCCTGTCTCAGCCTCCCAAATGCTGGGATTACAAGCATGCACCTCCACCTCCGGCTTGAAATAAATATTTTAAAGATAAAATTTCCTAAGCATGAATCTCAGATCCGGGATGCAAAACCACACTGTGGGCACACAGTGAGGACGTCAGCACCAGTCCTTGTAAGAGAGCCCCAGGTTTCAACTGACGGGCTCCCTAGGATGAACCAGACCAACCACACATGGCTACGAGGGGAATTCAGGTGGGTTATTAAGAATGGCCATTGTTACCAGCGGGGAGCTTGCAGCCTCTGCAGGAGGCAGGTTTTATCAGGGTCATGTGCTCTCATCCAGGTCCTAAGAAAGGAATGTGGACACTGGGGCCAGCTCAGGGAGCAGTCACTGCAGTGAGCCCAGCCCAGCCAGGGGAACCGGGAGGAGTGCGAGCTTCCCAGCCATAAGCAGGGCCCTGGGAAGGCAAGCTCACCTCCAGGGACTGAGTGTCTAGAGCATTTAGGTTATCAAAAGCTACACGCCACAGAATGAGCACCAGGTGTGCATCACTACGCAGTCACAGGCTGGGCACCCGGACGTCACCTAAGCCCTGCACTGTCACCAGGGCCGCCACTACGCCTGCGCCTCAGTCTCTTTGACGGGCGCTGCCCGACCCACCGCCCCCCCTACCCAGGATAACCATGGTTCTACCTTTTATTTTAAAAATCATTGTCCATAAGCCGGGAGTGGTGGCGCATGCTTGTAATCCTCGCGCTTGGGAGGCTGAGACAGAAGGATCGTGCAGATTCGAAGCCAGCCTCAGCTGGTTTAAGAGACCCTGTCTCCAAATAAAATATAAAATAGGTCTGGGATTATAGCCCAGAGGTAGAAGGCCCCTGGGTTCCATTCCCAGTACCACCAAAAAAAAAAAAAAAAAAGAAAGAAAATTGTCCATTTTCCCGAAACACTGGCTTTAAAATACCTAATATGAAAGCGCATGAATGCAGCCGAGAGTGGTGGCGCACACCTGGAATCACGGTACTTGAGAGACTGAGACGGGAGGATTGCAGGTTCCCAGCCAGCCTCGGCCACTGAGCAAGGTCCTCCTTAACTTAGTGAGACCTGTTTCCAAAAAAAAATAAAATAAAATAGGGTTGAGCGTACAGCTCAGAGGTAAAATGCCCCTGGGCTTAATCCCCAGTACCACAAAAAGTGTGCACACGCGTGTAATTTAGGTTGCGGTTTTGTCCCGCATAGTGAGTCACACTCAGGCTCTTCAAGCCCTTCTCTCCACCCAGGACTGCTTCGAGACCTGTTCCTGGTCTTACCACACCTGACCGCTTTATCACTGCCAAGGGGCATTCCATTCTGTGAGCCCACTGAGATGCCCATTCCACCCCGGTGGGCACTTAGATCACTTCCAGGTGCTGACACCTACAAGCCAATCTATGAACATTCTTGCAATGTTTCTTGGCACATATGTGCAGGAATTTCTCTAGGGAATGTATTTAGAAATTGAGAGGGTTGAAGGCAGTAGACATATTTAATTCTAAAATTTCCTCTAAAGTGACTGCCAATCTGCACACCCAGCCGGAGGGTGTGGCTATGTCCATTACCAGCTGGTCACTGTCTGTCACGTCTTCTGTGGACCGTCCCGCCAGTGACCTGTAATGGCCTCATCTGTTGCTGAGCATGCCTGGCTCCCACCCCTCCCAACTCTGATTGTCTACCTGTGCTGGGGGTCACTTTCCTCTGAATCTGCGGTTTCTGTTCCTGACTCCAGCTCCCTCAACTTCTCCCATAGTTCCACACAGTCTTATTCATCTAATAAATTCCTCATCTCGCAGTATTTACAGCGGTCCCTGACTGGACCCTAACAACCAGAGAATTCTTGATATGTAGTAGGGCCATTCCAACCCCTCACTGTTTATATTTCTTTGGTTTTTTTTCTGTTTGTTTGTTTGTTTGCGGGTCTGGAGATGGAACCAGGGGCATTCTACCTCTGAGCTACACCCTTTGCCCTATATTTTTTCATTAAATTATTTATTTATTTATTTTTACAAATTTTTATTGAACATAAATGGTATACATTTAAACTATATTTGATGCCCTCTCCTCCCCGCCCCCGTTTTCCCTTCCCCCCTCCCACCAATGGTTGTCCAGGTTAACCATGTCATATTCATAATTTTACACATATTCAGATGTAGACCCTCATTAATCAAGATCAGCCTTCCTCCTCTCCTATCTTTCCATTCAAACTTGGCTGATATTTCCCCTCCATTATCTGGAGTCCCACTGGTATCCTCTGTGTTCCCTAGTTTGGGCATATAAGAGAGAACATATGTACCTTCTTCTTCTGTGCTTGGCTGATCTCACTTAACATAATGTTCTCCAGGGCTTTCCATCTTCTTGAAAATGATATAATTTTGTTCTTCTTTATGGCTGAGTAGAATTCCATTGTGTGTATTTCCCAGAGTTTTGCAATCCATTCATCTGTTGATGGTGATCTGGGTTGGTTCCATATTTTGGCTATTACGAATTGTGCTGCTATGAACATAGGTATGCATATGTTGCTGTATTTCTCTGAATTCAACCCCTTTGGAAAGATACCCAGGAGTGGTATAGCTGGATCATATGGTGGATCTATTCCCATCTTTGTTAGGAATCTCCACACAGATCTCCATAGTGGCTGAACTAGTTTGCATTCCCACCAACAGTGTAAAAGAGTTCCTCTTTCCCCACATCCTCGCCAGCATTTGTTGTGGTTTGATTTCTTTATGCTTGCCACTCTGACTGGGGTTAGATGGAATCTCAGTGTAGTTTTGATTTGCATCTCCCTGATGGCCAGTGATGAAGAACATCTCTTCATGTATCTATTGGCCCTTTGTATCTCTTCTTTTGTGAAGTGTCTATTCAGTTCATTTGCCCATTTCTTGATTGGGTTCTTCGTTTTGCTAGTGTAGAGTCTTTTGAGCTCGTTGTATATTCTGGATATTAGCCCCCTATCAGAATGGTGGCTGGTAAAGATCCTTTCCCATTCTGTAGGCTTCCTCTTTAGGTTACTGATGGTTTCCTTTGATGAGAGGAAACTTTTTAGTTTGATGCTATCCCACTTGTTAATTCTTGCTTTAATTTCCTGAGCTTTGGAGGTTTTGTTGAGAAAGTTACTGCCTGTGCCTATATGTTGTAGTGATGAGCCTATGCTCTCCTCTACTAACTTCACAGTCTCCGGTCTAATTTCTAAGTCTTTGATCCATCTCGAGTTGATTCCTGTGCATGGTGAGATATAGGGGTTTAGTTCCATCTTTCTACAAATGGATAGCCAGTTCTCCCAGCACCATTTGTTGAAAAGGCTGTCTTTTCTCCAGTGTATGAGTTTGGCCCCTTTGTCAAAGATTAGTTTACTAAAGATGTGTGGGTTTGTTTCCATATCTTCTATTCCAATCCACTGGTGAGTATATCTGTTTTTGTGCCAGTACCATGCTGTTTTTACTACTATTGCTCTATAGTATGGTTTGAAGTCTGGGATTGTGATGCCTCCTGCGTGATTCTTGTTGCTGAGAATTGCTTTGGCTATTCTGGGTCTTTTCTTTCTCCATATAAAGTTCATGATTGATTTTTCTAGGTCTGTGAAGAATGTCGCTGGTATTTTAATGGGAATTGCATTGAATCTATAGATCACTTTTGGCAGAATGGCCATTTTGATGATATTTATTCTGCCTATCCATGAGCACGGGAGGTCTTTCCATCTTTCATGGTCTTCTTCAATTTCTTTCTTTAATGTTTTATAGTTTTTGTTGTAGAGGTCTTTTACGTCTTGGGTTAGGTTTATTCCTAGGTATTTTATTGGTTTTGAGGTTATAGTGAATGGAATTGTTTTCTTTGTTTCTTTCATTGTGGATTCATTGTTGGCGTAAAGAAAAGCCACTGATTTCTTTAGGATGATTTTGTATCCTGCGACTTTGCTGAATTTGTCAATCAGCTCCAGAAGTCTTTTGGTTGAGTTCTTTGGGTCTTCCAGATAAAGGATCATGTCATCTGCAAATAAGGATAATTTTTTTTTTTTTTTGGTGGTACTGGGGTTCCTGGAAGCCCTTCTACCTCCGGGCTACACTCCCAGACCTATTTTTACATTTTCATTTGGAAACAGGGTCTCCTAAGCCAGCGCGCGCGGCTGGCTTCGAACCTGCGCGATCCTCCTGTCTCTGCCTCCCAAGCGCGGGGATTACAAGCGTGCGCCACCATGCCCGGCCAAATAAAGATAATTTTAATTCCTCTCTTCCTATGTGGATTCCTTTGATTTCCTTCTCTTGTCTTTTTGCTGCGGCAAGGGTCTCAAGGACTATATTGAAAAGGAGTGGTGATAGTGGGCATCCTTGCCTTGTTCCTGATTTTAGAGGAAATTCTTGCAGTTTTTCCCCATTCAATAT
Organism: Muscardinus avellanarius; assembly: GCF_963383645.1. Classification (NCBI taxonomy): domain Eukaryota; kingdom Metazoa; phylum Chordata; class Mammalia; order Rodentia; family Gliridae; genus Muscardinus; species Muscardinus avellanarius. Next base: position 201,649,307 of record NC_137787.1, read on the forward strand.
AATGTTGGCTTTGGGTTTACAGTATATTGCCTTAATGATGTTGAAGTACGTTCTTTCTATCTTAATTTTCTGCAGTGTTTTTAACATAAATGGGTGTTGGATTTTGTCGAATGCTTTTTCAGCATCTATTGCTATGATGATGTGGTTTTTGTTTTGGGTTCTATTTATGTGGTGAATAACATGTATTGATTTGTGTATGTTGAACTAGCCTTGTTTTTCTGGGATGAAAACAACTTGGTCATGATGTATTATTCTCTTAATATAGTTTTGAATGCATATGGCTAGTATTTTGTTTAGAATTTTTGCATCTATGTTCATTAAGGATATTGGTCTGTAGTTTTCCTTTCTTGAGGTATCTTTATTTGGTTTGTGGATTAATGTGATACTGGCCTCATAGAAGGAATTTGGGAGAGATCCATCTCTTTCAATTTCCCGGAACAAGTTCTGAAGTATTGGTATTGGTTGTTCACTGAAGGTTTTGTAAAATTCAGCAGGAAACCCATCTGGGCCTGGGCTTTTCTTTGGTGGAAGAATTTTTATTGCCATTTCTATTTCTTTGGTTGTTATTGGTTGGTTTAGGCTTGCTATGTCCTCGTGGCTGAGTGTAGGAAGGTTAACTGTGCCTAGAAATCTATCAATTTCTTCCAGGTTTTCAAGTCTATTGGAGTATAAATTTTTAAAGTAGTTTCTGATAATCTTTTTAATTTCTTCACTATCTGTGGTGATATCTCCTTTTTCATTTCTTTCTTTCTTTCTTTTTTTTTTTTTTTTGGTGGTACTGGGGGTGGAACCCAGAGGCTTTCTACCTCCGGGCTACACTCCCAGACCCATTTTTTATATTTTATTTGGAAACAGGGTCTCACTAAGTTGCCGAGAGCCTCACTTAGTACCTGAGGCTGGCTTCGAACCTGCGTGATCCTCCTGTCTCAGCCTCCCAAGCATGGGGATTACAAGCATGCGCCACCATGCCCGGCTCCTTTTTCATTTCTAATTTTGATAATTTGAGTTGATTCTCTTTTTCTTTTAGTTAGGTTGTCCAGAAGTTTATCAATTCTATTAATCTTTTCAAAGAACCAGCTTTTTGTTTTATTGATTCCCTGCCTCATGGCTGAGGGTGTGGCAGTGGTGCCATATTGCCAGCGGCCGCAGCAGCGAATTCACTGAGTCCGCAACAGCTACAGATCAGCGCACTCAACAACCGTGAGTCAAATTGTGGCCCCTAGAGGAGAAATCCCAGTACTGTAGCCCCAGGGACTTGCACAGCTTTGATAGTCTCCCTGGGTCTGAGGTTTTGCAGTCTAACCCAGTGGGAGAGTGGCGATGGCAGAGATATCACACCATAGTTGCAGCTCCCCATGGGAGAACGCCCAGCCTAGCACCCCCATGGTCTTAAGCAGCATCAATTGACTCCCTGGGTCTGAGACTCTGCGATACACCTAGCAAAGGAGTAGTGGTGACTGAGATACCACAGACTCGAGATCCAGAGCACCTTAAGGGAAGACGTAGTGACCCAGGGAAGAACCAAGAGAAGGCACAAACTTCCGAAATCATGGGAAAGAGGAATAACAATGGAGCAATGATGCCCACAACCCCACAACATCAGAACCTGATAACACAGAAATTCAGAGATCTCTAGAAGATCAAATCAGGAAAATAACTGTAGAAATAATAGAGGACCTTCGAAAAGAACTCAGAGAGAGTCTAAAAGAGATAAAGGATGCAATCATTGAAGTAAAGGCCTCAATTCAAAGTACAAACAACAGATTAGACCACATGGAGAATAGAATCTCGCTCCTAGAAGATGATCACTCCAAAAATGAACACATAGTTTCTAATTTAGAAAAAAATATCCTGCTGGGCATGGTGGTGCACGACTGTAATCCCCGCGCTTGGGAGGCAGAGACAGGAGGATCGCGCTGGTTCAGAGCCAGCCTCGCTGTCTTAAGAGACCCTGTTTCCAAATTTAAAAATATAAAAAAGGTGTGGGAGTGTAGCCCAGCGGTGGAAGGGCTTCCAGGAACCCCAGTACCACCACCACCAAAAAAAAAAAAAAAAAAAAAAAACCTGACAGCAGGAATTTGACATTGAAGAAATATGGGCCCATCTTAAGAAAGCTCACCTAAGAATAATTGGAATAGACAAGGGAAAAGAAGGTGAAACCAAAGATATCAATAATCTCTTCAAGGAAATAATAGCAGAAATTTTCCCAAACATAGAGCAAAAAGTTGATACACAGGTTCAGGAAACTTATAGAACTCCCTTTAGATAGGATCAGAGAAAAGGATCCCCATGCCACATAACTGTCAAAATGACTAATGTGGAAGCCAAGCAGAGAATCTTAAAGGCAACAAAAACAAAGGGCCAAGTGACATTCAGAGGCAAACCAATTGGAATCACTCCAGACTTCCCAAACCAAGTCATGAGAGCCAGAAGGGCTTGGAGTAACATATTCCAAACTCTGAAAGAAAAGCCCAGCACCAGATGGTTTCCCAAGTGAATTTTACAAAACCTTTATAGAAGAGCTAACCCCAATATTCCTCAAACTATTTCATGAAGTGGAAAAAATCAGGACTCTCCCAAATACATTCTATGAAGCCAACATCACACTAATACCCAAACTGAATAAAGACAATTCAAGGAAGGAAAACTACAGGCCTATATCTCTGATGAACTTGGATTCAAAACTATTAAACAAAATACTAGCAACACACATTCAAAACCACATCAAGAAAAACATACACCATGACCAGGTAGGGTTCATCCCAGGGATGCAAGGCTGGTTCAACATACAAAAATCAATCCATGTAATTCACCATATAAACATAATCAAAGACAAAAATCACATGATCATTTCAATAGATGCTGAAAAAGCATTTGATAAAATCCAACATCTATTTATGATAAAAAAACACTGCAGAGAATTGGAATAGAAGGAACATATCTCAACATTATTAAGGCAACTACAATAAGCCCACCGCCAACATCATATTAAATGAGGAAAAACTTCAAGAATTCCCCCTAAAAGCCAGAATGAGACAAGGATGTCCATTATCACCACTTCTCTCCAATATAGTACTAGAGACTCTAGCCAGAGCAATAAAGCAAGAAAAGGAAAGCAAAGGAGTACAAATAGGAAAAGAAGAACTCAAACTTTCACAATTTGCAGATGACATGATACTATATTTAGAAAACCCAACCAAAAGCCTTATAGGTCTGATCAACAAATTCAGCAAAGTATCTGGATACAAAATCAATCTTAAAAATTCAGAAGCTTTCCTGTACACCAACCATAAATCCACGGAAAAAGAAATTCAGAAAACACTTCCACTCAGGATCTCCCACAAAAAAAATTAAATACTTAGGAATAATCCTGACCAAGGAGGTAAAAGATCTCTACAAAGAAAATTATAAAACACTGAAAAAAAATTGAAGAAGATCTTAGAAGATGGAAGGATCTTCCATGTTCATGGATTGGCAGAATAAATATCATTAAAATGGCCATCCTTCCAAAAGTGATCTACAGATTTAATGCAATGCCCATTAAACTACCAAGTTCATTCCTCACAGACATAGAAAAATCAGTCCTTAAATTTATCTGGAATAACAAAAAGCCCAGAATAGCCAAGGTAGTTCTCAGCAACAAAAACCATGCAGGAGGAATCACAATACCTGACTTTAAACTATACTACAAAGCCACTGTAATAAAAACAGCATGGTACTGGCAAAAGAACAGATATATAGACCAATGGAGCAGAATAGAAGACCCAGAAACAAGTCCACACACTTCAGCCAATTGATTTTTGACAAAGGGGCCAAAAATATACACTGGAAAAAAGATAGCCTGTTCAACAAATGGTGTTGGCAAAACTGGTTAACCATATGCAGAAAATTGGAAATTAATCCCACTTTCTCACCCTGTACAAAAGTCAACTCAAGATGGATCAAAGACTTGGAAATCAAACCAGAGCCCTTGAAGCTCCTTGAAGAGGGCATAGGTCCAACACTGCAACACATAGGCACAGATAAACACTTTCTCAACAAGACCCCAAAGGCACAACACATTAAAAGGCAAATAAATACCTGGGATTGCATGAAACTGAAGAGCTTCTGTTCAGCAAAGGAAACTGTCAAGAACCTCAATCGAGAGCCAACAGAATGGGAGAAGATTTTTGCCACCTACCCCTCCGATAGAGGACAAATATCTAGAATATACAGAGAACTCAAGAAACTCAACACTAAGAAAACAAAGCATCCAATAACAAAATGGGCAAATGAACTAAATAGACACTTCAAAAAAGAAGAAATTCAAATGGCCAATAAATGCATGAACAAATGCTCAACATCACTGGCAATCAGAGAGATGCAAATCAAAACTACCCTGAGATTTCACCTAACTCCAACTAGAATGGCAATCATTCAAAACACAAACAACAACAGATGCTGGCGAGGATGCGGAGAAGTGGAAACTCTAAAACATTGTTGGTGGGATTGCAAATTAGTGCAACTACTTTGGAAAACAGTATGGAGAATCCTCAGAAGAATGGGAACAAATCTACCATTTGATCCAGCAATACCACTTCTGGGTATCTACCCAAAAGAAAATAAACCAAACTCCCAAACAAATACATGTGTATCTTTGTTCATAGCTGCACAATTCACCATCGCCAAACTATGGAACCAGGCAAGATGTCCATCAACAGATGAATGGATTACAAAACTGTGGGATATGTACACAATGGAATTTTACTCAGCCATTAAAAAAAAAACTCAATTACATCATTTTCAGGGAAATGGATGGAACTGGAGGACATTATGCTAAGTGAGATTAGTCAGTCACAAAAAATAAGAAATCAGATGCTTTCCCTAATATGTGAGAGTTAGGGAGAAACGGGTCATAGGAGGAACTCTAGATGAAAAAGGAATCCTATAGAGGAGCAAACAAGACAACCTAAAGGAGGAGAAAGGAGGGGTAAGAGGAAAATCTCTAAAACACACAATGTACTTAAACATATCAAACTCAATCACTAAGCCAGGCAAGGGAAGGAGGGAAGGGGAGGGAATGGGGTGGTTGGGTAGGGGTTAAATCAGTGATGTGTACAGGTATGTACACACAAGTTTTTTACTCCAATATGATGTATGAATAGAATGCACCAATAAAAAAATTTAAAAAAGAAAGAAATATCTTATTCTTGAGAATTGTCATTTTCCTCAAATATCCATGTTGAGGCTCTGATTGAAATGCATTAGATCTCAAAATCTGAGCACAATTTACCATGGCACCGAGTCCTTAAGTCATGGAACTTACTTAGGTGGTCATCAGTCACTTAACAGAGTTCTGCCCCTTCCTCCCAGTGTGCCTGCGGTTCACGGTCTACTGGCCTACCCCACGCAGGCTCGGCCGGCTGCCGTGAGCAGCACACACAGGCTCGGTGACCACAGCCATGGAGGTGCGTCTCTTCCTTGGCCACACACCCATCCCAGGGACTTGGGCTCCGGTTCACATGGTGTTCTAGTTAAAGTGTCTCCTGAAGAGCTCGTTGATGTCTGGAGCTGACACAGTTGAGTGAGGAGGGTGGGAATCCCAGCAGCAGGATAATCGGTCACAATGGATTTATCTAGGTGGTGACCCATCCAGTAGGGTGTGGTGGAGGAGGGGATGCCTGGTCCGCGGCCCTGGGAGTGTATCAGTGGTTCCTCCTCCCCTGCTCGTCTTGCCCCCCGCCTCCATGATGTGCACACCCTCGCTCCCCTTCCCGCCCCCACACCCTGAGACGCTCAGCTCCCCACCTCACACGGACTAAACCCAAACTCATAAGAAAACAAATCTTCTTTCTCTAAGTGACAGTCAGTCTTTTGGATTAGCTGCAGAATGCTGAGTGGAACAGGTGGTAACCCAGGATGACAGGAAAGGCGTGCTGCCAACTGTGAGCGCCTAGTGCGTCATACGCGGGCCCTTGAGATGCCTGTCTTGAACTGACAGCCTTACCACTTGCACTTCTGTGGCCAGCACCCACAACATGTCTATCTACACCTGCTCCATATCCTCAACACGGCTATACCTGTTCCATACCCACAGTAAACATGGCTACACCTGCTTCATACCCACAGTAAACATGGCTACACCTGCTTCATACCCACAGTAAACATAGCTACACCCGCTCTATACCCTCAGCGTGGTTACACCCGCTCCATACCCACAGTAAACGTGGCTACACCTGCTCCATACCCACAGTAAACATGGCTACACCTGCTCCATACCCACAGTAAACATGGCTACACCCGCTCTATACCCTCAACTTGGTTACACCTGCTCCATGGACATGTGGGCCTGGGAAGCACCCAGTCCTCCTGGGTAGCACTAGCCACGTTTGCAGCTCCCATTTCTGCTCACCAGAAACTTGGTCCACTTCCTTTCCTGAATCAGCCACATGGCTCTCCATCTCTGAGCCTGGCTCTGAGTCCAGGGCCGCAAAGCGACTCCCAGCACGTCTTTATCAGGCTCCAGCCTCATGCTTCAGAGCAGACACTGATGCCCTGAGAGCAGAAGTTATCTGCTCCCACACCATCCTTTGTAGACGCTGGGCACCAAGGGTCACTAAGTCCCTACAGTCCCAGCTCTGTTAGGTGGGCAGTTCTTGTGCTAAAATGTTCAAAAGCGCAGCTGGCTGCCTGCATTTGACGTGGCTGCGCCGGCCACGCGTGCCGTGTGCCGAGAGCCAGCCCTGGGCCTCTTCCACGCCCTCCCCGTGCTCCCCTGGTGACCTGCTTGCTGCCATCCTGGACAGGCCTGGAGGTCAGACCCTCGGCCTCTGCTGTGAGCCGCCTTGTCCACGCCGAGGGACTCGCGGGCAGGAGAGGCGCTGTGGCTCCTTCCACGTGGTCTCCTGTAGGTCTCCCGGGCACAATGACAGTTCTCTTGACTGACACGGCAGAGACAGATCCAAGCAGCCATGCTGGCATTTCCAAGTTTGTTCCTCACTACTTGGAGTGGGGAAGAAACTCTCTTCTAACCCTATGACTCCATGAGCGGGGGACTCGCTATTCCCTTTGATTCCTGCTTGCAAATTGGCCAATTCTTTTCTGAGCTCATCTTTCTCGTAATACTTTGCCAAACACAGACAATGCCAACTGCTGTGGGTTGAGTTGTGCCCCAAAAGGAATGTGGAAGTGGCATTCTCACGTCTATGGATGCAGTCATTTTGGAAGTGGTGTCTCTGCAGATGTGATCAAGTTGAACTGAGGCCATCGCTGGTGAGAATGGCTCCATCCTTATAAACAGACAGACACACAGAAGAATGCCAGACAGAGATCCAGACACAGATGCACGAGGAACAGGCCTCGTGAAGGTGAAGCGGAGACTCCAAGTAATACCAGAGTTTGCTGGAGCCACCAGGAGCCAGAGGAGACCAGCACACCCCCGCCCCGACCCTTCAGAAGTGCACAGTTCTGCTGCCAACACCGGGACTAAGGACCCCTGGCCTTCAAACTGTGAGAGAACAAGTCTCTGTTGTTTTAAGTCACTCGGTTTATGGTACTGGTATTTTTTTATATGAAAATCTTAGACCTCCCATTTTAGGTCTTTTAGGTCTTTCTGTGTCTACCCCACCTGCACACAGCCTCATCCCCTAGTTGCTACAGATGCAGCCCTTACCAGTGCCCCATTCAGCATGACACCCGTATGAGTTTCCTTAGCCTCCACTAGTGATTTTCTTTCTTCCCACTGATTGATTGCTAAGATGGTTTCAAATGATTTAGTATTTTCTAACCATAGAATCCCACTTCTGGCACCAGTTTCCAAGCTAGTCAGTATAAGGTTACGTTTTACAGCAGTAACAACCCCCCCAACCTTAAAGTCCTAAAACAACGAATGTTGGTCTATCCTTCTTGTTAATGAACATATAGGGTGGCTGCTAACTCCTGCCGCTGGGAGGAGACCTGGGAGCGGCCACCTCGTCACACTGGCGCCCTCTGTGGGCGAGGCCGAGAACTGCACACTGCATCTGCTCACGCCACTTCTTGGGCCACACCTAAGTTCAAGGGGTGGGTTCACATAGCCCTCCAGGTCCTTGGGAAAAGGACTAGAAATACTCAGTGACTGCCACGGGTGGCTGCACACATTCATTACTTTGTTGTTGCTGGTACTGCACATGGCCTCTTTTTGTTAATGACTGTTTCTGCGTATACTTTCCTGGTGAATCACATGCTGGTGACGTGTGGTGATTCTGATTTTGATCTGTAACCTTGCTCAGCTCTCATTGTTGAGTATAAATACTTGAGCTTTCTACTGGGCTTTTAGTGTCGGTAATCCCATTTCTGCAGATTCTATTTTTGAGATCACGTTTTCCAATGGATCCTTATACCTTTTATGTCCCTTATTGCCTAAGTGCACAAGGTAGAACTGCGCAGTACCTCATGTATCTGGGGGTAGCTGGCATAACTGTTTATCTTGGACTTTAGCATTGATACTTCTCAAGTTTTAACTAAGAATGAAAGTTTCTGGAGCTTTTGTACAGACCCCAAATGAAGCTACGGAAGGTCTTTCTATCCTAACTTGTGAAAGGCTTAGCGATACAAACATTGACGTATTCGCAAAGAATCCCTGCTCTGCTGTAACACTGCATAGTTTTTCTTGGCTTGTGAAGGTGACCAACCACATTCTTATGTGTTCTAGAGTGATAACTCCCTGGAATTCCTTGATTAAAGACAACTTGAGCTAGACGGGGCGTTATTTACACACTGCTAGGTTAGCTTTGCGCAGGGTCTGTGACCAGGGAGTGCCGCAGGCCGCCCAGGCCCCTTTGGAGAAAAGCCCTGATGTCGGTCTCAGAGTCATGGGGCTGATGACCCCAAACAGGGAGACTTGACACAGTGCAGGCGCAGAGCCAGCGCTTGGTGAGTGTCTCCAAGGCCCAATGGCGCGGCCCGCCCAGACGCCTTGCCTGTGACGAGGGGCCCGGCAAGGTGCACTGCCTGCTTCTCTTTTATCTGATTATGCTCCGATTTTTCATTATTTTATTTCTGGGAAAATAACTAATAATGTCCTCTGTTGGCAAAAGTTCCATTTTGGACTAGAGAATTAATATTTTCTATTAAACATATACAAAATTAGTATGCTAAGCTGGGCATGGTGGGCACGCTTGTAATCCCCGTGCTTGGGAGGCTGAGACAGGAGGATCGCACGGGTTCGAAGCCAGCCTCAGCTACTTAGTGAGGCTCTCAGCAACTTAGTGAGACCCTGTTTCCAAACAAAAACATATAAAATAGGTCTAGTAGTATAGCCCGGAGGTAGAAAGCCTCTGGGTTCCACCTCCAATACCACCAAAAAAATAAAAAATAAAAAATTTAGTATGCTAGTTTTTTTATTTATTTATTTATTTTGTGGTCCTGGGGGTGGAACCCAGGGGCATTCTACCTCTGAGCTATACCCGCAGCCCTACTTTTTTATTCTTTATTTTGAAGCAGGGTCTCACTGAGTTGCGGAAGGCCTCACTAGTAGCTGAGGCTGACCGTGAGCCGCGATCCTCCTGCCTCAGCCTCCCGAGTGCTGGGGGGACGAGCGCCCACCGCGCCCGGCTTGCTGGTTTTATTTAAGCATCTCTGACTTCAAAGTACTATTTTTGTTTTAGGATTGAGGTTGAACTCTGTAACTGGACTCTGCTGCGTGACATGTTAAAGCAAAGCCGTGTGGCACAAATGCTTTTTCTCTTTCTTGTGTCAAAGATGCACGAAAACAGGATTTCCAATCTCAGAAAAAAATCACTCACCTTTTCTAATGCGCAAAAAATCATTGTGCCAACTTTGGAATTTAATTGTTTTCATCAGTTTTGAAATGAACTTGATCTTTGACATGTAGTTGCTCCTGTTGACAGAGAGATCCAATGCCCTGATTTTCTGAGGGTTGTAAATGGCGATAAGAAGCTTTCTGAGGGGAACTTACAGAGCCAGCAGAAGCCAACGTCCCGAAGCGCTTCGTTTTATGTGACACACGCTCGGATTCTTTTCTTGAATTTGGTCAGATATTTAGGACACTGTTTGGCATGTTCCCGGGACTGAAGGCTTAGAAACAGGCCGAGGTGTGGGGAGCTCAGCTCAGACGTGGGGTTGACGCCCAGCCCGGCGCCGGCTCCGCGCTCTTTCCCCTGAGAAGCTGACCCTAGCCAAGAGACGAGGAACGTTTTAGACTGCAGCTCTGTTAAAGAGAAGATAGAGGTTGCTCTTAGGCTTATAAATATCGCCTACTCTGCTTTTCACAGGAAAGCTACAAAGCCGCAGAAGTAAGCAGCACCCGTAGAGCAGAGGGCAGTGGGGTAAATAACCCACCTCCCTGCGCCGCGCCCGCCGGCCAGGGGCAAGCACCGCCTCCTGAGAGGGGGCCGCCCGGCCTGGCCCTCACGGCACGTCCATCCTCAGGAAGGAGCCCCGGACGCGGGGCCTGGCCAGGCGCACTGAGGGCCTGGCTGCCATTCCTCTGCCTGCTGCACGTCACCGCTCAGCACGAGGCAAGACTGGGGCGCCCCAGAGGCCGGAGGGTAAAGCAATTACACTCTCTCAGTCCTCTGGCGCAGACACCTTCAGCCTGCGAACATGTCCAACTGGTAAGTTTCTCTGGCTATGATGTTCTAGTCAGTGCAGTAGAAGTCATCTTACTACAGCACCTTAGTGTCCTCTCTCTTTCTCTCTCCACTCCAGTGACTGTTAGGGACAGGGTGCCAGGGGATGAATCTTTAACATTAAAAAGTGCTAACCCTCAGAGTTCCAGCGTTCTCGAGGAGAGAACGTTTATATGATTAGAAAAGAAAGAAGATGGGTGGAGGGAGAGAGGGAGCAGGCCAGAAGAAAACCTTTCTAGTTAAACGTAACGAAACACATCAGTACCACCTTAAATTATTTTACACACAAAACTGATGTTTCATACTATGGTACAAAATCTTTTTAGCATATTTGCAAAAGCGTATTATCATTCAAGAATATCCTAGAACCTCGCAAAAATTAGTAGTTTCTTGCTACTGGGCATTAAAGTGCTCGGAATTTCTGGATGTAATTGTGGAATTTAATGGTAATGTTACATCGTTTCTAGCTTCAGATTTGGGGAAGCATTTTTATTTAGACCTGGTTTTCTGTTTTGCTTTGTCTTGTCTGATTATCTGTAACCAAGTACCAGTTTGTTTTTAAATCCAGTCCATTGAAGACTATGTTTGTTCATTCGTTTTGTTGTTGTTTTAGTGGTACTGGGGCTGGAACCCAGAGGCGTTCTGCCGCTGAGCTGCACCCAGCTCTATTTTATCTTTCGGTTTGATAAGTAGCACAGGACCTCACTAAATTGCCAAGACTGGCTGTGAAACTGTGGTCCTTCTGTCTCAGCCTCCCCAGTACTGGGACTACAGGCATGCTGAAGACTACTTTGTAAAATGAAATGAAAATTAATGACTAGAAATCCTCATTATGCTGTACAATTAAAATGCACCAATAAAATGTATGTATGTGTGTATGTATGTATGTATGTATGTATGTATGTATTTATTGGTGGTATTGGGGCTCCTGGAAGCCCTTCTACCTCTGGGCTACACTCCCAGACCTATTTTATGTTTTTATTTGGAAACAGGGTCTCTTAAGCCAGCACAGCTGGCTTCGAACCTGCACGATCCTCCTGTCTCCACCTCCTAAGTGCGGGGATTACAAGCATGCGCCACCACGCCCGGCACTAAAAGTGTATTTAATAGAAAGGAAATGTGAAGCAAAGTTACACAAAGCGCACCCGACCAGAAGCCACGCAGTACGTCGAGTCCCTATCAGAGTTTCCCAGCTTTCTCCAACCCTGCAGCTACTGCGGAGGCCAACCCACCTGAAAACCACACATCGGGCTGAGCACCCAGGACTGCAGTTCCCAGCATGCATGCCGAGGCACCCATGCCATGTGTGTGGCCTTGCTGGGCCCCACGGGTCATTTCTATTTCTGGGGAAGCAAGAGCCGGCAGCAGAGTGCCTGGGAGTGAAGCGCCAGCTGGAGGGGCTGCATGGCGCCCAGCGCACACCCTCGCCCACCCTGATAACGCCATGTTTTGCAAAGCTGGCTTTTCAGCATTAGTATCACAAAAAGCAAGTGCGGCTGTCCCAGAGGAGATGGATCCAGGCCCCCCACACGTACCAACACCCACACTGCTCAAGTCCCTCAAAAAAATGCACGGCATTTGCTTATAACCTACGCACGTGGCCTGTACACTTGCAACCTACGCACGCAGCCTGGATACTTGCAACCATACCCAGGTTATTTGTGATGTTTCACGCATGGTCAATGCTATCCAAATACTACATGGGTTGTTTAGGGAATCCTTACAAGACAAAAAGCCTGTACATTATTAGTACGAATGTAAGTTTTAATATACTAGTTTTCCATCCTCAGTTCAGTGGAATTCTGCTGATTTGGAATCTTGGTGTGGGACAGGGGTGTGGTCATCCCATCTCAACCCAGGTGTCCCTGGACGCTCAGTTCCGAGCCATGAACACATCTTGCCAGTCACTGTGGTGATATCAAAATGAAATCAAAGTATTATTTTTTTTTTCAGTTTCACAAATACTCATAGCTCAGACCTTCACTACTTAATAAAAACACTGCTTGGTACTTCTTTGGCCTGGGGCACTGTGGAAGAAGTTATTGCAACACACAAGAGCGCTCAAAAGACGGACCACAATGGTCTCCCCGGGTGCTTGGCTTAGTCATCTACCTTAGGGCTTGGCTCATACTGAGTACTTATTAAGGAATCAGTATTACAGTTGGCGTCTTAACTATCACCCAAGAGCTCATGTGTTGAGGTCTTGGTCCCTACCCTGGGGGCCAATGGCAGGTGCCGGAACCTTTAAGCACTGGGGCCTGATGAGAGGCTAGCTCACGGAAACGTGCCTTGCTTCCTGGCCACCGTGAGGACAGCAGCCTTGCTCCGCCATGATGCCCTGTCCACCACGGGCCCGAGCAGCGGGGCTGGGACCATGGACTGAAATCCAGGCCCCACAGTGATGGCAGACAGGTCACAGAACCAGGAAGTGAGCAGTCAGCGAGGCAGTGGTGAGCCAGGGTGCTGTCAGCTGATCGCTCCCCCACCTTCTGAATCTAGCAAAGCTTGAATCACAGGCACTTCCCCCCCGATAGAGGTCGGGTTTTATTGAAATCATGGAGACACATGGACACCCTGGGATCGTTCTCCCTCACCGTCTACCTACTGTCTGCTCCAAACACCATCGCTTGTGGTGTTTTAAGTTTGTGCTCCCGGCTAGAGACCTTCTTTTCCTACTGGGAGGTCTCCCTGAGGTCTTCAAACCCCACTTTGTTCAAGAAGGTTTTGAAGCCAGGGATGATGGCGCACGCCTGTATAAGCCCAGCACTTAGGAGACTGAGACAGAGGATGGCAAATTTGAAGCCAACCTTAACAGCTCAGTAAGACCTAGCTTCAAATTAAAAAACAAAAAGGGCCGGGGGTGTAGCTCTGTGGTAGAATGCCCCTTGGTTCAGATTCCAGAACCAAAACAAAAACAAGAACAAGAAGAAGAACTGTATCTGAGGCCGAGTGGTCAGGGGAGGCGCCGGCGGTCCGGGCACAGGAGGCGAGCGCGCAGGCCACGCCAGGAGGACTGCGGACAAAGACGGAGTTATTTCGACTGCGGAAATGCTTCAATCCCCTTGGATTCCCTTCTTTTCGAAATCATTCATTACTCCTGGATGTTTTAACTAATGTTTTCCTCCTCTGACATTTGGACCCACTAGACTTTTAAAAAGTCACAAATTGTCCCTAATAACAGCACGCATTATGTAGGCTTTGAGTGAGCACTCGGCACTTTATCTTCGGCGCAGAGTAATCATTTTCATTAGGCATTCCTCACATCCAAACAAGCTGGCAGCTTAGCATAATAATAGAGCAATTTCCTGCCCCGTGATGTTGACATGGAAGTCCACGAAGTGACACTCGGGCTAAAGTCACGAGCAGAGCTGCGCCGGGCCGGGAGGACGCAGGGCCACGAGGCGCCCGCCCGCTCGCCCACCCGGGCTCCTGTCCCACTGCCCAGGTACTGTGCAGTGCAGGACCTGCTGCGCTCTCCTTCACGCTGGCCCACAGAGGACACACTGACATGCGGCCAGATGCTGCTCTCGCTGAGACCCACAAGCTCTCAAACACTACACGCGCTGCCTCCCTGCAAATTAGCCTGGGGCCAAGGGAGGAAGAGGAGGGCACCTCCAGGCGGAGCACTTAGGTATCCCAGACCTGGGAGGCGGAGACCGAGGACCGCAGGGGAGGAGCAGAGAAGGCAGAAGAGTTGGGATGAGGCAACCAACCGAACAGGCCCGGAGACGGCCCCTGTGAGGCCAACGTGGGTGCCTGGCCAGGGGGATGCAGCCACAGGGACCAAAGCCCAGCTAGGATTCGCTGGACCGCACTGGGCAGGGACGGAGACTGGGCAAAGAGCAGACCCGTTCCCAGCACCCTGTCCTTCCCAGCATTCGTAAGCCATGTTGCCACCTGCCCCACCGTCATCATCAGCAGGGCTATGTGCAGAGTCCCTGCCTCTCAGTCCACACCCCAGGGAAGTGAGGCCCCTGTGGTGCACAGGAGTAGCACAATGATGAGGAAGCCGGGCCCTCCCCAGCAGCCCGCCTCCTCCCTCCTGAGTGACAGAGAGATGCAGCCCAGGCCGCCGGCCTGCGTCCCCCAGGTGCCCTGCATCCAAGTGTGTCATCACTAACACGGGCAGCAGTGACCCAGGGCCAACGGCATCTGGCATGGCTACGGAGGCTCCAGAAGAGGAAGATCTTAAAATCACAGGCACGGTCCTCTAAGACACGCGCGTTCCATGGGGCTCTGCCCACCTCCCGGAGGAGTCCTGAGAAGTCTTCAGATCTGCGGCAAGTGTTCCCATCAGTCGATCTGGAGTGTCAAAGAGGTAGGGGCTCAGTTTCTTCAGGCTTCTCGGTTCTCCCAGTACAAGTAATCGTGACCACTGAGTGCTGGGCTGTGCAACAGCCACACCTCAGACCAGGTCGAGGCCTGTGACCTCAGAGCACACCACCTGCACAGGGACTCAGGCCAGGGCGAGGCCTGTGACCTCAGGGCACACCACCTGCACAGGGACTCAGGCCAGGGCGAGGCCTGTGACCTCAGTGCAAACCACTTGCACAGGGACTCAGGCCAAGGCCAGGCCTGACCTCAGTGCACACCACCTGCACAGGGACTCAGGCCAGGGCGAGGCCTGACCTCAGTGCACACCACCTGCACAGGGACTCAGGCCAAGGCCAGGCCTGTGACCTCAGTGCACACCACCTGCACAGGGACTCAGGCCAGGGCGAGGCCTGACCTCAGTGCATACCACCTGCACAGGGACTCAGGCCAAGGCCAGGCCTGACCTCAGTGCATACCACCTGCACAGGGACTCAGGCCAAGGCCAGGCCTGTGACCTCAGTGCACACCACCTGCACAGGGACTCAGGCCAGGGCGAGGCCTGACCTCAGTGCATACCACCTGCACAGGGACTCAGGCCAAGGCCAGGCCTGACCTCAGTGCACACCACCTGCACAGGGACTCAGGCCAGGGCGAGGCCTGACCTCAGTGCACACCACCTGCACAGGGACTCAGGCCAAGGCCAGGCCTGTGACCTCAGTGCACACCACCTGCACAGGGACTCAGGCCAGGGCGAGGCCTGACCTCAGTGCACACCACCTGCACAGGGACTCAGGCCAGGGTGAGGCCTGACCTCAGTGCACACCACCTGCACAGGGACTCAGGCCAGGGCGAGGCCTGTGACCTCAGTGCACACCACCTGCACAGGGACTCAGGCCAAGGCCAGGCCTGTGACCTCAGTGCACACCACCTGCACAGGGACTCAGGCCAGGGCGAGGCCTGACCTCAGTGTACACCACCTGCACAGGGACTCAGGCCAAGGCCAGGCCTGTGACCTCAGTGTACACCATCTGCACAGGGACTCAGGCCAGGGCGAGGCCTGACCTCAGTGCACACCACCTGCACAGGGACTCAGGCCAGGGCAAGGCCTGACCTCAGTGCACACCACCTGCACAGGGACTCAGGCCAGGGCGAGGCCTGACCTCAGTGCACACCACCTGCACAGGGACTCAGGCCAGGGCAAGGCCTGACCTCAGTGCACACCACCTGCACAGGGACTCAGGCCAGGGTGAGGCCTGACCTCAGTGCACACCACCTGCACAGGGACTCAGGCCAGGGCAAGGCCTGTGACCTCAGGGCACACCACCTGCACAGGGACTTAAGCCAAGGCCAGGCCTGTGACCTCAGGGCACACCACCTGCACAGAGACTCAGGCCAGGACGAGGCCTGACCTCAGTGCACACCACCTGCACAGGGACTCAGGCCAAGGCCAGGCCTGTGACCTCAGTGCACACCACCTGCACAGGGACTCAAGCCAAGGCCAGGCCTGTGACCTCAGGGCACACCACCTGCACAGGGACTCAGGCCAGGGCGAGGCCTGTGACCTCAGGGCACACCACCTGCACAGGGACTTAAGCCAAGGCCAGGCCTGTGACCTCAGTGCACACCACCTGCACAGGGACTCAGGCCTGGGCGAGGCCTGACCTCAGTGCACACCACCTGCACAGGGACTCAGGCCAAGGCCAGGCCTGTGACCTCAGTGCACACCACCTGCACAGGGACTCAAGCCAAGGCCAGGCCTGTGACCTCAGGGCACACCACCTGCACAGGGACTCAGGCCAAGGCCAGGCCTGTGACCTCAGGGCACACCACCTGCACAGGGACTTAAGCCAAGGCCAGGCCTGTGACCTCAGGGCACACCACCTGCACAGGGACTCAGGCTAGGACAAGGCCTGTGACCTCAGTGCACACCACCTGCACAGGGACTCAGGCCAAGGCCAGGCCTGTGACCTCAGGGCACACCAGGTGCTTTTCCTCTTTCTTCAATTACTACCTCTTATGTCTTTAATTTCAGTGAACACTGAATCTCCAGATAGAGGAGCAACAAAGGAAAGCAAGGCGCACAGAGACCTTTCTCTAAAAGTTCCTCATGTTCCTGTGGAGCTTAGGGAAGAAGAAACTTCAAGGGGTCTAAGCCATCACCATTGACCAAGTGGGGCGCAGCCTTAACGCATAAATTGAAGCCACCTCCCATGCGGCACCCTCTGCAATGCCCACACGTGACGGATGAGAGTTACTGAGTACACCAGAGTCAGGAGAAGTAGAATTTCAGACCGAGTCGGGGTGCATAGGCAGGGCAGCCGCTGGCCCAGGTCCAAAGGATGCTGCCTCTGCCGGCTCAGAACCGGAGCCTTTGAGGCTCAGCAGCCACAGTGGACTGGGACTGCAGGCTTGGGCCCAGCAGTCGGGGTGGGCCGTGCACTTGAACCTACAGGTGAGCAGCCCGGCCTCCCCTGGCGCATAAGACAGCAGCCTCCCCAAGCTGAGTCTGCAGGCCAGGCCCTGTGCTCAGCTCTTCTGTCCACCCAGGTGGCAGGAGACTCTGTCATCGCCCCTGGCTGCCAGCGCCTGGGCTGGGGCGCAGGGTCCCTGTGGGGTCCCCTCCACCCCACCATTCTATCCACAAAGCCACAGACAAATCCAACATACACTCAAAGTATCCAGAGACAAAGGCTGCCATGCTGGTGGCACAGCATTGTGGACCCACAAATCCCTAAGCAGACGGCAGACGTGACAGGCTCCCCACGCCAAGTGCGGGTGGGACTGGGCTCTGCTCCCTGAAGATGAGACTGAGTCATGCCTGTGTCCGCCTCCTGGGCCCCTTCCCAGAGGGACCTGCTCACTGCAGCCCCTCTGCTCCACCGCCCGGCACAGGGCCCCTGTGCACACTGGCTCCCTGGAGCTACCAGGCTCTGCGAAGAAAAGAGAGCAGGGGCGGGAGGAGAAGGGCCCTCCTGCTGGTGGGGATGGGCTCCGCGCTGCCCAGGCTCCTGCTGCACCTGCCCTGAGCGGAGCCAGCACCTTCCCTCACTCAGCAGCTGTGGCCTTTTACCTTCCAGCTCTGCGCCTGTCCCCAGGGTCCTCTGTGTCAACATGGGCAGGGCCTTGGTGGGGACCTTTGAGCTTGGTGTCTCTGCAGGTTGCGTTTAGCTACAGTGTGGGCAGTGAGGACATGCCTCAGGTGGGGCTGCAGGTGCCCCGGCCCCGGCTCGGGGCTCTGGGCCCCCAGTCTCATCTCCACAATGCCAAGACGCTGGATTGAAGTGGGTGCCTAAGCTGTGACCGGGACACTCCCCCATCCTCTGGCCGGCAAACTTTCCTTCGTGGGGCAAAATGAATGACTGGGCCAAAAGTGGGGAAGGAGAAAGGTCAGGGCAAAACCAGCACACAGCCCAGCGCAGGATGGCCGCAGCCAAGCTGGGACACCTGGCCTAGCCCCCACAGCCACATCCGGCCCTGGAGTGACTGCTGGCCAGCAGGGAGAGGGGCCACCCCTGCCACCTCTCAGACAGCTGGCTGTTCCAGGTTTCCTAATTGCTTGGCTACAAGTCTCTCCTCTAGAGACCAAGGCCAGAAGGGCTACCGCAAATGTAACCACAGATGCTGATGTTTTCGAATCCAAGCAAATGCACCTTGGGGACCAGGGCTTCCTGGAGGACACCAGCCCTCCTTCCCCAGCCAGAGACAACGGGGCCCCACACTCCAGTCCCTCTGCACCCCGATGTTGTCCATTTGTTGTAAGGGAGGGCGGCTGGTATTTTTCTTTTCTTTCTCCCTGCCCTCCTTTTTTTTAGAAATGGAATTTTAAAATAGCCAGCAACTAAGGAGACAAACTCCCGGGATAACAGTCTTAACAATTTACATAATGCAGGGTGGGGAGGCGGACGAAAGCAGTCCTTTTAAATGTGTGACACAGTTTAAAATAGTGAACCTTGGCTAGCATTAAACTGCAGTCCTCCGAAACACAATTATAAAGCACTTAGACTGCTCGGCCAATCGGGTGCCTTGATTGGCTGGGCGTCCCTCACCCTGTAATCTTCTATCCCGGGGGCCCAGCGCGCCACAGCTAACCGCTCTTGGACTGTTCCACCGGGCCGACTGTCGGGGCAGCTGATGTTCATTTCAAGAAATATCACTTTTTGTTGCCTTGGTCCATGTTCCCAAAATGTCAGCCCCGATAATGAGAACCTTTGTTCCTGCCAAATAATGCTAATGGCGGTGCAGCTGCTGGCGGGGAACATGGCTGGGCACTGGCCGCCCGGACACCAGGCTGGGTCTGGGACACCAGGCCCACTGCCGTTCCCTGGGGTCACCTCTGTGGCCCCCGTGAGAGTCTTTTCTCTCTTGGTCTCTTATTGCAAAGGGGGTGATGCCCTCATATACCATCGGCCAGGCTTAAGGAATAATTACCTCTTTTTGGAAATCTGCAAACAGTGATGCACAAACCCAGCGCCATTTGTCTTATTCATTCCCATTAAGGCATTCACTGAGCGTCTGTGGTGACAGCGGTGACACCTGGGCTTAGGGCTGCCTTCAAGGCCCCAGTGAGCTCGTGGTTCTGTGTGGCAGGCACACGCCTGTACAGCACACATGTGGGACACGTACCATCCGTGTCAGCTTGGGGGCCGTGGGTGAGGGACATGAAGCTGTGCCAGAACAGGCAGACTCAGAGCGCTGCTACACCGGTGGCTGAGAAGGCGCTGCCAAACCTCAGCCCTGCTGCATCCTGCCCTGACCTTGTGTGACCTGGGAGCACTCCTTACCACTCTGAAATGATCCTCTTTTCTGGGGCAGGATGAAATAAAGCCCACCTTAGAGGCTGCTTCATATGCCAAGGTGTGCGAAGGAATGCTTCCAGTACCAGTGAGTGGGCCCAGTCCTCAGTCCTTTACCCCAGGCCCCCGGCAGGGTCTGGGGGACGCGTGCTGCTCGCTGACACTGGGATGTGATTTTGCAAGTGCACGCCATCGTGAGATGCTGGTGCCAGGCTTGAGGTGTGACTCCTGGATCCGATGAGACCCAGCCAGCCAGGTGTCAGCCCTAGACAGATATAGGCAAATGACCCCCTCAGCCAAGAGCAGAGAGGCCCAGCCCCTCTGCAGGACCAGGCTAGGCGGGCCGAGAACAGCCGGCTCGCTCTGGGGTGTTCAACTGGACTTGGACCTCAGAGTTGGCATATCACAACTTCCTCATGCCACACCCACAGACACTGGGCCTTCACCCTAATGGAGTCCCTGCAGCCACCCCCAATCTTGCACACCCATGAACACACGCACACATACTCAAGAGAATACACATACACACCTAGAGGCAAAGACAGTTCAGGAAAACAGATTCTTATAGTCAAGTATCCCTCTTCAACACAGCCATGAAAGTGCTCAACCAAATGTTAACAGATTGCCGGGCGTGGTGGCGCACGCTTGTCATCCCCGCACCTGGGGCCGGATACAGGAGGATCGCGCAGGCTCGAAGCCAGCCGCGCTGGCTTAGGAGACCCTGTTTCAAAAATATAAAATAGGTCTGGGAGTGTAGCCCGGAGGTAGAAGGGCTTCCGGGAACCCCAGTACCAAAAATAAAAAAAAAAAAGTTAACAGATCAACTGGAACAACGGGTGAAAGGACAGCACCGTGACTAGTTAGCTGACCCCAGGAACACAAGACTGTCCTACAGGAAGTCAGCCTAGGAAGAGCACGCGATGCCTCGACGTCCGTTTATAATGCAAACGCAAACACACGGCAGCGTGGGGACGCAAGAAATCTCTGCTAACGGCAGCTACAGCTATGGGGAGAGGAGAACCATGGCCACATGGGGAGCAAGATCCATGTGTGCTCAGCACGGTGTGTCTGGCACATGCCGCACGCGGTGAGGGCCACTCTTGAAGGTGGCTTGCTTCCTTCTGTGCTAGTAAAAGTCCAAAGTGGGGAAAACTGGAAAAACAAGTTCATGTTCTCCCGCCAGGTGGGGCGTCGCCAGGAGCTGCTCCTGGCCCAGCCTCCGCTGTGCTCGTGGCCACAGCCCTGGCCCCTCCACAACCGCCCTGCCATGGCTCTCCTCTTGGCCTTCAAGGCATTCCCAGGTTAGGGGCATGCAGGCTGTGTGTCCAGCTGAGCCTCTGTGGTTAGTTCCCAGAAGGACCACAGTTCCTGTTGCCCTCGGGAGGGGAGACGTGCCCCGGAGCCTTGGCTGCCCGTGACTCAGTTCCCCCGGGTCACTCCATCGGGCTGGAAGGAGCAGCTCTCGTGCACCATCGCTGCAGCTAAAGCCTCCACATGGTCCTGATCCGCGCTTTACACAGTCAGAACTGGCCCGGGCAAGACTGCTTGGAGCCTGGTTCCAGGAGGTGCCTGCTTAGGACAGCATTCAGGTTGTCCAGAAGAAAATCCCATCTCCCAGGAGCACAGGAAGGTCATATGTAGAGCGTAAAGGCAGCCTGCAGGTCAGGAGGAGGGGCAGCGAGGGGCCACCTTGCTGGCATCTGGTCCGATGAGCCAAGGTAAATGGTCCTGAGAGCCCGCTCTCCAGAGTCAGCCAGAAGAATAACACCCAGCCACGGGATGTAGCAGCGTCTGTGTCTGGGGCGGCGCTGAGGTGCTGGTCCCTGATCTCGGCAGGGCCCCAGCCCAGGGAAGAGGCTTCTGGCGTGGCTGCTCCCAGCCCGGCCATGGGGCACGAGAGGCAGAAGCTCACACTGAGGCGGAGGAGGGTAGACAGCTGAGCCTGCTCCACGACCCACTTGCCAGAAGAAAAGCACTTAGTTTATTCTTGCTGTGGGAAATGTAAAAAGTGTTTTCACCACCTGCTATTAAAAATGTCTTCAGATCTTTGTAAAGTTAGGAGTAACAAACTCACAAGTACCTTGGGCATGCAGCAACTCTCAGCTCTTCCCTCTGATTCGGGTTTTCAACCCCATGGTGGAGAGCTTGGGTGGCGCTCAGAGCCCCTGTGGGGCGAGCTTCCAGGAATGGCACCTTCTAAATGCTCACTCTGTCCTCCCGGGAATGCTCAGGGTTGAAAGGAGCCGCTGAATCCATGGTACCCCGCCCTGGGCAGCGGTGAGGAACTCCCCTCCGTCAATGCAGGAATGCTCCTGATCCGGCAGTGAAACACCTTCGGAGTGAAAGCCTAGGGTTGGGCCATGTTCTAAATGCGGCAGTGTTCGTGGCAGTGCCAGCCACGCGTTACCTGCTCCATCCACTCTCCTGTCCTCTGCCGTGCAGCAGTGTTGCCTGCAAAACAGCTGGACCTGAGCTCTGGGCCTGTGGCACAGGATGCCTGGAGCAGCTGGCAGCAGCCCCCCGAGACCTCCCTCAAATCCCCTCAAGTCAACTGGACATCATGTACGTAAGGCTTTCGGGACAGAGGTTAGACAGATGTTAACTTCTGCTGTTATTATTATATTGCTATCATGATTATTGTGCTTACTATCACTCAAAGACCTTTCACCAGAAATCAGAGGACTTGGAGAAAGCAAGGCAGCTGTGGAGTCGCACGAACCCAAAACGAAGCATCCTCCATCCTGCCAGACTCGCAGAGGGGCAAAGCTTCTTCAGTGACTGCTGGAGACATGGCATGCGCGCGGCCTGAGTCCTCGCGATGGAGAGGCCCAGAGTTTTATGCAGATAGCGCAAGGTCCCTGACACAGCAGCGATAGCCCCGCACAGACCAGCTTAAGACAAGATTAGCGCGGAGTGCGGAAGATCAAGAAGGTCTGCACTGAGTGAGATAAGGAAGCTGGACAAGCGGAAGAGACACCGGTCCCCAGGCTCCCTGCGGAAGGCAAGGCTGGGCCGACGGCTTAAGCAGGCCTCCCAGCACAGCCTCCAGGAGTCCTGCTCTAGGACGTGCACTGTAAAGAGACATACACACAGTCTTGATGGCATGGGATCTGCATTCCCTGTGGAAATCCCCAGGAAGAAAAACGAACACTAACTGATCTATTGCAAGCAGGATTCTGGCGCCCAGAGGGGGAAGACCCAGCCCACAGAACCCTGCCCTCTCTGGCTGCTGCAGCTGCGTGGGCCCCCAGGGCCTCTGCCCCCCACAACATGACGCTGCTCCGTCCCTCCTGCACACCAGCACTGCACCGGTGTCTCTCCTCCCTCACCCCGCCCCGTGGACGCAGCCTTCTCTCCCTCTCCTCTTCACTCCGTCTTCACCTGCTGGTTGGGAGTGGAACACACTCGCCGCCCCACACAGCTGATAAGCAAAAGAGAAATAGGACAAGCACAGAGTACCCCTGACTTGGACTTTGCAAATGTGGACAGACAGCCATGGAAATACAGAACCCTTCCGAGAAGTACGTGCCAGCTCCGCGCGCACCCGCGAGTGCACAAATCCCAAACAGTACTCAGCTGCCCGGGCACGGCAGCACACCAAACACCTCCTGCACCAGCCAGGCAGAGGCCATTCAAGTGGGTTCAACATTAGAAAACCCTACTGGTACCATTTGCCATGCTGACAGATGGAAGGAGAAAACTCACAATCCTCCCAGAATTGTAGAAACACATCACATATAATGCATGTAACACACATAGAAAAATCTTGTTAAAATGAATGGAAGTCCGGGCATGGTGGCGCACGCTTGTAATCCCTGCACTTAGGAGGCAGAGACAGGAGGATCGCGCAGGTTTGAAGCCAGCCTCGCTGGCTTAAGAAACCCTGTTTCCAAATAAAATATAAAATAGGTCTGGAGTGTAGCCCAGAGGTAGAAAGGTTCCATCCCCAGTATCACCAAAAAAAAAAAAAAAAAAAAAAATGAATGGAAGAAAATTTTAAGTCAATAAAGCAATCTCTAAAATAGCAAAACAAAACAAAATTCAAAGTAACTGTTTCACTCAATATTCTCACCACTGTCATCCAAAACACTGACCATCACAACCTAGAGGAAAGAAGACTGACTTGCTCACAATTCTGGAGATTTCAGGGGTTTAGTCCATGTCAGGCCAGATTACATCAGTACGCAGGACATAGTGGTGGGAGGCACAGAGAGGGAGAAAGTGAGGGCTCTGCTCTCACACCATGGAGGCCAGAGGAGAGAGAGGATTCAAGGACACACACTCAGTCCCCAAGGCCACACCCCTGATGACCTGAGGACCTGCCTCCTCTAGGCACAGCCAGCTGTCTAGGTTACCACCCCAAAAGTCCATTCCAACAGACTTATCCCTCGAAGAGATTCATACATATATACTATATGTAATATATGTAGATATATAGTATGTGGTATATGTAATGTATAGTATATATTGCTGATATCATGACTTAATCAAGTCTGAACATCAATACACGAGCTCTCTGTGTGCAGCCCTCTGTCCTCGACACTCACCACCCACAGGGCTTGTGAGCCCCCATCTCAGCTCATCCAGCACCTGGTGTGACCGTGGACAGGGAAGCTGTTAACTCCTCCAGCGCTCTTTTCTGCCTCCAACAGAACGTGTTTCTTGCCATTTTAACTGTGACCAGAAATAAGGAACACATTTTCTAACTGGAGCCAGTACCCACCCCACACATCCACAGCCAACATGAAAGCTTCTAAACCAATGACCTCACCATGTGATGCTGGCCGGTCACTTTAAACTTTGCTGCCGCTTGGAATCAAAGGCACTCTAGAGCCGGGCATGGTGGTGGTGCACACTTGTTACCCCAGTACTGGGAGGCTGAGACAGGAGGACCACAGGTCTCCAGCCAGCCTCAGGTACTTAGTGAGACCCTCCACAACTTAGTGAGACCTATAAAGTAAAAGATAAAAAATAGGGCTGGGGATGTAGCTTGGAGGTAGAGGTAGAATGCCCCTGGGTTCCATCCCCAGTACTGAAAAAAATAAATAAATAAAAAGTATTGACATGAGTTCAGGAGCCATGTTAAAATTATATGTTTATGCATTTATTTATTTATTTATTGCAGTGCTTGGGATTGAACCCAGGGGCCCTCTACCACTGAGCTATACACCAGCCCTTTTTAATTTTTATTTATTTATTTATTTATTTATTTATTTATTTATTTATTTGGTATTGAGGATTAAACCAAAGGGCCTCTACCTCTGAACTACACCCCTAGCCCCATTTTATTTCTCTATTTTGAAACAAGGTCTTGCTAAGTTGCTGAGACTGGCCTTGAACCTGAAATACTCCTGTCTCAACTTCCCAAGTACTGGGATTATAGACGGACCACCACGCCTGGCTGTTTTTGTTATTTCTGAAACAGAAATAAATTCTCCTAAATTCTTCTTGCAAGCCACTGGGTTGACTTTGGGCCCCCACACGCAGTCTAAAGAGCACTGGCCATTGCAAAATCTGTCATGGGGAATGGGGCCCAGGAAGAGTTCACAGCTGGCCGGGCTCTACTCAGGGCCGAGTCACATCTGGACTCTGGGCTCCTTGCTACTCAGCAGCTCTTTGTACACTGCGCAGGTGCTCAGGTATAAGTGCTGCCGGAAACGCACCCACTGCCCTGCTTCCTGCAGCAGACAGCCTCTCCTTCAGCTAAGGCCTGTGAGCTGCAGGGGAGGCTGACCCCAGTGCCTCTCTGCAGGTATTGATGTCCTCTTTTCCTCCGGAGCCCAAACAAAGACTGTCAGCCTCTTCCAGAGAACGCTCACTGTACGCCCACCAGGCACTGACACAGAGCTGCGCTTGCTGGGACGGTGCGTGCGGAGGTATATAATTGGGGTTTATGCTGTATTTTTGTAATGTATAGACATTAGCATGCTGAAGCGTGGAAGGTGAGATCACGTGTCTATGCGCAGGGAGAAGGCTTCTGCCTCCCTGGAGCAGGGAGCGCGTGTGGCACGTGGTGACGCGCACAGCAGCCTCAACATCACAGAGCTGTCGGGACAGTCTGAGAGCTCTCCAGCTCAGAGCTGAAGCAAGAATCCCAAACGCCAGACATATGAGGGAGGGGTCTGGAGAAGGTGCAGGGCTTCTATTCGCCATGACAAGGCCAGGCGAGTGTGTCATTTCCTGGGAAAAGACACAGAGGAGACTGCCCTACATGTATGAACCTGGCTTCTGAACATCTGCAGCCAGTTCCCCAGCCCTTGACATGATCTCCCACATGGACGGATGGGGCGCGCGTACAACCCTGGGCCGGCACTGAATTAAATCCCATCCGGGGGCCTGTGGCCAGGCGGAGCCCAGCTCAGCACAGGGCAGCGCTGTGGGCCCTGCTCACACCAGGGCCCTCCAAACACAGCAGGGTGGAGAGGGCTGAGCTAGGCTGCTGAGTGGGGCAGGCTGAATCCTGAGGCTGTGCACCTGCTGGGGAGGGCCTGGGCCACAAAGGAGCAACAACAGAAGTCCTCCCACTGTGGCTGGGATTGTCCACAGCAAGCACTCAGGTAGCCCGTCCAGGGCGCCAGGTGGGGAGCCCTGAGCTGTGTGTGTGTGTGGGGGGGGGGGTCAGCTGTGCCTGGGCTGTTTGCGCATCCTCAGGGGCTGGAAGCCCTCTGTGCCCACCAGCCAGCAGCACAGGGCCAAGCGTGCATGTGCTTGTGCACGTGCAAACGTAGTGCATGCAGGTTGTGGACTTTTACATCAGGGTGACAGTACCCTCTTCTGTTTTCCTGGAAGAGACTTTATGGCACTGATATGATTTCTCCCCTCAATGTTGGTAGAATTTGCCAGCAAAACAACCAAAGCCTGGATTTTGCTTGTTAGAAAGATTTCATTCAGCCATGCATGGTGGCACAAGCCTTTAATCTCAGTACTTAGGAGTCTGAGACAGGAGGATTGCAGGTTTGAGGACAGCCTCAGCATTATAAGGAGGCTCTCCATACCTAGCAAGAGCCTGTTTCAAAACAAGAAATAAAAAGGGCTGGGGGTGTAGCTCAGAGGGGGAACACCCCTGGGTTTAATCCCTGGTTTTACAAAAAGAGGAAGGAGGGAGGGAGGGAGGGAGGGAGGGAGGGAGGGAGGGAGGGAGGGAGGGGCAAAAAGAGGAAAGTTTTCATTCAGGGTTCCATTTCTGTGGTAGACCCAGGACCCGGGTCCTCTGTTTCCTCCAGGTGGCTCTCCTCCTGTCGAGCTGTGGACGCCGCAGCAGCTCTGTGGGGACGCTCCTTTGCTGTCCCTTCAGGGTCTGCAGCGACGTTCACTCTCCCATGATCCACTCTCAAAAGAACCAGCTTTGGGATTCTTTGACTTTCCCTACTGCTTTTCTGTTTCCAGTTTGACAGATTTATCCCCTCGTCTTTATGATTATATCCCTTTCACTTACTCTGGGCTTAATTCACTCTTCAGTATTAAGTTCTGATTAGGTTAGTGTTTGGGGATCATCATTGTTTTCTAACAAAAAATTTCATGATATGTACTTCCAATGTGGCATTCTCTGCCATAAATTTCCTTCGCAGCTCTGCTTAGCTAAATCCCACACATTGTACTATGAAGGTATTTCCACTTTAATTCAGTCACAGTATTTTCACGTTGGACTTATTCTTTGATCTGTAAGCTCTTTAGTGGTGTCTTGTTTGGTTTCAAGACGTGTGGACCTCTTCTTGGTCTGCCTGTCCTGCAGGCAGACACAGCAAAGATTTGGAAACTGAGTGGGTATCAGTATCATCGTGTCCAGAGACATTGCCAGGCCTGGGGTCTGGGGCTGCTGGGCTACCTGCCCTGAAGCCACACAGTGGTGTTCTCCCGAGGATCCCACCGGGTCCCCGATCCTCACAGCGCAGCAGTCTGCCACCCACGATGCAAAGAGTTAGAAAAAAAATCACTCAACACCCAGAACACCAGGAACATGCCAGCCACTCTGAAGAGAAAGCAAGACTGACCGTGTTCAGGCCAGAGAGGCTGGTGCTGGGCAATGGAGAAGACACAGAAGCGCTTTCAACCCGGCTCCAGGGGTCAAGGCGAGCACCCTTGATCAGAGCCAAGATCTCAGCTGACAAATAGAAACGACAAAAGAAGAAGGAGGAGGAGGGGGATGAGGAGGAGGGAGAGGAGGAGGGGAGGAAGAGGAAGAGGAGGAGGAGGAGGAGAAAGAGAAGGAGAAGGAGGAGGAGGAGGAGAAGGAG
>NC_137787.1:201677457-201724957 GCF_963383645.1 Muscardinus avellanarius
GAGGAGAAATAATAGCAGACATGGAAAGTACAATACCTGAAATTAAAAAAAAAAAACCACCAAATCACAGTATGGGCTAAATAGCAAATGTAAAGAACTCAAAGTTAATGAACTTGACGACCCAGTCATAGAAATTATACAATCTGAAAAACAGAGAGATGGGCAGGACAAGAGATTACCAAGGCACCCATTTCTGGGAAAGACAGTAAGGTCAGAACTAATGACTGGGAGTGGCCTGAGATGGGAGTGGCCCGCCAGGCTCAGCACCTCAGTTTGAATCTATAGCCCAGGCCCCTGTCCTGACTGTGGCTGCGGCCAACAGGAGCTACAACTAAATATTTCTCATATGCGAAAGTGTCCTGGATGTCAAGGTCCGAAAACATCTCCCTGCTTCCCAGTACAAGTCTGGAATCCCCACTATCTTTGAGAAATCACAGAAAAGCTCTTTCCTGACCAGGCAGGGACACCCAGTAACCACACAGTAAGAGCAGGACTCCAGCTCCGGGCCACCTCAGAAGGTCAGCGGTCACAGCGGCCCTTCCCGGCTCCGCCAGGTCCTACAGCAACTCCTTCACGCCAGATCTGAGCAGCCTATGGCATCCGAGGGCCCTGGAGGATGAAACTGGTCCTCCATAGACAAACGGAATCTCCCAAGATGACCAGTTCTGCGGCAACGTCGGGCTGAGCAAGGGGCTGCTGCTGAGGTCAAAGGTGCCCTCAGGTGGCTCAGGTAGGCACCGAAGGCTGAGAAGCGGGGCCTTGGAAAGTGGAAATGTCCTGCAGAAACGAATGAATTCTGAGCATGTGCAGAAGTAACGTGTGCCTGTTCGCACACGTCTGGTCTCCAAGGGGCCCCGGCTAGGGGGAACGCTCCTGGCTCCTCTGCTGGTGGGCACACTCAGGCTGGGCAGCAACCTCCCTCTCCACGTCACCGGGCTGGTGTGCGGAAGCGCTTCCTGCTGTCTCACCACGAGTGCAAAATCCCTGTCCTTCCCCGTCATGGCCTTATCCTAAGCAGCCGGCAAACAAAGGCACCGCAGCCTCAGCCAAAGCCCTGACCCTTGAGCAAGCTGGGCGGAAGGCTCCGGAGCTCAAGCCAGGTTCCCAGGGGTGCCTGCCCACGCCCTCACAGCTCACACCTACGGAGGTCCTGTGGGCACCCACGGCCCACGCTGAGTGCTCTGGTGAAATGGGGACAGGGAACAAGAGGAGGTGACGTGGGGCGTCTTCCTTCACCGCCTTCTTGGGATGGAGCAGGGATGGGCGGGGCACCAGAGAACCCCATTAAAGGCTCCGGCACCTGGCGCTCACATGGCCGCCCTTTCTCCTGTGACTGCCCAGAGTAGAGTAGCTGGCCTGGAAGACAGTCCCAGGGAGGCTGGAAGAGAGACGCGAGGGTGAGCCCAGAGCAGGCGGGGCCCAGGAGGGCTTTCACGGGGTGCGCAAGGCAGCCTCCTGGAGGCTCTGGATTCCTAACAGAAAGTGGCATTTCTTTTATTTATTTTTATGTATTTTTGAGTGTTAACAAATAGTTCTAGTGATAATTAGCATCTTTGTATATTTATTGAAAACCAGCACTAAATCTGTATATTTACAGAAAAATGCCTTAGACATAGATAATAGCACAATTCCATGTTTGTGAATTGACAGTTTCCTCTAAACATAGAGTAGGGATTCAGCAA
This sequence comes from Muscardinus avellanarius, assembly GCF_963383645.1. Classification (NCBI taxonomy): domain Eukaryota; kingdom Metazoa; phylum Chordata; class Mammalia; order Rodentia; family Gliridae; genus Muscardinus; species Muscardinus avellanarius. The sequence continues at coordinate 201,679,140 of NC_137787.1, forward strand.
TTATCGCTACAGCTGTTTGTCAAAATTTGACAATAGATAAATAATGACTAGAAATCAATCTTTTCATTAAAATTCAAGAAACAAAAAATATTTAAAGGAATTTCATTATTCCTTTAAAAAGTCCAGCCCAGTCTTTAGGAGACTCCCCCACATACATGCTGGTATTTCCGTTTTTGTGGTTCAAAATGGTGACTCTGTCCTCAGAAGCCTTTAAATAACAATTGAGACCTGAGGTCACGCTAGGGCGGGGCTGCCTCCTTTACCACAGCCCAGGGCCCACCTTCTCTCCTCTTCTTGAAGGCCTGGGGAGCATGCACGTGTGCTCACAGGCACACACACACACACACACACACACACACACACACACAGGCACACATGCATCTGTGTGCACACGCACATATACATCCGCTCTCATACGTAGGCGAGAGGATCAAAGCTCACAAAGCATGTTCTCCCGCAGATCTGTTCTTGTCTTGAATAACCCCGGCCTCTCCAAAACAAAAACACAGAAAGAAAACGTTGTTCTGCATTTCAGATCTTAGCGCACTGAACACACCGAGCTGAACACTCACTGGGCCTGAGCGGTAACTGTGTGGTGGGCTTTGATGGTAGATCAGAGGGTGGGATCCCAATCAGGAGCAAGGCGCAGTTCCGAGGGGGCAGAGAGGGAGCCCGCCTGCCCGCGTGCAGGGACTCTGGAGCTCAGCAGCAGCACAGGGGCGCACCGCTGCCAGCACCACGTCCAGGATAAACAAGCGTCCAGGCACCTGCCTCCCAGAGAGCCACGGGCCTGCCCACAGCAGAGTCAGCAATGGCCGCACAAGACTTCACAAAACTTCCTCCTGCTGTTCACCTGCAGGGATGTGGGCCAGGGGCACAAACGGCCGACTTCTAAATCAATCTCCACCTGAGCTGAGCGCAGTGGCACACTCCTGTAACCTAGGCACTGGGCAGGCTAAGGCAGAGGCCAGCCTCAGCAACTTAGGGAGATTCTGTCTCAAAATAAAATAGAAAGGAAGCCCTTCCTCCCGCGGCCTCTGCATCCCCTCTCCTCTCATAGCACCCCATGTCTCTGAGCTCGTGGGGCGGACGTCTAGCCAGAGCCACTGATTCGGGAATGATCCCCTCACTCCCGCTGGAGGACAGGGTAATTTCCACACAGCGCTGCGTCGGCCACAGACCTGCAATTCTGAGTGTTCCTTAAAGGATAAATAGAGCGCTTCCCATTTGGGAGCAAAGAAATTGTCTTGCATTCCCTGTCCTGTCCACCCTCGTTAAATAGTCTGCATTCTGCAGAGCAGCAGGGGTATGCCGCCTCACTCAGGAAGAGGCCATTATTAGAGGATGGTGAGATGGACGTGTCTAGCTCTGGGCCACCCTCCCCGCCTGGTGAGGTACAGCCCTCCCCGGGCCTAGGACCCACTGCCTCTCAGGATCTCCCCCGAAGAAAGGACAACCCCCTGTATAGATGCCCGTGGCACGCCTTTGGGGCTGAGCTTTTGAACCATCATTTGACTCATAGGTTTATAAACACAAATACAAATTAGAGATAAAGTCTGCTTGAACTCAGGTCCTGAGACCAGCTTTCTTTCCCAAAAGAGCCATGCACGCTTCCTGTCCAGGAGTGGATGACCACGCTGGCCATTCCGTGGCCCCTCGCTACAGGCCTCGGGGGACTCCGGCTGAAGCTGCTCCCAGTCTCTGGGTCATGAAGCCTTTAACCCTGCACAGCCCTGCACGAGGCTTCACTGCGAGAGGCCCTCGCTGACCCCCTGAGCACTTCTGTGGGGGAATAGGGCAAGTTCCCCGCTTCCTGGGCTGGACACTGAGGTCCCTCTGTGGGTATGAGGTCAGTGACTGGAGGGCTAGGGTCGGGGTGAGTTCCCTGCATGCCCGGATCTGAGCAGCCGCGGTCACGGGTGAACTGAGGCCCCCAAATACGTCAAGCCCTAGCCCATGGCACCTTATGAACCAGGTCGCTGCAGATTAAACTAATCAGGATGGAGTCGCATGGGAGAGGGTGGGCCCGGTCCAACAAGATGGGCGTCCTTATGAACAGAGGGAACTTGCCCACAGACCCACACAGAGGGAGCAGGCCACGAGATGAGAGAGGGAGACGGAAGAGATGCGTCTACCGAGGAAAAGCGCAGCGGGGCCGCAAGGGCTCCCAGGGGCTGACCTTGCCTGCCCCCAGAGCTGGAGCGCCTGGCACACGCTGCTCCAAGCCGCTGGTAAGTGCTGTTCGGTTCCAGCACCCGTGTCCTCTGCACCCAGAGGTAACCTAGAGGGAAGAGCCGGAGCATAGCAGCCCCTTCCAGAGACTCTTCCTCCCCGCCCCAGGGGGCAGGCGAGAGCTAGGACGGTTTGGTCATAATCTTTTGGAGCAATATTAGCTTCCTATTGGTTTACAAAAATACTTATTTTTCTTCAAAAATTAAAGTAGACCTAATCGATCGGGCTATTTTGTCCAAATTCCAGTCACACCCAATAATTGTGAGTAAGCACTGAAATTCAACTCCAACCAACCTACTTAAATGAACCTGAGTATGTTAGAGAAACAAACCTGTGTAAACCACGTGGGGCTGGAATCGTCCACAAGCCCTTAGGTAGTGCTAGTTAGACTGTGCAGGGTAAATCACAGCAAACCCCGGAGCCCGGCAAGATCTGGAATAAAGCAGGATAGAAACAAAACCTCCTAAATGCTTCCGGAAAGCATAAAACAATCGCCCAGCAGGGCTCTCGCGGTGTGTGTCCTGGAGCCCTCCCACAGCGCCTGCCATTCTCTGCCCCTCAGGTATTGTGGCATTCCAACACCGCTCTAGGTAAAGTGCTTTTCCCAAGAAGTTCACCCTCCAGGCTCAAACACAACTGCACTTTCCTGTAAGTTTTTATTTTGCAATTATTACACTCTTTTTTTCATCTTCCAAAATACTTATGTTCTTGTTTGTCAGTCTTTCCTTCTAAGGGATGTCAAAGTGAAAACAAACTAGACACCTCATTCTGTGGAATCAACACGGCGCATTATCACAGCGAGATTATAATTCAGGTGCACAATACCTGCATTCCCAGCGCACAGGAGGAAGTCGGCGGGCGCCGAGAGGCACAGCAGGTAACTAATATCAATAAAGTAGCCCCATCTGTGTGCAGAGGCAGAGCAGGGGTCTAGCGTCAACGCACAAGCGTGGGGTGCGGACCAGAGTTACGGCCAGAGTCCATCCTTCAGCCTGTGCAGCTGCGTCCCAGCTGGGCCTCTTGCCCCAGCGCTAACTGCAGTGGTACCCAGGAAAGCAAGCCCGGCAGCGTGCGAGCGCTTCTGAACGCACTGAACGGCCATGCCACCTGGTGGAGATTGCCTGTCTCGTGGCTTCCGGAGACTACAGTCAGTAGGACTAGAGGTACCCAGACTCCCACAGTGAGTTGGGAGCATTTCATTGGTTGCCTGCCAAGCAGGACTCTGAAGTCACAGGAGAGCCGCTTGTGGGCAGGCGCAGACTTCACCCTTCCTGCCAGTCGCCACACAGGGACCCAGCGACGGGCACTGGTTGCCCAAGGCCGATGGCACAGCCGCAGCCAAGTGCCTGGGCCATTGGGGTTGGAGGGAGGTGGAGCTGCTCACAGTCTATGTTTTCAGGGCACCAAGACACTATTTCCGAAGGTGGGCTGCAGCATGATGCCCCATGGCCCGAGCCAGTCTCGACACACGCGGGAAGGTCGGTGGTCGGCAGCCCCGCAGGGGCTAGTGGGCAAACACAGCTGTCCAGCCACTGCACGGGCTGAGCCTCACGTCTACACATCATCAGTGGCCAGCAACACAGCCCAGCTGTGCGTGCTTTGGCCTGAGCGAGACACCCCAGAGCCACCCTGAACCCCAGGCTGCTGAGGAGGTCTCAGCAAGCTGTGAGCTCCCTTACCTGCCCATGGGCTTCGGCCATGGGCCCGGGGCCGCACAGCAGACCGCCCGCAGGGCACTCGCTCCCCATTCTGCAGGCTGGGCACCCAGGAATTTGATAAGGCAACTGCCCCAAGGAAATGTGGGTGTTGAGCATCAAATGGCCACATGGGACATCAGTGCCAACATCCCTCTTTGGGAGCCAGATACCTGGACGCCCGCTCCAAGGCCATCTGTGTCCTGGATGACTCCTCGTGGCCATGGTGGCTTCAAGACTGACCAGGCTGTGTGTCCAGCACCGCACTCATCCCGTGCTCAGGCTCCTCTGGGCAATGCTCTATGAGAATCACAGGGCCTCAAAAGCTCCGTCAAATGAATGAGCGGATACTTGCTTTACAAAATAAAAGGCATAAAAGCTGCTCTCTTTAAGCCTTGGAGACAAATTTCCACCAAATTGCAATTTATGAAAAAAGTGTATGTATAACTGCAGATGGCTCAAATCGTACACAACGTGACGGAGAGTTTTCATTATTTAAACGGCTGCTTTTCCCATATTCCCTGTCTGATCTGAGACAAGCAGGGCTGGACTTCAGTCCATGACAAGGCATCGCCCCGCGTGGCCCTGGGTGAGCTGGAGCCGCAGCGCAGGAGGGGGCCGACCAGCCCATGAGCGAATGATTCTAGGGGAGGAGGTTAGACTCCTGTCCAGGGTCATTCTCTCCCAATTCCATTCCCTGGTGGAACGCACTGATATGGGCTTTCCTTTTCAAAATCTCCTGTTTATTTTTATTTTATGTAATTAATTAATTTATTTATTGCAGTACTGGGGCTGGAACACAGGGGCATTCTACCTCCAAGTTACACCCCCAGCCCTATTTTTAATTTTACTTTGAAACAGGGCCTCACTGAGTTGCAAAGGGCCTCACTAAGTAGCTGAGGCTATCCTTGAACCGCAATGCTCCTGTCTCAGCCTCCCAAATGCTGGGATTACAAGCATGTGCCACCACGCCCGGCTTCAAAATCTCCTTTTTGAAATGCAGACCCAACAGAGCTGCACGGTCTTGGGTTGTTCTCACACGCATATTCCCAGGACCTCCGCCACAAGCCACATTCGGGTTGGGCTCCCGCTGAACAGGACCCCAGGTGTCAACAGGAAGGTGAGCTGAGGGGAAGTTGGAGGGAAAGAGGCCGAGCTGCCATCCAGCAGGGACAGCTGGGGGCTGCAATCTAGAGCGACAGTGTCTGAAGGAGGGGGAGGGGGAGAGGTGGAGTCACCTATACAGGAGAATATAAATCCTCCCAGATGCTCAGGGTGACCGCCCTCATCGGCTGTGTGTCTGTGCCCTGCAGGGTGAGGCACGAGGCCCTGCTGCCCAGAGGAGACCGACAACCTGGCTCAGAAAAAAAAAATTTTGCAGCTTGTTCCTGAAAGAGGGCCCGAGTCTGGGGCAGTTTAAACCTGAGTTTAAATATGGGCAGCAATAATAAGTTGTAGCCTCCGAAGGAAGTAAATATCCATGAGCATTTATCCTGGAACTGACATAAATAATATGAATAAACTAAGAGAGAGAGAAGGGAGAGATGTTCCTTCTAACAGACCTGCAATTAATAAATGTGGAAGGGAAGATCAAAATAGAAAATCATCGTGGTCAAGCAGCACAGAAATAGTTTTTGAAGGCAGGATTATCAGTAGGTGAAAATATAACCAGAAACAGACTATTTGCATCATCCCCAAATATCTTCCCATGAGATACTTAATAGCTATAAGGGAAAAGGCACACATGTACAGAGGGAAACCTGGCAGGCAGGTAGACTCAATGCACTGGCCAGAGTCCATTCACCAGGAATACACCTCCTGGACACTGCACCTCCTGGATGTTGCACCTCCTGGACACTGCACCTCCTGGATGTTGCACCTCCTGGACACTGCACCTCCTGGATGTTGCACCTCCTGGACACTGCACCTCCTGGATGTTACACCTCCTGGATGTTGCACCTCCTGGACACTGCACCTCCTGGACGTTGCACCCCCCGGATGTTGCACCTCCTGGACACTGCACCTCCTGGATGTTATACCTCCTGGATGTTGCACCTCCTGGACATTGCACCTCCTGCACGTTGCACCTCCTGGACGTTGCACCTCCTGGATGTCTCACCTCCTGCAAGCCATGCTTCCCACAGCTCTCCAAGGAAGAGCGGCACCACTTCTGGGGCATTCTTGCCAAAAATGCATCATCTTGATTTCTTCACAAGGGAGCGTCAGGCAAACTCAAACTGAGAAAGTGTAAGCCAGTCCTCTCCTGAGCTGTCAAGGTCTTTAGGCACACACAAGTACTGAGGAAGCCTCCCCGGAGGCCAGAGGAGACAGGAGACACGGGGACTGGCTGTTCCGGGTCCTGGATCTAAGCTCAGAAGAGGGATGTTGGTGGGAATCGGTGGCTTGGAAAGGACTGAGAGTGACGGTGTACCCTCTTACGCTGAAGGATGTAACAGCATTTTCCACAAGTGACGGGTGCGCGGCAACATCTCTAAATACCACACGATCACCAGAGCCAAGAAGGCGCCCTTGGGAGAAGCTGCAGGAGGGAGGCGGGGGCTTTCCTACTAGGGTTGCAACAATTTTCTTTTTGTGTGTGTGTGGGTCTGGGGATGGAACGCAGGGGCATTTGACCTCCGAGCTACACCCCCTGACCAAATTTTTATTCTTTATTTTGAAACCAGGTCTCACTAAGTTGCAGAGGGCCTCACTGAGTAGCTCTCCACAAACTGAGATCCTCTGGTCTCAGCCTCCCAAATGCTGGGATTACAAGCATGTGCCACCACGCCCAGCTTGCAAGGGTTTTCTAATCTGGAAATTGTTTCCAAGTGAAGGCTGAAAATCAAGCAAAGATGGGCAAGTAGGATCGCCTGCAAGCCAGCTCCGGCGCTATACCAAGGCCTGCCCTTGAGAAGCAGGGTCTGGCGGCTCTGCTTCTGCAGCTCCTTTCTCGGGGGTCTGGGCCCCTTCCCTGGCACCTCACAACTGTCTGGCTGGGCTCCTCCGGCTGCGGCTCATCCTGACCCACCCCCTCTGCCCAGTGACATGGCCCAGGACTGGCCCTAGGCCCCCGGGGAGGACAAGGGTGACTGTCTGCTGCTCTGCCCACCAGGCCCTCCTGGAAGTCAGCGAGTGGTGGCAGCCAGGCTTTGCTCCTGCATGGTGCCCACGAGCTTCACACACCTGCCCTGCACTGCGGGCCGAGCACGGCTTCTGACTCGCACAGTGGTGTTAAGGATTATGGGATAAAAGGCTAAGGAAAAGGGAGAGCTGTCTCCTGCAGATTTGCCTGTATTCTGTTGAGCGGTGACACATGCCCAGAGCCTCCCTTGGTGGAGAGGCAGCCAGGGCCAAGGCCTCCACGCTGACACTGCTGCCTCCTGCCCGGCTCAGGGTGTGGTCTGCAGGTGGGGGCTGGGACAGGGTGCCGGGCTATCTCTCCTCCAATGGTGTCAGGAAAATGCCAGCAGGTGCAGCTGTGGGGCAGGGTCACGTTCCTGGCATCTGAGCACATGATCTTCGGGACACAAGTTAAAGGAGTCAGGGACACAGGCCCTCCACAGTCCCACCCACAGCACCGGGGTCCCATGTGCTCTCCACAGGAGCCTGGAGCAGGGCGCTGGCCAGTTGTCCCTGCTCAGAGCCAGCCTCCAGGCTTGAGGCTGAGAGCATTATCAGCGCATCACAGGAAATCAAACTGTTTTAATTGAGCTTCTAAAAAGAGGGCCAAGAAAATGGAGGCTGGGAAGAGGACAGGCCTCGGGGTTCAGCTTGCCTGCCTCTGCATCCTGGGCTGGTTTGGGTCCTCTTGGGGCCCGGACCCTCAGCAGGGGCAGCCAGACAGGGAGGCGGCCACCCTCCCCGGTCTCCAGGCTGATCTCTATTCCTTCCTATCCTATTCTGAGCTCCACACACCACTGTATCTGTCTTCTCACCTGGCTCCTTTGAGCCTGACACCAACCAAGTCCTCCCTCTTAGATCCTTGCTATTCAGCTAAGTGAGTCCAGCCACATTCAACGGGAGAAGCCCACACTAGGAGGATGTCCTCCTGTCTGCTGTCGGCCTGGGCCCTGTGTGTCACCCCGGGGACTTAGAGGTGGCGCGTGTCTCTGCCTACCTCTCATCAGATCCCTCTTACTCGGAGGCTCCGTGAAATTTCCTTGCAGGCTTGCGGTCCTGAGAGGTATTTACTGGTTTCACATAAGCCGTGTGTCCATTAGGAATTAATAAGGCAAGTGAGGAGACACTGGAAGCAGACCCCTGCGCCCACCGGCCCAGGGCTGAGCCAGGAGGACCTGGGTTTCTGCGGGGATTCTGCAACGCCCGCAAGTCCGTATGTGAAGCCAGCAGGCTGGGCCGCCCCACAGCCCCCTTCTAAGCAGACGGGGAGCGGGGACAAGGCACTACCCCGCTGCCCCGCCGCCCCGCCAGTGCACAACGTGCTCCTTACCAGGCTCCTTACCAGGCTGCCTCAGAAAGCCGTTTGTAGGGTGAGTTTGACTGAAAACCCCACCTACTGGTCTCATCATAGCCCAAACTATCTCTGGCAGTTTTAGCTGCTTTGATTTAATTAACTTTAAAAGATGCAGAGCATATTGTAAAATACGCTCACTGGCCACAACTCGTGATTATTAAGAGCCTGCCCAATTATGGAGGAGGGAGGTCGACCCTCACATCTGGTAATTAAAATTGCTAATCACCAGCAATTATCTGGCCCAGCTTTAGAGGCAGAGAAACCGTTTGACCCTTTGCCCACTGAGGGAACAATGTCCGCGGTCCATGGCCCGGTGCTTAGCAAAGCTGTCCCGGGCCCCAGCCTATTAAGTGCCACTAATAAGAAGTCAACAAAAGAGTCACGGCATCTGCAGGGACCAGCGGGCCAGGTCTGAGTGCACAGGTGCCGGCTGCGCGGCTGCCAAACTGCACTAAGCACAGGAAAACTCGCCAACAATTAAGCAGACCGCGCTCTGCAGGGCTGGCAACCCCGGAGGCCGTGGCGCCCGCCAGCCGCCGGGCAGCCCGATAATTAGCCCCACATCGGGAGAGCTGAACAGGGCGCCGCCCTTTGTCACTGAGCGTTGGGTGGGGGGCTTTTTTATCTTCTTTTCTGCTTAATGAATCTTCTCCCTGCTCAGGCATAAATGAAGATGCTATTTTAAAAGAAGCCTTCTGAGGCGGACTTAAGGGCGTTGCCTTTGACTCTGTGGGGAGGCCGTTCCCACCCTCGTTCCTAGGGGAGGGAGGTTTTCTTTTACACAGGGTTGGGGGAGGCTGACAGAGGACAGTGACTGGGACCTGAGAAGGTTGTGAGAGGGGTCACGGCCCCTCAGGGGGGCGCCTAAAGCTCTAGGTCCAGTGCTCCCACGATAGCTCTTCTCCTCCTGGAGGGTCTTCTATAAGTGCCCCTCGCCCATTCCGCAGTCACACACACACACACACACACACACACACACACACACACTGTCCCTGCCATCTGAGGATGAAATGGTCCGAGTTTAGAAGTCCATCCTCAGAGGGGTCTCAATTGCTTTAGACACAAAAACTGCAGCAAGAGACTTAAAATACAGCTAGAAAAGGGATGTGTGTGTGTGTCTTCAGTCACGATACCAGTCAGACTGCCAGGAGGAGGAAAGCACTGCGGACATCCCACATCACCCTTGGTCTTTTGAGAAAAATAAAAAAGGCACAGGCTAAAACGTCCGCATTCTGAGAAAAACACAAAAACAAAAACGAATGAAATGCTTACACATGAGGCACACACCTGTCATCCTGGCAGCTGGAGGCTGAGGCAGGAGGAGCTCAGCTTCAAGGCCAGCCTCAACGACTTAGCAGATGCCATTTCCAAATTTAAAATAAAATAGGGCTGGGAGCATAGATCTCAGATAAAATGCCCCCGGGTTCAATCCCCAGCACGCACACACACATGCACACATACACACACGCACATGCATGCGCGCACACACACTCACGTGCACTGGTCTCAAGTTCAGGCTTGCTCTCCCCTTTGCCTCCCCCTTTCCTCCTGCACCTTGGAGGAGGCCCTGGTGGGCCTGGGGCAGGGGAGTGTGAAGGCCCCACACACTCGGCACTTATTTCTAACAAGAAAAGCAGCCATGCAACAGTCAGAGTTTGGCCAAAGCCCCGGGGCCATTGCTAAGGCCTGGTTTCCATACGTGTCGTGGGTGCTATGGCTGGTTTCTTGAATCCCATATGGGAAAAGTACCAACAAGTTCTCTGGGCAGAGAAAATGGCCCTTCCCTACACCTCAACCCAGACACACACTGCTTGGGAAGGCCCTTCCTGAGCAGACACAGAGAGAGCGGCTCCTGGAGGCAGTTCACCCATCCCTGGACACTGAGACAAGAGCCCGCGCCTTTTCGCCAGGTTTACGGTTCTGGAGAGAGTCCCAGGGCCGTTGCTTGGCTCACTGGGGCCCCGCCCCACAGGTGCCAGGCATGGGAGTTGAACAGAGCATCCCACAGCCCCGCCTCGATTCCCCATCCCTCCGGTACCTGGGATCCCACATTCTCCTCTTGGGCCCTCTACCCCGCAGGCCCATGGACTTCCTGCCTGCACGCTCCCCAGTGGCCTCACCTCTCAGCCTCTGCCCTGTGAACTGAGCCTTCACACCAGCAGCTCTCCTGTTAGAGCGTGGCCCTCTGTCCCCCGGTCCCCAACACTAGTTCAGGTGCTAGCAAGATCAAAATGATTTTCACAGCAAGAATGTGGGGTCTCTGTGCTCTTCACACTGGCTTTAGCATGGCAGGGTGGAGTTGGGGATGACATACAGGAATCTGAGCAGGACATGGGCATACGCAGGCCAGCTGTCACTGTGGGAGTCACCACCACAGTCCCAGAGCAGGAAAGAAGAGTGTCTGCTTCACTCAAGAAAGTGCTTAAGCCGGGCGTGGTGGGCACGCTTGTGATCCCAGCACTTGGGAGGCTGAGACAGGAGGATCGAAGTTCGAGGACAGCCTCAGCTACTTAGTGAGGCCCTTTGCAACTCAGTGAGACCCTGTTTCAAAATAAAGAATAAAAGATAGGGCTGGGGGTGTGGCTCAGAGGTAGAATGGCCTTGGGTTCTATCCCCAGTACTGAATAAAAAAAGAAAAAGAGAAAAAAAGAAAAGAAAAGCAAAAAGAAAGGGGAAGAGCAGGCTGGCTGCAGCAGCGGATGTGAGTGAGGCCCAAGAGTGGGCAGGCCAGCTCCCTGGGCACAGCCGCGCACCAGGCTCCGAGGGCCTGCTTCAGCCGAAGGGGTGGCCACACCGTCTCACGATTCTCTATCATATTTAAGAAGGCGCCCGCGTTCTCATCTTGCACTGGCCCTGCTAATTACTAATTAAGTAGCCAGTTCCATGCCAGGATTTTTTTGTGTGTGGTACTGGTGGTGGAACCGGGAGGCTTTACCTCTGAGCTACACTCCTAGACCTATTTTATATTTTACTTGGAAACAGGGTCTCATTAAGTTGCCAAGAGCCTCACTAAGTAGCTGAGGCTGGCTTCGAACCTGCGCAATCCTCCTGTCTCAGCCTCCCAAGGGCAGGGATTACAAGTGTACACCACCATGCCCAGCTCAGGGTTTGTTTGTTTGTTTTTTAAATCATCCTTTGTGGTGAAATTAGAAGTATAAATAGTGTACTTTTTTTTTTTTTTTGGTGTACTGGGGGTAGAACCCAGAGGCTTTCTACCTTTGGGCTATATTCCCAGACCCATTTTTATATTTTATTTGGAAACAGGGTCTCACTAAGTTGCTGAGAGCCTCACTAAGTAGCTGAGGCTGGCTTTGAACCTGCGCGATCCTCCTGTCTCAGCCTCCCAAGTGCAGGGATTACAAGCGTGCGCCACCACGCCCGGCTCTAAATAGTGTACTTTTGCTGCATACCCACTTACGACGGTGCCTCAGGGAAACAGCATTGTGTGAGTTGCTAGCTAAACTAGCTGCTTTTTCTCAAAAGAATGGTCGGTGGATAGACTAGTTTAGGCATAGCCAGTTAGCAGACATTTTCTCATAAGGAATGATCTGGGTCTGCCGCTTCAGGGAAAGCAGCTGCTGGTATTTGTCATCACAATAAAATTTAAGCTCTCATGAGAAAAAAATAAACAAATGGATATATCACCAGAGCTTGACGGAACTAAATATCTAAAGGTTTTTCTGAAAAAGTCAGTTGATGCTAGTGAATGTGATTTTTAATATTGTACAATAAAATGTGCCAACATTACAAGATTACATAAATGGGCAAAGGTCCAAAGTAGAATAATAAGTTTTTGTTTTATTTTGTTTTGTGTGGCAGTGGGGACTGAACCTACAAGCATTCTACCTCTTAGCTATACTTCTAGCCTTATTTTATTTTTTATTTTGAAACAGGATCTCACAAGGTTGCAGAGGGCCTCGCGAAATCACTGAGGCTGGCCACAAACGTGATCTTCCCATCTCATCCTCCCAATTACTGGGATTATATGTATATACCACCACACCTGTTAATCAATGGGTTTCGATATAAAATAACACAACAAATTTGTTAATACAGCTTCAGGTTTCACACTGTAAGGAACCTTTAATAACTCACCACTCATGGCATTTTGACAAGGCCATTAAAATATTTCTCCTTTCCCCAAATATTATCTGAATGAAACAGATTTGACTTTATATATTCATAAGCTTCAACCAGAAAGAGATATGAGAATCTGGCTGATTTCTGTTGATCCAAGCAGGAAAAAAGATGAGTAAACATGTAAACTAATTTTTTGTTTGGAAAACATTACTTTTAATAATAAAATGCTCTTTGTGTCCATATATAATAGAATAATTATTGACTCTAAATTTCTCAGGTTTTTGTTTGTTTGTTTGTGTGTTTGTTTGGTGGTGCTGGGGTTCCTGGAAACCCTTTTACCTCCAGGCTATACTCCCAGACCTATTTTATATTTTTTATTTGGAAACATGGTCTCTTAAGCCAGGGAGGCTGGCTACGAACCTGTACGACCCTCTTGTCTCCTCCGCCTCCCAAGCCCGGAGATTACAAGCGAGCCCACCACGCCCGGCTAAATTTCTCAGTGTAATGGCCCTTATCATAAGTCTATTGCTCCAGCATGAAGGGCTGCACCTGGCGCTGCCATTGACCTCACCCCAGAGGAGCCAAGTGGGAGAGCCCTGCAACGCAGGCGGCACTGTGAGCGCACGGGACAACCCCAGACAGCCGCTGCCAAGGGCACCCAGGAGCCTGCCCGCTCCGCAGCCTGGAGGCCACGGGCCAGGGCTGGCTTTCCTACCACGGTGGAGCCAGGACCCGGCCAGGACCTCACACCTCTGCAGCTCAGTCCATCCTCGCGGGAAAAATCCCTGTGCAGGATTGCCGTGACCAATATGGGCAATATTTGGAAGGGAACGAAGACAATGTCTTGCTCTCAGTGTGTTCAGCATGTGGGGGATCATAGCATGTCAGCTGGGCAGGCCACGCCTGGCATGGTGCAAGGGCCTGTTTGGGGTAGGGGGAGGAAGAAAGAATTACATCCGTACACACATCTGTGTTCACGCTGCCTTCTATCTGTCTGACATTTATCTGTGTGCCATCCACCCGTCGTTGACCTATGATCTACTTACCCACCAACCATCTATGGTTAATCTGCACATCACCTGCCATTTGTCTATGTATCTTCTGACTACCTACCTACCTATAATTATCTATCTATGGGGAAAGGCTCCTACTTCCTGATAACATATCCTCAGTTGGCACACTGGTAAGAAAACTTCTAGAAAGATTACTTTCTCCCGTGAGCTAGCCTGTAGTGCCCATTCTTGCTTTTTTTTTTTTTTTTTTTTTTTGGTGGTACTGGGGGTGGAACCCAGGGGCTTTTCTACTTCGGGGCTATACCCTCAGTCTTATTTTATACTTGACTTGGAAACAGGGTCTCACTAAGTTGCTGAGGGCCTCACTCAGTAGCTGAGGCTGGCTTTGAACCTGTGTGATCCTCCTGTCTCAGCCTCCCAAGCACGGGGATTACAAGTGTGCGCCACCACGCCCAGCTCTATTCTTGCATTTTTATTTCACATTTTACTGAGAATTTCTCTAGCTTACCATCAGAGCCTCTATTGCCCTAGACCATGGCTTCCTGCAAAGCATTTCTTTTTCTTTCCTTTTAGGCCCTCAGACTTCCAAAACACAAGCTAGAACAAAGCATGCAGACCTCTCTGCTTCTCTTAACAAGCCCTCACCAGAGCCCGAGGACCTGCTCTGGGGCCCGTCCTTCCGCCCTGCCCGCATAAGGATGTGCGGATGAGAGGCCTTCTCTCGCTAACTCCATCACACTAGAGAAGCCCGGTGACGCCTTTGCACGCACTCAGGATTCTCACAAACAAAACTGCATGCTGAGTGAGTTCTCCAGGGCCAAGCTGCTGACCAGACCCCGCTGATCCTGCTGCATTCTGAGGGAGAAAGCTTTCCTGAGCCAGCCGCTGTGGGCAGCCATCCTCCCGCCCCAAAATCCCAAGGACAATACCCAGATTTGGCAAAGTGCTGATTAAGTGTCTCAGGCTGGGCTCACGAGGACGCGACCTTTCCTAAGGAGCCCGGAGCAGACTGGACCCGAGACGCCCACAGCAGGCCTGGGCGCCTCTCCACTCAGCCCGAGAGCCACCGGACAGTGCTGAAGAGCGGCCACTTAGCCTCCTGCCCTTTGCAGCAACAGCTACAGGAAAATTCCTTAAATTCTTCCAACTTTTGAAATAAAGAGCTGATATGCAAAGCCCTCTCCTGTTGACCAGCCCTGTGGCCCTGAGCCCCCCAACTCAGGCCACTGTGCGCTTTTCTGTCCTCAGGGAGAGTGAACGCTGGTCCTCAGGATCTTGATGAACCCACAGTACACCTCCAGGAAGCAGTGTCCTGCCCCAGTCCCACAGGAACCCGCACACCACTTGCCTACTGGAGAGAATTGTGCTGACATATTAATGCACACTGTGAGCTGATAGCCTGCACTTAGGATTTCTTTTTCATTGTGGTTTAAAATTTTTTCACATAAGACTTCCGGGAAGATGGCGACTGAGAAAAGCAGCATTTATGAGCCCTGCTAAAACTCTATCTCTACTGCCACAAAATCAGCGCTTTTCTTAGTCAGAAAATGCCATCAGCAGAGAAATAAAAAATGTAAACACAAGGGACAGAGAAAAAAAAACCTAGAAGAACAGCCAGAGACCAGAAATCAAGCCCACAATGCAGCAACGGGGCCACGCCGGCACCATCTTCCCTCACAGCACCAGGATCCAGAGAGGAAAGGTAAGCAAGGAGCGGAAGTGAGCAGCTGCGGATCATCCGGGTGTAATTCAGCAGTTCTTTCAGTGCAAAGAACGTCTAAAACTCCCAGTGGCCAAGCTCATCACGCCTTCCAGGGACTCAGAACAGAGCTCAAAACCAGAAAAGAAATACACCAGCCTCACAGCCAAGGGCGTGGCAGGGGCGCCATATTGCCAACAGCGACAGCGAGTTCACCGCGCCCTCGACAGCTCCTGATCAACACGCACAATAACCATGAGTGAAATTGCAGCCCCCAAAGGAGAATCCCTGTACTGTATGCCCAGGGACTTTGATAATCTCCCCGGGTCTGAGATTTTGCAGTCCAACCCAGTGAAGGAGTAGCAGTGGCAGAGATCACCATAGAATTGAGATACAGAGCACCCTAAGTGAAGTTATAGTGACCCAGGGAAGGCACAAACTTCTGAAATCATGGGAAAGAGGAACAACAATAGAGCAATGAATGCTCACAACCCCATATTATCAGAACCTGATAACACAGAAATTCAGGGATCTCCAGAAGATCAAATCAGGAATATAACTGTAGAAATAATACAGGACCTTCAAAAAGAATTTAGAGAGTCTAAAAGAAATAAAGGATGTGATCATTGAGGTAAAGGCCTCAATTCAAAGTATAAACAATCGATTAGACCACATGGAGAATAGAATCTCGCTCTAAGAAGAGGATCACTCCAAAAATGAACACATAGTTTCTAATTTAGGAAAAAAAAATCTGACAGCAGGAATCTGACATTGAAGAAATATAGGCCCATTTTAAAAGAGCTAATCTAAGAATAATTGGAATAGAGGAGGGAAAAGAAGGTGAAATCAAAGGGATCAATAATATCATCAAAGAAATAATAGCAGAAATTTTTCCAAACATAGAGCAAGAGATCGATACACAGGTCCAGGAAACGTATAGAACTCCCTTTAGACAGGATCAGAGAAGAGGATCCCCACACCACATAATTGTCAAAATAACCAATGTGGAAGCCAAGCAGAGAATCTTAAAGGTAACAAAAACAAAAGGCCAAGTGACATTCAGAGGCAAACCAATTAGAATCACTCCAAACTTCCCAAACCAAGTCATGAAAGTAAGAAGGGCATGGAGTAATATATTCCAAACTCTGAAAGAAAACAATTTCCAGTCAAAATTTTCCTACTCAGCAAAACTATCTATCAAATTAGATGGGGAAATAAGAAGCTTCCTTGACAAACAGAAACTGAAGGAATTTATGTTTTCAAAACCAGCAAAAAAAACTAGAGAAAATATTCAAAGAGATTAACTACAAAGAAATAGATAATACACGCCAGAACCAGAGAAACAAGATTTTCCATCCAGCAAACAACTAAGCAAAGAAGAATATATTCATGTGTTTATTGGTTAAAATCTTTGGAGATTCATTATTTATTTTAGTCTTTTACCCATTTCTAAATTGTATTGTTTGCTTTTATTGTTGCTAATTTTTAGGATTTCTATTTGGAATATTAATATACCTTCAGATATAGCATTTGGAAATATTTTACCTCATCCTATCAGTAAATTTTAACTCTGTTTACATTGTCTTTGGATGTACAATATTTTTTATTTTTTAGGAAGTTTGTTTATTCTGTTGTTGCCTGTGCCTTTGAAATCATATCTAAGAAATCACTGCCAATTTCAATGTTGTGAAGAGTTATGACCCAGGTTTTCTTCTAAAAGTTTATAGTCTTAAGATTTACATCAAGGTATTTTATCTATTTTGAGTTAATATTTGTATATGGTTTTAGGTAAGGGTCCAACTTTATTCTTTTTCATGTAATTATTATTTTTCAACAATATTTAGTAAAAGGATCATTATTTCCTTCACCAAATGTTCTTGGAAACCTTGTGAAAAATAACTTGACCATATATGGAAGAATTTATTTCTAGGCTTTTTATTTTACTCCACTGGTTTACATATCTGCCTTTATAGCAGTACTACACTGTTTCAATTAATGTAGCTTTATAAGGTTTGAAATCAGAAAATGTACATCTTCTAGCTTTGTTCTTTTTTGAGATTGTTTTGGGTATTTAGAGTTCATATTTCATGTTAGGATATATTTTTTTCTGGAAAAAAATGTATGATAGTTTCACCTTAAAAAAAAAAAAAGAAAGGAAGATGGTGACGGAGAAAAGCGGGGCTTACAAGTCCTGTTAACAATCGAGCTCCATTACCACAAAATCAGTACCTTTCATAGCCAGAAAACACCATCAGCAGAGAAACAAAAACTGTAAATACAAGGGACAGAGAAAAAGAGGGCTGGGAAAACGAGACACCAGAAAGAAACCAGCCTGTAGTGCTGCAGCCAGATCCATGGCACAGAGCCGTGCAGACGCCATCTTTCCTCCCAACACCAGGCTACAGAGAGGAGGGGGACTCAGAACCAGAGAGGAGATACGCCAGCCTCACGGCCGAGGATGCAGCAACAGTGCCTTACTGCCGGTGGAAGCGGCGAATTTACCAGACAACTCCAGACCAACGCACTCAACAACCACCAGGCTCCAGATAAGCAGGGCAGAAAGCGAGCTGAGCACACCCTGCAGGGATTCAGGGTGGAGATCAAAGCCAGAGAAGGAATACTCCAGCCTCATGGCCGAGGACGTGACAGTGGTGCCATATTGCCAACAGCGGTAGCAGCGAGTTCACCGAGTCCACAATAGCTCCATCAGCGCACTCAACAAACGTGAGTCAAATTGTGGCCCCTAGAGGAGAAATCCCAGTACTGCACTCCCAGGGACTTGCGCAGATAGTCTCCCTGGGTGGGAGATTTTTGCAGTCCGACCCAGTGGGGGAGTGGTGGTGGTAGATATATCACACCATAGTCACAACTAACTACAGGAGAATGCCCAGCCTGGCACCCCCATGTTCTAAAGTAGCCTCGATTGATTCCCTGGGTCTGAGATTTTGCGATACAACCCAGTAAAGGAGTAGTGTTGACTGAGATACCACAGACTCAAGATCCAGAGAACCCTAAGTGAAGTCATAGTGACCTAGGGAAGAACCCAGAGAAGGCACAAACTTCCGAAATCATGGGAAAGAGGAATAACAATGGAGCAATGAATGCCCACAACCCAACAATATCAGAACCTGATAACACAGAAATTCAGAGATCTCTAGAAGATCAAATCAGGAAAATAACTGTAGAAATAATAGAGGACTTTTGAAAAGAATTCAGAGAGAGTCAAAAAGAGATAAAGGATGCAATCAATGAAGTAAAGGCCTCAATTCAAAATATAAACAACCGATTAGACCACATGGAGAATAGAACCTCGCTTCTAGAAGATGATCACTCCAAAAATGAACACATAGTTTCTAATTTAGAAAAAAAATCTGACAGCAGGATCTGACATTGAAGAAATATGGGCCCATTTTAAGAGAGCTAATCTAAGAATAACTGGAACAGAGGAGGGAAAAAAAGGTGAAACCAAAGGGATCAACAATCTCTTCAAGGAAGTAATAGCAGAAAATTTTCCAAACATAGAGCAAGAGGTCGATACACAGGTCTAGGAAACGTATAGAACTCCCTTTAGACAGGATCAGAGAAGAGGTTCCCCATGCCACATAATTGTCAAAATGACCAATGTGGAAGCCAAGCAGAGAATCTTAAAGGTAACAAAAACAAAAGGCCAAGTGACATTCAGAGGCAAACCAATTAGAATCACTCCAGACTTCCCAAACCAAGTCATGAAAGCAAGAAGGGCATGGAGTAACATATTCCAAACTCTGAAAGAAAACAACTTCCAGCCAAAAATTTCCTACCCAGCAAAACTATCTATCAAATTAGATAGGGAAATAAGAAGATTTCATGACAAACAGAAACTGAAGGAACTTATGTTTTCAAAACCAGTGCTAGAGAAAATACTCAAGGAGATTAACTACAAAGAAGAAATAGGTAATACATGCCAGAACCAGAGAAACTAGATTTCCCATCCAGCAGACAACTAAGCAAAGAAGAATAAACAGTATCTCAAACAGAAATAAAATCTTAACATGTTAGGAATTAAAAATTATCTCTCAATAATCACACTGAATGTAAATATCCTCAACTCCCCAATAAAAAGACATAAAGTGGCAAAATGGATTAAAAACCAGAATCCATCCATCTGCTGCTTAAAAGAAACACACCTTACAAGTAAAGATAGGAACAAACTCAAGGTAAAGGGCTGGAGCAAGGTAATCCATGCTAATGGAACTCGAAGACAAACAGGAGTAGCAACTATGATATCAGACAAGTTAGACTTCAAACCCAAACTTATTAGAAGAGACAAAGAAGGTCATATTTTACTGGTAAAAGGAATAATCCAGCAATAGGAAATAACAATAATCAACATCTATGCTCCAAACATAGGTGCAGCTACTTTCATAAATCAAACTCTTTGTGACATGAAGTCACACATAAATCCCAACACAATAATACTGGGAAACTTCAACACACCTCTCACAATACTAGACCGATCTTCCAGACAAAGGGTCAGTAAAGATGCCTCAGAACTAAAGAACACCATCAATCAAATGGACCTGTTGGACACATATAGAATATTTCACCTAACTACATCAGAGTTTAGAGAGCTGCTCATGGAACCTTCTCCAAAATAGATCACATCCTGAAACACAAATTGAGCACTAGAAAATTCAAAAAATGTTACATACTTCCCTGTGTCACTTCAGACCATAATGGAATGAAACTAGAAATCAACTATAAGAAGACTCAGAGAAACAACAAATTCAAAAAATGTTACATACTTCCCTGTGTCACTTCAGACCATAATGGAATGAAACTAGAAATCAACTATAAGAAGACTCAGAGAAACAACATAAACATGTGGAGACTGAACACCACACTTCTGAATGAAGAATGGGTCATAGCAGATGTAAGAGATGAAATCAAGAAATTTCTAGAAACAAATGAAAATAAAGATACAACATGTCAAAACCTCTGGGACACTCTGCAGGCAGTATTAAAAGGAAAATTTATAGCACTGAGTGCTCACGCAAAAAAAAGAAAATTTTCAAATAAATAACCTAATGACACACCTCAAAGCCCTTGAAAAGCAGGACCAATTGAACCCCAAAGCCAGGAGAAGACAGGAAATTATTAAAATTAGAGCAGAAATTAATGAAATATAGAATAAAAAACAATACAGAAAATCAACAAAACCAAAAGCTGGTTTCTTGAAAAAATTAACAAAATAGATAAACCACTAGCCAACCTAACTAAAAAAAAGAGAGAATCAACCCAAATTATGATGATAAGATATGAAAAAGGAGACATTACTACTGACAATATAGAAATCCAGAGGATTATCAGAAACTACTTTGAAAAACTATACTCCAAAAAAATGGAAAATCTGGAGGAAACTGACTACTTCCTAGATAAGTACAACCTTCCTAAACTGAGTCAAGAAGATATAGAACACTTAAACTAACCAATAACAATCAAAGAGATTGAAAGAGCAATAAAGAGCTTACCATCAAAGAAAAGCCCAGGACCAGATGGTTTCCCAAGTGAATTCTATAAAACCTTTATAAAAGAACTAACCCCAATACTACTCAAACTATTCACGAAATAGAAAAAATCAGGACTCTCCCAAATACATTCTATGAAGCCAACATCACACTAATACCCAAACTGAATAAAGACAGTTCAAGGAAGGAAAACTACAGGCCTATATCTCTGATGAACTTGGATGCAAAACTATTAAACAAAATACTAGCAACACACATTCAAAACCACATCAAGAAAATCATTCACCATGACCAGGTAGGGTTCATCCCAGGGATGCAAGGCTGGTTCAATATACGAAAATCAATCCATGTAATTCACCATATAAACAGAATCAAAAACAAAAATCACATGATCAACCACTAAGCCGAGCAAGGGAAGGAGGGACGGGGAGGGAATGGGGTGGGGATTGGGTAGGGTTAAATCAGTGATGTGTACAGGTATGTACACACAAGTTTTTTACCCCAATATGATGTATGAATATAATGCACCAATAAACATTTTTAAAAAATATCCTCTGGTTAAAAAAAAGCAAAAAGAAATATTGAAATGTTATCTCTACATGATCAAAAGTTTGATATCAAACAAATGAATCAGTTATGTGAGATTATCATTGTTAATTTTGGATAAATTGCTATAATATTAGATGTCAACCACTAAGTCAAGCATGGGAAGGAGGGAGGGGAGGGAATGGTGTGGAATAGGGGCTAACTGGGTGATGTGTGCACATATATCTACACAGAATTTTTATCCCATGTGATGTATGAATACAGTGCACCAATAAAAAAATAAAAATAAATTTAAAATAATTTTTTAAAAAATTCTCGCATAAGTTTACCACTTTAAATGTTTTTAAGGCCCAGCACAGGCGTGTTCGGCATTCCTCACTTGCGTTAGAGATTGCTGGGCCTTTCCCTCTGACCACATGCAGCCTCCCTACACATCCAACCCCTGCAACCACCGCGAGCCTCAGCTTTTAAAACCATCAGTGAAGATCTGACAAAAGAACACGGAAGGACAAACAGTTCTGACCGGAGGAATCGGGACCTGTAGAGAGACAAGGCCCCAGAGGGAGAGGTGCACGCACAGGGACAAGCCCAGAACAGGGCAGGATCAGTGGCAATTCTGCGAGAACACGGCAGCCACGGGCCACGCCGGCCACACGTGCTTCTCCAGGAAGTCCGCATCTCACCACCGTCGTTGCTGGCCTGCTGGAAAAGAGCAAAGCGTCCTTGGAAAATCAAGTGTTCCAGGTCCGTCAACTTGCCATCTGCCAGCCACTACAGACTTTGCCAGAAGTCTTTGCTTCTGCATGTTGGGTCATCACATATCACAGGAAGGCTTGGGCTGGTGCTTGAAGTTTGACTTTCCTGCAAGGCGGTGACAGACCACATGCCTTGCTTGGGATCCCCAGTCACTGCAGGCAGTGGGGATTCGAGGCAGTGGCCAGGGCCAGCAACCGCGGTAGTCCTGAAGGTCCACACATCCCATAACTTTCCTCGTGCATCTGCTTCTTCCTAGAACCTCAACCTCAGGGCACGGGCGCCATAATGCGTCCTCCCCACATACCAAGATTGTGCTGGGCGTGGTTCCTTTGCGTCAGGTGGTCAGATCTGGAGAGATCACTCCTCCAGGGACAGCAAGGGGGCCTGGGAGGGCCGCAGTCCAGCGCGTATCCCAGCGCCAAGCGGAGGCTGCAGGCCGGGCAGAGGCCTTCACAGGCGGCGAGGCCTGGGGGTGAAGCCCCACACGCTGAAGTCCAGACTCTCACTGCCCTGAGCCCCTCACGGGCTGGGTTAGGACCCCTGCCGTTCAGGGCAGAGCCAGCCGCTCAGCTGGCTGTCAGGAGCCATCACCTCGGATGTCCAGGGCCTCCCCAGGGAGAGGACCACACAACCACAGATCCTGGAATAGCCCCCTCCGGGGAGCTGGAGGACAGGGTCCGCCGCCATCTGGGCAGCCCTGTCATCCGTCATCAAGACTACAGAGGAGTCACTCCGAAGCCTGAGCCGGGAGCTGGGGCAATTACCTGTGATTGATAGCACTGAACACGCGACCTCGTGTACAACGTCCTGCAAGCGTGGAATCGGAGCGCACAGTGCACGAGAGATGAATAGGACTCGAGGTAACCTTGGCAAATGAGGCCTGTGTTAGCATGAAGCTCTGCCAGGAAGCAGCCCGTAAATCACGGACGTATCGTAACTCCATAAACTCCTGTAATGGACTGAACGGCAGCGCTGATTCAAAGCGGGATGTGCAGCTAAGCCCTCCTGAGAGTCGGCTCCGCGGCTGCAGGAGGCCAGGCAAGGGTCTCAGAGTTGGTCCTTGATAACCTAAGAGAGCCATGCAGTGAGGTAAACACTTCACACTTTCTACACTTACAAACAAAGGAGGCCATAGGCAGTTGT
The DNA here is from genome assembly GCF_963383645.1 of Muscardinus avellanarius. Taxonomy (NCBI): domain Eukaryota; kingdom Metazoa; phylum Chordata; class Mammalia; order Rodentia; family Gliridae; genus Muscardinus; species Muscardinus avellanarius. The sequence goes on from NC_137787.1 coordinate 201,702,284, forward strand.
GGGAGTTTATAGTTAATTTCTTAAGAAATATTTTCCCCTGACACACATTCTCCACTCTGGCCCTTTCTTGCCCTGAAGTCGTCTCACTACACACACAGAAGCTGTAAGCCCAGCATGTTTGCAGAGATCTCTGGACACATGGGGAGTGTGGTGCATCGGGGCTCGCGGCTCAGGGACTCTGCCCAGAAGGTAGGCTGCTATCTACACAAACACACTCCCGCCACGCACAGGCGCAGAATCAACAACAATCAAGAGCACGGCAGACCCGAGCGCTACCCGGTCCTGACGGAGGTCAGTGACGGCCGGGCCAGGCGCAGGGCTTTCCAGGACTTGCTGTGCGTTTCAGGAAAGGTTGTGTGTAGAAATAACTGACAAATCGATGTTGATCAAAGAAAACTTTAAACTCAAATGGGAAAATGAAAGGTAATGCGCCATTACTCGAACTGTGTTGACAGAGTAAAAAGCCTGCTTTGCTTCTTGTTCAAATGGAAGCCGCGCCGACCAGCAACGGGTGCAATTACTGTACAGCCCGGTGCAGCCACTGGGCCTAATGTTTCAAAACGAGAAATTTTGAAAATAAATTTCCCTCATATACATGTATTTTCCCTTCTACAGAGCACAGTGGCCTTTTATGGAGGCGTTAAATGTGCGTTGTTTCTCTTACCGTCTGGGGTATATTTTTGTGGCCATCTTTTTTTAGAAAAAAACCTCCATGGCACAGAAGTGCACAGACAGCTTTTCTCGCTGCAGCAGAAGGTGTTTGAGGTACATTTCTGTTAAACCCACCTGAAGAGTTCGAGGTACGTTTGAACTCCCCTCCATCAAGGGAAGAAAAGAGGAGCAATCATCACTGTGTCCGACACACTCAATTCCACCGCTGGCCTAGCGATCCCTGGAGACTGGAGGAACACGTCTGACGAGCACCTGTCTGTTCTAGTAATGGAGGCACTGTGACCACTGAAGAACCTGAATTATTAAAAAAAAAAAAAAAACTCAGAAAACAAGACATATCTGTCACCTGCCATTCAGCAAGAAGTGGAAGAAATGCTGAGTCACCGATGCCGCCCCTCATGCAGGCCGGGACGTGCGTTCCTGTGAAGCTGGACCCAGAGTTTTTAAGTGGAGTCGGGGCCGTCTTCAGCTCTCTGACCAGCGTGGTCTCTTGGCTTTGCTGGCACTGGTGGTGCCTCCATGAAGGTGGAAACACAGATGTGGGACTCTCTCAAGTGCGGACAGCAATGGCCCGCCCGCCGCTGGCGCCCCGCTTGGCCCCTGGACCTCCGCCCTCCCCTCGCAGCCACCTCCTCCACTGTCATTTGCAGCGAGGGGGGGGGTCTTCATGAGCCTTCTGCGGCTCTGATGACAGACACAAGCACAGCCACAAATGCTCAAGATTTCGGGTCTCGGCCCCCAAGGGCGGTCATGGGATGGGAGTACGCCCACGGGCTGGCTTTGTTTAGCCTGCAGCACTAAAAATATCACAAAGTTTCACATAAAAACTCAGCTTCCTGCTCATTTCCAAGTCAACAGAAGTCGCCCCTCATGAGCCTCCTGTGTGGCCCCCCCATGGCCACCGAGGGGATGGTCACCGGAGGCCTCTCCCTGGGGCCTCCCCGCTGGTGGCCCCTCGCAGCCTCGCTCCGGTAGACATCACATGTGACCCTACTGAACCCCGGTGCAGGCCCCCACGGCTGGCATCTGCCTGTCCCCTGGGGGTGTCTCTTCCTGCGGCTGGCCTCTTGAGTCCCGTGTCTAAATGGCTGCAACAGGCACACGACTGTCCTGACCCGCAGGTGAGGGTCTGGTCCAGCTGCCTTGTCACCACCACTTTTGCTGGAAAAGCAGTCTCTGTCGCCCCCCCCCACACACACACACACACTGTAGCAATTCGCTGGCGATTCTGCAGTGAGATCTCCTGGGCATGCCTCAGTCCTGACCAGTGCTATCTTTCAACAGCGCCAGCAAGAGGGAGATGGACCCTGCTGAGGATTCCAGGTCTGACTTTCAAAACAAACTAACAAACCGAATGAACGTACCCCAGGCAGCATGAGCCGCACCCACCCCAGAACCCCAAGAAGCCTGGGCAACAAAACAAGAAATCATGCCCCACACATGTAGCCCGCCACGGCCCTGGAGGCTGGGGCTGTACAGGAGATCACTGGTAAGGTCTGTGGCGGCCCAGGAACCCTGACCCTTCTCAGCTGCTCAGCCAGAGAGTTTCAGGAGCATCTCCACGAGCCAGGAGCTCCGCCTCACGCTGTGCTCAACACAAAGCTCAGGGCGCTTCTGCCTCCAGGAGCCTAGAGCCAAGTGGCAGTGTTGACAGGCTTCCGTGCATCTTGGGAGGATACAAAGATGTCAGAGGTGGCTTCCGTGGGTGCGTGCAAGCCTGGAGGGCACGTGGGGTCCCAGGCCACGGGGCTGAGGCGGGTCCAGGTCAGTGAAGGCCACACCTCCCTCCGGAACAGCACACCTGGGGTCGTGGCCCCGTCAAGGGACCACCCCTCACCTGGGGCCCCAAGCCTGTCAGGGGACCACCCCTCGGGCCCAAGGGTATCCTGTCTCTGGCACACGTGCCGCGACCTTGTGTCTTTACTGGCTAAATTGCGGGGACAGGAAGCCTTGTGGAAAGAGGTGCCGACCACCATCAGGACCACAGCTCCGGGACGACCCTCCTCTGCGTCTGTCTGTGACACTGCTGAGGGAGGGGCCGCAGGAGACACCATGGTCTCAGGGCCGTGCGGAGGCAAGCTGCGAGAAGGCTGTGGCAATGCACATATAGGCCCTTGGGCTTCCCCACCCCTGCCGGCGCCACCGCCACCTGCACCATGGCCACACCAAGCACTGGCAGATGGAAAGCTGCAAGCCCGGCCCCTCCACCAGGAGCCTCTGGGGTGTCTCCATGCACATCGCTGGCCACGTGGGCATCTCCTAGAGCCCTCGAGCACAGGCCGGCACCCCGGCCAGACTGGCCCCAGCCTTCCCCAGCACCCTGCAGCTCCCCAAGCTCCAAGCTCTTCCCAGGGGATGGGCCGAAGCACCAGCGCTGCAGGTGCACCTGCCCTGGGTCCGTAGACACACTCAGAGCACAGGCAGAGGACTCAGAGGGCCTGCGCCTCCCCCTCCTGCCACAGACACGTCAACGGCAGGACCAGCCTAGGACTTCTCACCTGCGAGTGAGGCGCTCTCAAAAGCCTCATCCTGCGTGCGCATCCTGTCGCCACCCAGGCGCTTTGCTGCGAGCGGCAGTGCCTTCGTGTTTGGCTTGCCGGCAGCCAGCTTCTCGGATCCACATGGGTGGGTGACCGCGCACGTCCCTGAGTGCTGCTGAGTGGCTGCAAGAGCTTGTGAGTGTGCGTGTGGCCAAGAGTGGCTGCAAGCCCCTGGGGGTGATCGTACACAGTTGTGAGTGCTTGTAAATGGCTGTGAGTGGCTGTGTGTGATTTCCCATGGGTGTGCCTTGATGCACATGGCTGTGCATGACAGTGTGTGTATGCATGGTGAACATGTGTGCACATGGTTGTGCAAGGTATGCATGATGCACATGGCTGGCATGGAGCACGCGGCCATGTATGGCTGTGCATCATGTTCATGGATGTGCTGTACCTGGTGTGCATGGCTGGTGGTGCACATGGTATATGTGGTGTGCGCGCGGGCATGGTGTATGACACACAGGGCTATGTATGGCAGATGTGTGCGTGCATGGCCGTGCATGGTACTGAAGGTGCTGCCAGTCTCCTAGTGTGGGCAGCGTGTTCTCACCCTCTTTGGATGGAACCGCTGCCTGCTGTCCCCTCATCCTTCACAGGACATGAGCCGCCTCCCTCCGTCACAAGCCTTACACTCCCCCACTACAGAAAGGACCATCCCTAACCTCCTGGCTTCAAAAATGACTACAGACTGCAGCCTCCACCGCCCCAGGTGGACGGGCTCGGCTGGTGGCCCCATCAGGCGGGGACTTAAGTATTCCCATCACTTGACCAAGCTGAGCGGAAAAGGCCAATATGGCCGCTGCTCATTGTCAGTGTTGCAGCTGTTCTCCCCCCCCCCCTCTCTTTCTCAGTAGAACTTGGTCTTGAGGCTGTATAGTTGCCAGTTTGTGGAGGGATCCTGAACTCCCATTCAGTGCTACAAAGCAGAAACTCTCCTAGGAGCCGCGCCGGAGATGCCCCGGGGTCAGGTGTGCACCTGGGGATGGGTGGATGCTTATCACTAGGCTGTGCTGGACCACTCCCCCTCATTCAGAGCCCCCCAACCCCACTGACCCCAGGAGGGGCACCATGGGTACCCCAGGAAGCAGCTACCATGACTGTGCCTGGGGTTGAGCCCACAGGCCAGTAAGGGTGAGCAGGGTTTGGAGAAAGGGCACTTGGCACCGAGCGCCAGGTTCAACCACGGGACGTGTGGTCTGCGCTGAACTTGACACCTACTGGCTTTCTAGAGGGGCAGGCAGACAGTTCAAGTGCTTGAAGAGTGGGTGCCCCTCGAGACCCCTCGTGAGCACCCCTGCACAGCCCCGGGCGTGGCAGCTGCTCAAGGTTCAGGGTGCTGTCTTTCAAAGATAGCTTAACAAGTCCGGGGACACTGAGAAGCACCAGGGACATGAAGGCGTATCTGCAAGGCTGCGCTGGCCTGGCTCAACGGCGCGTCCCGAGCCTCGCTCTAGAAGGGAGCACGGGGCCCTCGTGGGGCAGGAGGGAGGCCTCCCCGTGGCCAGGTGGGGCCAGCGGCGGCAGGACCCTGCTGTGGGGAGGGGCTCACGGCTCTGGCTCTCACTCACAATCCTGTGCGTGGACACCATGTTGCTGTCTTTCAAAGCCAATGCTGGTTTTGTGTAAAAACACAAAATATTTCTTGCATAGTTTTCGATATATTGAACTTTGTGTTAGCACAACTACTTTGACAATCAAGGGAAGTCATTACTTCTTTCTTCAGAACTTTACCAAGAGTTGCTCCATTTTGAAAAGCCTTGGCCCAGACAGGAAAAGCCCCTCCCCACTGGCATAAGCAATGTGCCGGAGCCCACCATGGGCCAGCTGTGCCGGGGGGGAGGGGGGGCGGCTTCTCAGATGTAAGTGTAAATAAAACACACTGAGGCCCCACTTCAAAGTATGAAGTACGAAGCACCAGCCGTCAGGTGAGTGGCGCTGGACTTCTGAACCCAAGCAGAATCATTTAAAAGGCTCAAAGCAGGGCTACTTAGCTCTTTATTCCCTGGTCAGGCCTGGCGTTTCCATATCAAGATCCATGCTACCGCAAACCAAGTTCCTTTACGGTGCATTTTGATGAGTTTCCCAGGTTACAATGGTGGGGTAGTGCACCCTCGGGAGCGATGGCCAGTCACGGCAGCCAGGACTCTTTCTGAGGGGAGACAAGTTGTGCCGTGTTTGTGAAGAAGGCGGCAGGGCTGGTTTGGGATGTGGCTGGGAGCCGCAGCTCTAGCAGGTGCCATCTTGCTTCGTACACAGCCACGCCGCCAGCTTGTGGACGACAGGCTCAGCGAGGCAGCGGGCCGCGCTCCCCAAGGGGACATGCGTGGCCATGGTGACAGGGGCCTTTGGTGAAACAGAAAGGCCTCATCTGCAGCCCCCTGGCCTGGGCACAGCCACACTGCCACCTTCAGAGACAGCTGGCGCCAAGTTCCCACACAGTGGTGCATGGCCAGACGTGGGCTTGTTTTGTTTTTTAATTGAAATAGCAAGTTTATTTTGGTAAAATAAAAATCTCTATCATGAAGTCTGCCATGATGCTCAGAAGAAAGGCGCTGCGGCATGGAAACGACCCATTCATCACTATGGAAGTCATTAACATTAGCCTGGTTCTCTGGCGATTTTCTTGAAGTTGCTTCAGTGATACTAACACTTTGGTCTTAATTGCAGTTGGGGCAGTACAAACTGTCGGTTTGTTTTAGCTCTGGGAATGAAAAGAAAACCAAACGAGAACTATAAAAAAAAAAAACTCTTAAAGAGAAGTAAGGTTTGGGCTGGTTAGTGACAGGATGCGAAGACCCTGGGAGGATGCTGGCTCTCGACACGAGTGAGAGGCAGCCCTTTAAGAGCAGGGCGCTCCGGGAGATACCAAGCAGAGCCAGCCTGGGGCCTGTGTCCTTGGAACCACACACCTGCTGGCATGTGGGAGGCCTTCCCGCACGGCCTGAGGAGGGCTCGGTTTTTGAGAGAAGGCCTAGATCCATTGTCTAGCCCCAAACATCCATCGTTTTCAGTAAAGGATAAAAAAAGGTTATTTCAAAAATTCTTTTTTAATATGTGCATAGTACTAGAGATTAAACCCAGGCATGCTCTACCTCTGAGCCACATCCCAGCCCTTTTTATTCTCTGTTTTGAAACAAGAGTCTCGCGAAGTTCCCAGGCTATCCTCAGACTTGTGATCCTTCTGCCTCAGCCTCCCGAGTTATGGGATTACAGATGTGTGCTGCATGCCCGGCTCACTTCAGAAATGCTACTGACTTCCCCTCTGGGAATGCTGCTTGAAACTGCCGCTGACGTTCTCGACACTGGGGCGGGGAGGACCTCGCCCGGCTCTCAGAACCCAGTGCACAAGGCAGTGGGTTCTGACTTAGAAAAACAAGAGTCTTAAAGCTTTCAGATGTCAAATCACCAGTCAACAAGACAGAATAACGGCGAGAGGGATGTTAGGACGAGACGTGTCCGGCGCCGTGGGAACCGACGGAGCGGTTAGAAAGAGAAGGGACATATGTTTTCTCTACTGTGCCCAAACCAGGGAGCACTGCAGATACCAGAGGGGCTCAGATAATGGAGGGAAACCTCAGCAAAGCCGGAAAGGAGGGGTAGGAGAGGAGAAGGCAGAGGTTGATTCATGGAGGAGCTACACCCATTATGGGTCAAAGTGCGAACGTAGCATGGTCAGCCTGCACACTCAGTGCTGGGAGGGCACCAAGCACTGTGTGGCTGTATGCGATTTTCAATATGAAATTTGAATAACATTTAAATAAGAAAAAGAAAGCACCACCCCCTGCTTGCGGTGCTGGAGAGGCTAGTCTCTGGCTGGCCTAGCTGGCCTGCCGTGGTGGCACTAGTGAGCAGCTGAATCCACAACCTGGAGGCTGGGCGGCGGGGGCGGCGCCTCTGGAACACCCACAATCCTTCAGAGTCAGTTGAAGAAGTGATGTACCCAGGTGGGCACCAGGAGCCAGGCTGCCAGGAGGAGTTTAGGTAGGTCAGATGCAGGAAGCAGGGCCCAGCCAGGTACATAGGTCACAAGTGACCAGGGCCCGCTCAGAGGCAACCTGGGCTCTGGCGTGGGGTCTGAGAATCCTGCCGGGAGGCAGTAGAATCAAGTCCAGGAGATGTGTGCCCAACTGCGGACTCAAAGCTGCCCATGTCCTCCAGGCAGTGACCACGGCTTTGGCCCTGTGCCCTCTGCAGCCCTCCAGGCCCTGCCCACAGAGCCCCACACACGACTTCCTGATGATTTGTCCTGTGCAAACGCCTGCCTTCCTCCCTCAGGTGGGCCCAGCAGAATGGACAGGAGCAAGGCAGGTGTCCCTCCCACCCCACCTGCCTCCCACAGGGGCCTGCGTCTTCTCTTGCTGGTCCTCCCACTGGAGCACAGCCCCCGCACCCAATGCAGACTGAGGACCACAGAGAGGCCAAGAGGCCCAGACCCAAGTGGAGCCGGAGCCGGAGCCCAGTGGGGCCGCTTCCTGGCCAGCGGCACCTTCTCACTTTGTCCAGTGGGAGAAGGAGGACGGGGCCTCTGCAGTCCCTTTGACAAGGGCACAAATTCCAATCACAACCTCCTTTAAACCACAACACTCGGCACTTGAGGGGGGATCTCCCGTGTGCACAGGGATCAGACAGAGGATGGCAGCTCTGCTGCCTGCTGCACCTGACCAAGGAGGGCCTGGTCTGGTCGGCTTTTGCAGCCCAGCCAGCCTCCCCGCCCTCCACCCGCCCCCTCCCTCTTCCCAGGACAGCACACTGCCCCACTGAGAGGGGAGGCAGCACCCGGGGCACCCGCGGAACTCCCCAAGCTGGACACGCAAGGCTGAGCCCCTCCCAAGCCCGGGGCCGCCACGGCAGAGCTGGCAAGGCCCCAGCTTGGGAGGCCCTGGTGCCCTGAACGGCATGTCCCTCTTTGAAATGCACACAGCAGAGAAAGATCTGAAAACAGAACAGACCGACCACTGACGAGATCCTGCCCTCGGGGCTACATCAAGTTGGAAATTTTTCAAGTCGTTAAGTTTAGGTTTGTGTCAATGTAGACCTCCTAGTGAAGCTGAGCCCAGCTTTCTGTTTTTCAGAGGGCCAGACGCCTCCTGTGAAAGCCAAGGGGCGCGGGGGGGGGGGGGGGCACTGGTGCTCCTGGGCCAGCCTGCACTCAGCTCCGTCCCTAAGCTCAGGAAATGGCAGGGCTTTAAGGACCAGATTTAATTTTGAATCGCACCAAGTGAAGCTGCATGGGGATGTGAGCACGGACGCTCTGCTGCCGCTCCCCTGTGCTGAGGAGCACAGCGCAGCGGGCAAAGCGGCCCCCGGTCCATGGGTGGGGGTACGCTCCGCACCACCATGCCCGGGAAGCACAGTCCCCCTTCCGTGTTTCCACCGTGGCATCGGCCTGCGCCCTGCTGGCTTTGGGCATGAATACGATCACTAAATAAGATTAGTCCTTGAGTCCTCTTCCCAGTGGAACCCAAGACTTCCTGCGCCACCATCTGAATAGCTGCATAGACTTAACTGAGGGACCAGGCCAGCCGTCACCCGACTCAGAGTGCCATGTCCCTGCTGTCGGTTGATAGGAAGGAAATCACAGCCAAAGGCGGATTCTTCTGCAGATCTCTTTGTGAAAGGCAGATCTTCAGGCCATGGCGACCGAGGGTCGAGTGAGCTGTGAGCAGAGGTGAGTAGAGATCTACAGAACAGAACCCTGGGCGGGCGTCCACTCCAGAGCTGGCCAATGACGGGAGGAAAGAGTGCAGCCTTGTAAGAGTTCTACTTCAAACTGAAAGAGATGGCACACTCACGTCTGTCCCCACAGCCTGCATGGCTCCCAGCTCTGAGTACCCCGGCACTCTTGCCATGAATTTTAAATTCCCCTCTTCCTAGTTAAGTGGAGGGGTGCACAGAAAGGAGCCGGGGGCATTTAAATCCCTGCAAGGCACCTGGGCGCCAGCCCTTCCTCCTCATCCAAGCACAGCCACTCCAGAACACTGGGCATTCCTCCAGCAAGGTCCCTGCAGGCAGAGCCCACTCAGCCCTCTGGGCTGGCCTCTGCACCCTAGACTCTCAGACTAGCCAACCCTCTATCCTACTTGGAAAGCCAAGCTTTAAGTTGATTGGCTCTCAGGGTGCTGTGTGCTATCATCCCAGTGCTTTGGAGGCTGAGACAAGAGGATGGCAGCCTCAGCAATTTAACAAGACCCTCACCAACTTATCAAGATCCTGCCTATTTCAAAATAAAAAAAGGCTGGGTGTGCAGCTCAGAGGTAGAATGCCCCTGGGTTCAATCCCCAGTACCAAAATAAAAATAATTAATTAGCTAGTTAATTAACACTTGGACATAAAAGGCTGGCTGTTATTAACTTATTATCCTTGCCAGAAGTATTTAATTTTAAAGCATAGCTCCACTAACAATATTTTAAGCAAAGGAAGAGCTCTCCAGTGGTAAAATCTCAGCCACCTGATCCAGCAAGAGGGCTCCTCTGTGGGGTTGGATACTGAGCAGCTGCGTACTGTGTCGCCATCTATGGTTGGTTCTGTGAGTTGCAGAGACCCTGCTGAATTCCTGCGGTGGTCAGCTGGAGCCCAGAGAGCATGAGTCAGCTCCAGCCTCAGCCTCCCTGGGAGGTGCTCTCTCTAGTCCAGAGCTCCAGGTGTTTTCTACTCAGCACCGTGGCCAGAACCGGGGAGCGGTGCCCGGAGTGTGGCCCGCATGGAGTGCCCCGACCCAGATCCACTAGCCTGGGGTGGCGGCGGCCTCCTGCCTGGGCCAGCATGGGGCCCCGCTCACTCTCCGCCACGTCCTCCAGTGGTCAGCGGTGCACCACGGCACCTGCGCAGCACCAGAACCCAGAAGCAATCCTTGAGCTTAGCAGCCCTGGCAGGTGTGGCCTGTTTCCCAGACCTCAGAGTCTAGAATGGACCTCGGGGAGGAGCAGAGGGAACTTGGGAGCCCAAGGAGCAGAAAGGACTCAGTGGAGTTTGCAGGGCTCAGAAGAAGAGAAGAGGTGCTGGGTGCGGTGAGGGCGTGTGCGCGTGCACATGCATGTACACATGTGCGTGCAGTACATGTGTGTGAGCGTGTTGTGTGTATGTTCTATGCATATGTGTGCTGCATGTGTGTGCTGTGTGCATGTGTGTCTGTGGTGTATGTGTGTATATGCATGTATACTACATGCAGGCCCACATGTGCATGTGTGTGCATGTCTGTGCACATAGGTGTGTGTGCATATATGTATAAGAAACAAAAGACTCAAGCCACATATTTTGAAAAACAGAACTTTTGAATTTTGTTATGAAGATTTCTTCCTGTGGAAATTAGGATATCTGTGCCTTGGGAGCAGTGACTGATCTGAAATTTCTCTAACAATGATTCCAGGTTAACACTATGTTCCCTGTAAGGCGAGGGTCTCACCAAATGTAAAGCAAAACTCCTCTGCCGGTCGACACGCTCCAGCCAGAAGCTCCCCTGCTTACACACCATCTGAACAAGCGTGCACACGGCCCGCCTCCTCACATCAGCACACATTTCCAAGTGCTTTTGTTCTGAGTTTTACAGAAGCTTGACTAACTCATTTGAGCGAGGAGCTAATCCCACATGGTCGGCTAGGTCCTGAGCGAGGAGCTAATCCCACATGGTCGGCTAGGTCCGACACTGCGCCGTTCTCTAACGGTGGCACCCACGAGCGGGCGAGGGCCGTAAGCGCTCATCAGCTGTTGGCATCACCTTAACTATGGGTGTAGAACCAATTTTCCCTTCTTTGCCATTTGCCAGCAGAACCCCCTTCACAGAGCCACGCGGTGCCTCCATGAGGCCTCCACACACGTTCGCTCTGCTCCCCGTGAGGCCTCTGCAGCTGTCTCCACATCAGGATGCTAGCAGGACTAGCCAACTGCCAAGGCCAGATATCCAGAAAAGAAGAACCCGCACCACGCAACGTCGAATGCAGACATCAGATCTCCCAGGCCTCGGGATTTTCCATCTCGCTCATTGGTCACCGCGGGTCCCGGTAGCGGTAGGCCCAACAGCCACGAAAGAATAAGCGTGCCCCGCGCTCTGCGGAGGGTGTCCACCAAGGGTGTCTGAGGTGCTGCAGACACTGCCTGGCCCCAGCGAGGCTGGAGTGAGGGGGAGGGAGCACAACTTGGGAGCATTTCAAGTCTTTGAACTGGGTCTCTCTCTCCAGTTAGCGATGTTCTTAAATAAAACACAATCTGCACTCGAGCTATACCCCCAACATCTGCAGAGAGCAGGTCTGAGTCCACGTGTCCAGCCCGGCTCTGCATCTGACGCACCCATCTCTCCCTCTCCTCGGCCCATTACTGGGGCTTCTCTTAGCAACATCTTTCTTTCTTTGCACATCACACGGCCAGCTGACAATCTTGGTCGTCAGCGGGCCAGACATGACTTGGTTTCATGAGACTGTGGTCAGTGACACCACAGCCACCTCGGCTTCCGCATGGCACTCTCAGTGACACCCCTCAGCGGGCCTCAGGATGTGTCAGCACCGAGTGGCACGTGACTACATTTGATTTGTCTACATTCTTCCCTAAAGCAACGTGAGATTCCCACATGGACTCAGACATTAGCTCCAGAACTCAATATGGGGCAGGGCACAGTGAGTACCCCAGGTACCCGGCCTTGACTGCTCCATGCAGCTGGTTTTCACTGGCTGCAGCCAGCTGGAGAACGACAACCAATCTGTCAGTCAGCTTCCTGTTGCTATGGCAAAACTTCAGAGAAAATCAAAAGCAGGAGAAGACCAGGCATGTTGGCACTCACCTGTATTTCTAGTACTTGGGAGGCTGAGACAGGATGATCACAGGTTCACAGCCAGCCTCAGCTACTTAGCAAGGCCCTCTGCAGAGGCAGCATGCCACTGTTAAGTCTCCAGTAACACACGCACACGTGAAAGCAGGAGTGGAGGTCTGCCGTGGCTCCTGGTTTCAGAGGTGCATCCCATGGTGCTTCACCATTCTGGGTCTGAGACGAGGCAGAAAATCACAGATGACGTGGGTTTGCGTGGTGGGGAGCCGCTCGGCTCCTGGGAGCCTGGAAGCAAGGGGCGGGCAGGGACAAAACACAGCTTTCAAAGCACACCGGCAAGGCCCCCAAGGCCCATTAAATTCTGCACCTGTCAACCGACTGATCACTGAGGAGGCCAGAACCCCCATGGTCCAATCACCAACGCCCCCTCTGGACGCATGGCCTCGGGGACCACACCTTCTACACCTGAGGCTCTGGAGGGTGCTCAGATGTAAACCGTAGCACAGTCTATCCCCCGTAGAGCAACAAGGAAGGTCGCAGCCTCCGCCGGGACAAGGAAATGAAGGATGAGGAGCTCAGACGGCGGCAGGGCCTTTCCTCGCTCAGCCCAGAACCCTCCCAGCCCGAGAGACCTGGGGCTGCTCAGCAGCAGGCTGGTCTGCAGAGCCCCCACCGCGGACCCGACCGGCTGGGACAGGCCACTGTTGGCCCTATCGCGACCCTTGAGAAGGACCGTCTGTGTGTAAGGCACCGGCCCTGCATCTCTACACACGATGAACCTGCGGAGCCTGACACAGCCAGTCATCCCAGGATCGCTGCTGAAAGCCTTCCGAAGACAGCAGTGAGGAGGGCAGTTACACAGACGGCAGGGACCAGAGTGAGGAGCGGGGGAGAAAGAAACCCAGCGCCGGCAGCGACGCGCCATCAACAGCCCGGCAAACCACAGCGCAGTTTCCCGCTAATAGAACGGTGGAACACCTGAATGCATTCACATGCCTGATCAAACCTCAACAACAGACACACGTAAAGGAAGATTATAAGTCGCACTATGTCTCCCAAGGAGCAGCGCGTTAGCCACTGTGTGTGCTTCTCCAATTACGTTCCTTTAATTCCTTCATTTAGAAAACAGTTCACAGTACAATAGCCAGCGTCACTTCTGTTTTTAAAACATCGGCTCTACGTATATTGCCACATGATGGGTCTGAGGATATTTTCAAAAGTAAGGACCACAGAGGATGTGCTCTGCGAAAGCTCTTCAGTTGGGGTCTGGTGCGGGAGGACGGGCGGGCTGATGGTCGCTGCTTGGGGGGCTTCTAAGCCTCCCGCTGAGTAAACACATCCTGCTTTTCAGCCCAGATATCCTGGGAGCAGAGGCTAGCTCTGAGGACTCGGGGCCTGGCCTTGTGAACCAGACATGGTGACCCCATTTCTCCCTGCCCTGTCCACAGCCTTTGGGCCACCAGCTCTCCCCAGGGCCCGCATGCCGTCCACACCATGGGCTTGTCCTGTGGCTGAACATTCTCCAGCCAGTCTTCCCTACCAGAAGCCCCAGGCGCTGCCAACCTCTCCCGGCTCTGCCTCGGACCAGCACAGCTCCCCCTGAAACAGATCTGAGCCCTGAGCAGTCGGCGCACAGCAATGGAGCCCAAGACTATGAAAAGCAAACCCTGGCTGTTAGGATGGAGCACAGCAGGAAGCTCCGGCAGGAGACCCGGGGGAGGTGGCAGGTGAGCCCCACGGTGGTACGCCACGCGGCAGGCACAGCCTGGGCCTGGCCATCGGCGGGAACCAAGCTGTGGAGTGGGTCAGGTTGACCGGGGCACGGTGGTTAGATGGGGCATTTGGGCTACGTGCTGGAGGGTCTTGGGAGATGAGTTGAGGCAAGCGCTGTCCCCTGTGGCCAGGTGTCAAGGATGGCTGCAGAGTCGGGTGGGGCTACAGCACTGGGAAGGAATCAGCCTGCACCTGCAGACTGAAAAGCCTCCAGGCCACCAAAGGAAAAAAATTAATAAGGAATCCAACGGACCAACCACGCCCGGCTCCAAGGAGCCATCAGATGAGCTGCTGGACTATGAGAGCCAGCCTCTAGACGCTCCGGCAGCAGCCCTTGGGCCACACGCGGGGCTTTGCTGCTTTTCTCCTTCATTTCTCTCTCTCTCTTTCCTTTTTTTCCCCTGTGTGTGGCACTGAGGATTACAAGGGACATTCTACCTCTGAGCCACATCCCCCAGCCCTATTTTATTTCATTTTGAAATAGGGTCTTGTAGATTAATGAGGGTCTCACTATATCCTGAGGCTATTCTCTTCTTTTTTACAGTCCGGGGGTGAAACCCAGGGGCATCGACCTCTGAGCTACACCCCTGCCTGTTTGTTTGTTTTTATTCTGTATTTGAAACAGGATCTCACTGAGTTGTAGAGGGCCTCACTAAGTAGCTGAGGCTGCCCTCAAACCACGATCCTCCAGTCTCAGCCTCCCAAATGCTGGGATTGCAAGCGTGTGCCACCACGCCTGGCTTCTGAGGCTGCTCTTGAACCTGCAATCCTCCTGTTTCAGCCTCTCAAGTACTGGGATGACAAGTGTGCATTACCACACCCGGCTCCTCAGTTTCTTTCTATTAAATGCTGAGTTCTGACCTCCACATCTCCTGAGTTGAATTGTTTTGCTCTTAAAGACAAGAACTGAGGTAAGCTACAGGTCCAGGCCAGAGACCTCCTCACCCCAGCTGAGAGCCAGGCAGCTGCCAGGGGTGAGGGCAGCTGAGTGCTGAGCCCAGCCAGGAGGGACCCCAGCCTCCCTGAATGCCCGCTGGCTGTCTGCAGCCAAGAGCTGGGGCAGGGGTGGTCACCATCCAGCCCAGCGGTGGGAACTCTCGTTCTCAGACAATAACAGGCCAGCCAGGGCTCGGAGAGTCAGGGGACTCTTCCAAGGCCATCTGCTGGAAAATAGCTAAACAAGGAACGTAGTCAGGCAATCTGACCAAGCCCACAGCCTCCCAGAGCTTAAAAACGTGGAGGCAAGCCAGGCGCAGTGGCACACCCCTAGAATCCCAGTACTTGGAAGACTGAGACGGGGGCTTGCCAGTTGAAGGCCAGCATGGGTGACTTAGCAAAATCCTGTTTCAAAATTTTTTAAATGGCTGGGGTGGAACGCATAGGTAGAAGGTGCCTGTGTTCAGTCCCCAGTGCCACACACAGAATAACTATGCTGGCCAAGTCCTCGAGGGTTCTAAAAGAGCACGCAGGGACTCTGACTCAGTGAAAGCTGGAGTGGACACAGCTTCCCCGTCCTCCCCATAACGTTCAACAGAAAGCCCTGAACACTGACCAGAACCAGGAAATCCCGGGATGTGGGGAGCAGGAGGCAGGCGGCCAGGAGCCATGGGCGCCTGCGCTGTCTGACAAGGCGTGAGGCTGGCCAAATATTCACAGGCAGGACTGATGGCGGAGCCAGGGTCATGTTTAAATGTTCATCTCTGCGTATTTCCATCGTTTGGATTCCCAATAATGAGTATGCATCATTATATTATTTATAAAACAATAATTTCTCCCAAATACAAAAAACTGAAACGCAAATGCTGCACGATGCTGGCGGTGTTTGTTTTGGGTTGAGGACGTCACTTTCTGCTCTTTCACTCTTCCTAATCCTTACATCCCAGCCTCAAAACGCTGAGGACCCGTCTCTTCAGCCAGAGCCACAAGTCCCTTCCCTGGACTTCTCTGAGAAGATGCGGAGTGCCGCTCTCTCAGGACCAAGGCCAGCGGCTCAGGGCGTGCGGGCCCCGCCCCGGGAGGAAGGAGCCGGCCTGCCTGCCAGTGAGCTCCTTGGGAGGAAGGAGCCGGGACGCTGAGCGGCCTGCCTGCCAGTGAGCTCCGGTCTCCACTCACAGGCACCAGCGTAAGCCGGTGAATCTGCTCCATTCCCCTCCGACTTTAACACTGCGTGGAAATATAAATGCAAAGGGAATTGTGTGCAAAATTCTTGCTAAAAGGCAGTGAAGAGTAGAGAGGAAAATTTTTGTCACCAACTTCCCCAGAGTTGGCGAGAGCGTTTTCACATTTGAATCTCATAAAGCAGGGGGAAAGAACACTCCATAACCCAGCAGCGTCCTCCCGGTTAGCCCGGCAGCGCCACCTGCAGCCCAGCTCTGGGAGCGAAGCGACTCTCACCACACCAGGTCTGGGACCTGGGCTCCTCCCTTGAACGTGGGCTTCACCTGGAGCTTGTTCAGCAGAGGCGTGCTGGCAAATCGACCTGGGAGAGCTGCTTGCATTAGGCTGCGGGCGAAGTGTCAGGGTCACTTCCTCTGACTTAACATGGGCATGTGCTTTGAGGCCCCTCCACCAGTAACCCAGTACCCCGGCCCAGGCTAGACCAGACCCCACTCCAGCCGAGCCATGGGACAGGGTCCAGGTGAGCCCACCAGACCTCGTTCGGCTTTCTTGAGGCTGGCAGAGAGCACTCTAGGAGTGCTAGGAGGGTGCGGTGGGGGTGATAACGGAAGTGTGCCGCGCTCACTGTCTTGTGCTGAGTCTAACTGCTGGAGGGCTCAGGGCCAACGCCAGGGAGGGAGGGAGAGGGGCTGGAGCCCTTTGTGTCCTCCGTGGCCCTGGACTGCAGGCTGGGGGAGAGCGCTGCAACACACCCAGGGCCTGTTCTCTAAGAACCACCTGGACCTGCCAGGCTAGTCCTTCCCTGTGCCTCCATGAGCTCACAGGCACGCTTCCACTACATCTCTGTTCATGGAAGGGGAGTGTCCTGGGTTATGGACAGTTGGACTCAGAGTTCTGATCAATATCCTGTCCCTCGGCCTTGGGTGCTCAGGAAGGAGGCCCACAGAACAGGCAATTGAAGGGGCAGAGCCATCAGTTACCTGAGCACCACCAGCCTCTCCTCCTTCCAGATGCTGGGTGCCACCCTCCACACCAGGCAGGCCCAGCTCACCTCCTGTTCTGATGTCACGGCTTCCTGGACGTGACCCCACACCGGGCAGCACAGCTCAGTTCCTATCCTGACATCATAGCCCCCTGGATGTGACCCCACACCGAGCAGCCCAACTCACTTCCTGGTCCTGACGTCACAGCCCTCTGGACGTGACCCCACACCAGGCAGGCCCAGCTCACCTCCTGTCCTGACATCACAGTCCCCTGGACGTGACCTCACACCAGGCAGGCCCAGCTCACCTCTTGTCCTGATGTCACAGCTCCCTGGACGTGACCCCACACCAGGCAGGCCCAGCTCACTTCCTGGTCCTGATGTCACGGCTCCCTGCACGTGACCCCACACCGGGCAGCCCAGCTCACTTCCTGTCCTGACGTCACAGCGGCCTGGACATGACCCCACACCAGGCAGCCCAGGTCACTTCCTGTCCTGACGTCACAGCGGCCTGGACGTGACCCCACACCAGGCAGCCCAGGTCACTTCCTGTCCTGACGTCACGGCCCCCTGGACGTGACCCCACACCGGGCAGCCCAGCTCACTTCCTGTCCTGACGTCACGGCTCCCTGGACGTGACCCCACACCGGGCAGCCCAGCTCACTTCCTGTCCTGATGTCACGGCTCCCTGGACGTGACCCCACACCGGGCAGCCCAGGTCACTTCCTGTCCTGATGTCACGGCTCCCTGGACGTGACCCCACACCGGGCAGCCCAGCTCACTTCCTGTCCTGATGTCACGGCTCCCTGGACGTGACCCCACACCGGGCAGCCCAGCTCACTTCCTGTCCTGATGTCACGGCTCCCTGGACGTGACCCCACACCGGGTAGCCCAGCTCACTTCCTGTCCTGACGTCACGGCCCCCTGGATGTGACCCCACACCGGGCAGCCCAGGTCACTTCCTGTCCTGACGTCACAGCTCCCTGGATGTGACCCCACACCGGGCAGCCCAGCTCACCTCTTGTCCTGATGTCACAGCCCCCTGGACATGACCCCACACCGGGCAGCCCAGGTCACTTCCTGTCCTGACGTCACAGCCCTCTGGACGTGACCCCACACCGGGCAGCCCAGCTCACTTCCTGTCCTGACGTCACAGCCCCCTGGACGTGACCCCACACCGGGCAGCCCAGGTCACTTCCTGTCCTGATGTCACAGCCCCCTGGACGTGACCCCACACCGGGCAGCCCAGCTCACTTCCTGTCCTGATGTCACAGCCCCCTGGACGTGACCCCACACCGGGCAGCCCAGGTCACTTCCTGTCCTGATGTCACAGCTCCCTGGATGTGACCCCACACCGGGCAGCCCAGCTCACCTCTTGTCCTGATGTCACAGCCCCCTGGACATGACCCCACACCGGGCAGCCCAGGTCACTTCCTGTCCTGATGTCACAGCCCCCTGGACGTGACCCCACACCGGGCAGCCCAGGTCACTTCCTGTCCTGATGTCACAGCTCCCTGGATGTGACCCCACACCGGGCAGCCCAGCTCACCTCTTGTCCTGATGTCACAGCCCCCTGGACATGACCCCACACCGGGCAGCCCAGCTCACTTCCTGTCCTGACGTCACAGCCCCCTGGACGTGACCCCACACCGGGCAGCCCAGGTCACTTCCTGTCCTGATGTCACAGCCCCCTGGACGTGACCCCACACCGGGCAGCCCAGCTCACTTCCTGTCCTGATGTCACGGCTCCCTGGACGTGACCCCACACCGGGCAGCCCAGCTCACTTCCTGTCCTGATGTCACAGCCCCCTGGACGTGACCCCACACCAGGCAGCCCAGGTCACTTCCTGTCCTGATGTCACGGCTCCCTGGACGTGACCCCACACCGGGCAGCCCAGCTCACTTCCTGTCCTGACGTCACGGCTCCCTGGACGTGACCCCACACCGGGCAGCCCAGCTCACTTCCTGTCCTGACGTCACGGCTCCCTGGACGTGACCCCACACCGGGCAGCCCAGCTCACTTCCTGTCCTGACGTCACGGCTCCCTGGACGTGACCCCACACCGGGCAGCCCAGCTCACTTCCTGTCCTGATGTCACGGCTCCCTGGACGTGACCCCACACCGGGCAGCCCAGCTCACTTCCTGTCCTGATGTCACAGCCCCCTGGACGTGACCCCACACCGGGCAGCCCAGGTCACTTCCTGTCCTGATGTCACAGCTCCCTGGACGTGACCCCACACCGGGCAGCCCAGCTCACTTCCTGTCCTGATGTCACGGCTCCCTGCACGTGACCCCACACCGGGCAGCCCAGCTCACTTCCTGTCCTGACGTCACAGCGGCCTGGCATTCCACGTATCCTGGCGACCGAGGCTGGGAAGCCAAGGACTTTCAGCTGAAGGAGCATGGCCGGGAGCAGAGGCGTGGGGACCTACCTGCTCGTCCTCCTGCTGTACTGCTGGCCAGAAGCTGAGCTGCAGTCCATCAACGACACTTCAGGTAGAATCCCTGGGAGAGGGCGGGTGAAAGCCGTAGGCTGGAACTGAGCCAGGCGCCTGTCTCCGGAAGTCCCTCTCCTCCACTCCTTCCTGAGCTGACCAACCACTCCTTAAAGAAAGGGAGAAGCTGGACAGCATTTGATCCTTGAAGCCCCTTTAAGACCCAGAATTCCATGGGGGCCCATACATATGTATTGTACCTTCTTATGGGGATTTTCTAACTTACATAAAAGTAGAGGAAGAAAGTTATGAAACTCAATGAATTCATCCCCCAATTTCAGTAACGGTGTTCATTTTGCCATCTTGTTTTGTACACACACACAAACACACACACTTTGTTGTTTGGGAGTATTTTTTTTTTGGTGGTGGTACTGGGAGTGGAACCCAGAGGTTTTTCTACCTCCATGCTACACTCCCAGACCTATTTTATACTTTATTTGGAAACAGAATCTCACTAAGTTGCTGAGAGCCACACTCAGTAGCTGAGGCTGGCTTCAAACCTGTGATCCTCCTGTCTCAGCCTCCCACGCGCTGGGGTTACAAGCGTGCCCACCACGCCTGGCCATTTGGGAGTATTTTAACAGTCCCAACGTCTCAGCATGTGGTGGAGAATGTTTGCTTGCCAATCTCTACCACGTTGTTATACCACTAATGCAATTAACAAAATCCTTAACAGCAGCTAAGACCAATTAAAGAGAAACTACCCCTGACCTTGGAGGACGCAAGGCGGACTGGCTCCCGGCAGCGCCGTGGAGCTTTGCAGAGGGGTGCCAGTTGCTTCTGAAGGCAGGTCGAGTGGGGTCACGTTGGCCGGGTGGGGTCTCTGAATCGTAGTTGTATGCCGAGCGAGGACCTGACCACTGTGCTGAGGGCAGGGAGGGACGGCGTCAGGGCCTCGACCCAGGTTGGGGATTTTCACTAAACGGCCTCACAGGACTCTTGGACCCACTGGGGCAACAGGCCAGGTCAGGCAGAGCCCAGGTCAGCCTCTGGAGGAGGCCAGACTGGGGGAGGCCCAGGCCTTGTCAGCCCTCCTCTCACTCAAGGCACGCAGGGGCACTCCTTTTCCTATGAATGATAGAGACCATTTCTGATTCATGAAGGGTATTTGCTGGCACACAGTCAGGAATTTAATGAGGGGCATTTCTGTGACAGAGAGAGAGAGAACAAGCAAAGCTGCTGAGTCCAGAGGGCTGGGCGAGGTTCTAGTGTGAGCCCGAGCTTCCCTGGCTGTTGGGCGAGGGCTGGCAAGGATACCCCGGTGTCCTTAGCAATGGCGTGAACAGCAGAGCCACAGCCACCATGCCCACAGCTGGGCTTCTCAGGAGGCATCGCTGCTGCTCAGGATGCTGGCTCTCCAGCCACATCTGCACGACCCCAGCTGCTGGGCAGCACCAGGCCGGGAGGGAAGGAGAGACATGGGCAGACAGCAGGGGAACGCAGTCTACCAAGAGGCAGAAACGAAAAGAATGCACAGGCTCGTCCCGCCAGGGTGTGCGGCCCGTGGCCAGTGGGTCACTGCAGATCCGGCGTGCCCTTGGCGGCCAGGCCCGCTGCAGCCATGGGGTGAGGGTTCCAACTGCCGTGACAGGCAGGGAGAGCAGGTTGGACTCACACGAAGACTAGTGGGGCTGTGGAACAAGCACGGGGGATCCGGGGCCAGGTAAGAAGAGCACTTCATTTTTGCTTATAAAAGATTTGCCAGATTTCTGTAAGTTACGGATCACTTAAGAGAAAAGCACGGGGGATCCGGGGCCAGGTAAGAAGAGCACTTCATTTTTGCTTATAAAAAATTTGCCAGATTTCTGTAAGTTACGGATCACTTAAGAGAAAAGGGAGGGGAACGGTTCTTTGGATCAGGAAAACAAAGTGTTAAGGAACCAACAATGTTTCCAACAAACTCTCATGAAACTGACTGTCCAGTCAGTTCACTGGTAAAGGATTCCATCCTGCCGGATGTGGTCTTCCCACACCTGGAAATGTGTCCCACGCCTCGTCATGCCTCGAGCCTCCAGTCAGAAGCCTCAACCCCAGACTGCCTCAGAGTCGTTCCCAGGAACCTCTCTAAGATGAAAAACGTTTGGACTCTAGCCCACCGCAAGAAAGCTCAAGGGCAGAGCAGTGATGGTGAGCAAGAATAGCCCTGCTTAGAGATCCAAGGACCTCAGCATCCCACAGTCGACACGGAGACCCCGCCATTCCTGGACATAACATTCCACAAAAACAACTGAAACTACACCTGATAGCTTCACACCACGGTCTAGCATGGAGGGTAAGGAGATGGCCAATTTTCTAGGAATTTTGTACAACTTCTGAAACACAATATATTCATGTGAACATACATAAAGAAGGCTGAGCACCCCTTACTTGGCAAAGATTCTCATGAAATTTAAAGTTTAAAATAAACTCAACACTCGATCTCTATTGCCAAAAAATCAGTGCTTTTCATAGCCAGAAAACACCATCAGCAGAGAAATTAAAACTGTAAATACAAGAGACAGAGAAAAAGAAGGCTCGAAGAACAACCATAAAAGAAACTAGCCCACACTCCAGCGGTGGAGCCGCGCTGGTGCCATCTTCCCTTGCAGCACCAGGCTCCAGAGAAGAAAGGGACTCAGAACAGAGCTAAAAACCAGAAAAGAAATATGTCAGCCTCACAGCTGAGGGTGCAACAACAGCACCATACAGCCAGCAGTAGCGGCAAGTTCACCACGCCTGCGACAGCTCCAGATCGGTTCACTCAACAACCCACCAGGCTCCAGAGAGGAAAGGTAAACAAGGAGCGGAAATGAGCAGCTGCGGATCATCCCGGTGTAATTCAGCAGTTCTTTCAGCACAAAGAACGCCTAAAAGTCCCAGTGGCCAAGCTCATCACACCTTCCAGGGACTCAGAATGGAGCTCAAAACCAGAAAAGAAATATGCCAGCCTCACGCTGAGGGCGTAGCAGTGGCACCATATTGCCAGTGGCAGCGGCGAGTCCACCCGGTCCGCGACAGCTCCAGCTCAGCGCATTCAACAACCATGAGTGAAATTGCGGCTCCTAAGGGAGAAATCCCAGTACTGCACCCCCAAGGACTTGTGCAGCTTTGATAATCTCCCTGGGTCTGAGATTTTGCAGTCCAACCCAGTGAAGGAGTAGCAGTGGCAGAGATACCACACCCTAGTTGCAGCTCCCTGTGGGAAAACACCCAGCCTGGCACCCCCATGGTCTCCCACAGCCTCAAAACTGCCCTGAGATTTCACCTAACTCCAACTAGAATGGCAATCATTCAAAATACAAACAACAGATGCTGGCGAGGATGTGGAGAAGTAGGAACTCTAAGACATTGTTGGTGGGA
>NC_137787.1:203084957-203091731 GCF_963383645.1 Muscardinus avellanarius
TAGGGTTAGGGTTAGGGTTAGGGTTAGGGTTAGGGTTAGGGTTAGGGTTAGGGTTAGGGTTAGGGTTAGGGTTAGGGTTAGGGTTAGGGTTAGGGTTAGGGTTAGGGTTAGGGTTAGGGTTAGGGTTAGGGTTAGGGTTAGGGTTAGGGTTAGGGTTAGGGTTAGGGTTAGGGTTAGGGTTAGGGTTAGGGTTAGGGTTAGGGTTAGGGTTAGGGTTAGGGTTAGGGTTAGGGTTCGGGTTAGGGTTAGGGTTAGGGTTAGGGTTAGGGTTAGGGTTAGGGTTAGGGTTAGGGTTAGGGTTAGGGTTAGGGTTAGGGTTAGGGTTAGGGTTAGGGTTAGGGTTAGGGTTAGGGTTAGGGTTAGGGTTAGGGTTAGGGTTAGGGTTAGGGTTAGGGTTAGGGTTAGGGTTAGGGTTAGGGTTAGGGTTAGGGTTAGGGTTAGGGTTAGGGTTAGGGTTAGGGTTAGGGTTAGGGTTAGGGTTAGGGTTAGGGTTAGGGTTAGGGTTAGGGTTAGGGTTAGGGTTAGGGTTAGGGTTAGGGTTAGGGTTAGGGTTAGGGTTAGGGTTAGGGTTAGGGTTAGGGTTAGGGTTAGGGTTAGGGTTAGGGTTAGGGTTAGGGTTAGGGTTAGGGTTAGGGTTAGGGTTAGGGTTAGGGTTAGGGTTAGGGTTAGGGTTAGGGTTAGGGTTAGGGTTAGGGTTAGGGTTAGGGTTAGGGTTAGGGTTAGGGTTAGGGTTAGGGTTAGGGTTAGGGTTAGGGTTAGGGTTAGGGTTAGGGTTAGGGTTAGGGTTAGGGTTAGGGTTAGGGTTAGGGTTAGGGTTAGGGTTAGGGTTAGGGTTAGGGTTAGGGTTAGGGTTAGGGTTAGGGTTAGGGTTAGGGTTAGGGTTAGGGTTAGGGTTAGGGTTAGGGTTAGGGTTAGGGTTAGGGTTAGGGTTAGGGTTAGGGTTAGGGTTAGGGTTAGGGTTAGGGTTAGGGTTAGGGTTAGGGTTAGGGTTAGGGTTAGGGTTAGGGTTAGGGTTAGGGTTAGGGTTAGGGTTAGGGTTAGGGTTAGGGTTAGGGTTAGGGTTAGGGTTAGGGTTAGGGTTAGGGTTAGGGTTAGGGTTAGGGTTAGGGTTAGGGTTAGGGTTAGGGTTAGGGTTAGGGTTAGGGTTAGGGTTAGGGTTAGGGTTAGGGTTAGGGTTAGGGTTAGGGTTAGGGTTAGGGTTAGGGTTAGGGTTAGGGTTAGGGTTAGGGTTAGGGTTAGGGTTAGGGTTAGGGTTAGGGTTAGGGTTAGGGTTAGGGTTAGGGTTAGGGTTAGGGTTAGGGTTAGGGTTAGGGTTAGGGTTAGGGTTAGGGTTAGGGTTAGGGTTAGGGTTAGGGTTAGGGTTAGGGTTAGGGTTAGGGTTAGGGTTAGGGTTAGGGTTAGGGTTAGGGTTAGGGTTAGGGTTAGGGTTAGGGTTAGGGTTAGGGTTAGGGTTAGGGTTAGGGTTAGGGTTAGGGTTAGGGTTAGGGTTAGGGTTAGGGTTAGGGTTAGGGTTAGGGTTAGGGTTAGGGTTAGGGTTAGGGTTAGGGTTAGGGTTAGGGTTAGGGTTAGGGTTAGGGTTAGGGTTAGGGTTAGGGTTAGGGTTAGGGTTAGGGTTAGGGTTAGGGTTAGGGTTAGGGTTAGGGTTAGGGTTAGGGTTAGGGTTAGGGTTAGGGTTAGGGTTAGGGTTAGGGTTAGGGTTAGGGTTAGGGTTAGGGTTAGGGTTAGGGTTAGGGTTAGGGTTAGGGTTAGGGTTAGGGTTAGGGTTAGGGTTAGGGTTAGGGTTAGGGTTAGGGTTAGGGTTAGGGTTAGGGTTAGGGTTAGGGTTAGGGTTAGGGTTAGGGTTAGGGTTAGGGTTAGGGTTAGGGTTAGGGTTAG
This sequence comes from Muscardinus avellanarius, assembly GCF_963383645.1. NCBI lineage: Eukaryota > Metazoa > Chordata > Mammalia > Rodentia > Gliridae > Muscardinus > Muscardinus avellanarius. The sequence goes on from NC_137787.1 coordinate 203,086,833, forward strand.
GGTTAGGGTTAGGGTTAGGGTTAGGGTTAGGGTTAGGGTTAGGGTTAGGGTTAGGGTTAGGGTTAGGGTTAGGGTTAGGGTTAGGGTTAGGGTTAGGGTTAGGGTTAGGGTTAGGGTTAGGGTTAGGGTTAGGGTTAGGGTTAGGGTTAGGGTTAGGGTTAGGGTTAGGGTTAGGGTTAGGGTTAGGGTTAGGGTTAGGGTTAGGGTTAGGGTTAGGGTTAGGGTTAGGGTTAGGGTTAGGGTTAGGGTTAGGGTTAGGGTTAGGGTTAGGGTTAGGGTTAGGGTTAGGGTTAGGGTTAGGGTTAGGGTTAGGGTTAGGGTTAGGGTTAGGGTTAGGGTTAGGGTTAGGGTTAGGGTTAGGGTTAGGGTTAGGGTTAGGGTTAGGGTTAGGGTTAGGGTTAGGGTTAGGGTTAGGGTTAGGGTTAGGGTTAGGGTTAGGGTTAGGGTTAGGGTTAGGGTTAGGGTTAGGGTTAGGGTTAGGGTTAGGGTTAGGGTTAGGGTTAGGGTTAGGGTTAGGGTTAGGGTTAGGGTTAGGGTTAGGGTTAGGGTTAGGGTTAGGGTTAGGGTTAGGGTTAGGGTTAGGGTTAGGGTTAGGGTTAGGGTTAGGGTTAGGGTTAGGGTTAGGGTTAGGGTTAGGGTTAGGGTTAGGGTTAGGGTTAGGGTTAGGGTTAGGGTTAGGGTTAGGGTTAGGGTTAGGGTTAGGGTTAGGGTTAGGGTTAGGGTTAGGGTTAGGGTTAGGGTTAGGGTTAGGGTTAGGGTTAGGGTTAGGGTTAGGGTTAGGGTTAGGGTTAGGGTTAGGGTTAGGGTTAGGGTTAGGGTTAGGGTTAGGGTTAGGGTTAGGGTTAGGGTTAGGGTTAGGGTTAGGGTTAGGGTTAGGGTTAGGGTTAGGGTTAGGGTTAGGGTTAGGGTTAGGGTTAGGGTTAGGGTTAGGGTTAGGGTTAGGGTTAGGGTTAGGGTTAGGGTTAGGGTTAGGGTTAGGGTTAGGGTTAGGGTTAGGGTTAGGGTTAGGGTTAGGGTTAGGGTTAGGGTTAGGGTTAGGGTTAGGGTTAGGGTTAGGGTTAGGGTTAGGGTTAGGGTTAGGGTTAGGGTTAGGGTTAGGGTTAGGGTTAGGGTTAGGGTTAGGGTTAGGGTTAGGGTTAGGGTTAGGGTTAGGGTTAGGGTTAGGGTTAGGGTTAGGGTTAGGGTTAGGGTTAGGGTTAGGGTTAGGGTTAGGGTTAGGGTTAGGGTTAGGGTTAGGGTTAGGGTTAGGGTTAGGGTTAGGGTTAGGGTTAGGGTTAGGGTTAGGGTTAGGGTTAGGGTTAGGGTTAGGGTTAGGGTTAGGGTTAGGGTTAGGGTTAGGGTTAGGGTTAGGGTTAGGGTTAGGGTTAGGGTTAGGGTTAGGGTTAGGGTTAGGGTTAGGGTTAGGGTTAGGGTTAGGGTTAGGGTTAGGGTTAGGGTTAGGGTTAGGGTTAGGGTTAGGGTTAGGGTTAGGGTTAGGGTTAGGGTTAGGGTTAGGGTTAGGGTTAGGGTTAGGGTTAGGGTTAGGGTTAGGGTTAGGGTTAGGGTTAGGGTTAGGGTTAGGGTTAGGGTTAGGGTTAGGGTTAGGGTTAGGGTTAGGGTTAGGGTTAGGGTTAGGGTTAGGGTTAGGGTTAGGGTTAGGGTTAGGGTTAGGGTTAGGGTTAGGGTTAGGGTTAGGGTTAGGGTTAGGGTTAGGGTTAGGGTTAGGGTTAGGGTTAGGGTTAGGGTTAGGGTTAGGGTTAGGGTTAGGGTTAGGGTTAGGGTTAGGGTTAGGGTTAGGGTTAGGGTTAGGGTTAGGGTTAGGGTTAGGGTTAGGGTTAGGGTTAGGGTTAGGGTTAGGGTTAGGGTTAGGGTTAGGGTTAGGGTTAGGGTTAGGGTTAGGGTTAGGGTTAGGGTTAGGGTTAGGGTTAGGGTTAGGGTTAGGGTTAGGGTTAGGGTTAGGGTTAGGGTTAGGGTTAGGGTTAGGGTTAGGGTTAGGGTTAGGGTTAGGGTTAGGGTTAGGGTTAGGGTTAGGGTTAGGGTTAGGGTTAGGGTTAGGGTTAGGGTTAGGGTTAGGGTTAGGGTTAGGGTTAGGGTTAGGGTTAGGGTTAGGGTTAGGGTTAGGGTTAGGGTTAGGGTTAGGGTTAGGGTTAGGGTTAGGGTTAGGGTTAGGGTTAGGGTTAGGGTTAGGGTTAGGGTTAGGGTTAGGGTTAGGGTTAGGGTTAGGGTTAGGGTTAGGGTTAGGGTTAGGGTTAGGGTTAGGGTTAGGGTTAGGGTTAGGGTTAGGGTTAGGGTTAGGGTTAGGGTTAGGGTTAGGGTTAGGGTTAGGGTTAGGGTTAGGGTTAGGGTTAGGGTTAGGGTTAGGGTTAGGGTTAGGGTTAGGGTTAGGGTTAGGGTTAGGGTTAGGGTTAGGGTTAGGGTTAGGGTTAGGGTTAGGGTTAGGGTTAGGGTTAGGGTTAGGGTTAGGGTTAGGGTTAGGGTTAGGGTTAGGGTTAGGGTTAGGGTTAGGGTTAGGGTTAGGGTTAGGGTTAGGGTTAGGGTTAGGGTTAGGGTTAGGGTTAGGGTTAGGGTTAGGGTTAGGGTTAGGGTTAGGGTTAGGGTTAGGGTTAGGGTTAGGGTTAGGGTTAGGGTTAGGGTTAGGGTTAGGGTTAGGGTTAGGGTTAGGGTTAGGGTTAGGGTTAGGGTTAGGGTTAGGGTTAGGGTTAGGGTTAGGGTTAGGGTTAGGGTTAGGGTTAGGGTTAGGGTTAGGGTTAGGGTTAGGGTTAGGGTTAGGGTTAGGGTTAGGGTTAGGGTTAGGGTTAGGGTTAGGGTTAGGGTTAGGGTTAGGGTTAGGGTTAGGGTTAGGGTTAGGGTTAGGGTTAGGGTTAGGGTTAGGGTTAGGGTTAGGGTTAGGGTTAGGGTTAGGGTTAGGGTTAGGGTTAGGGTTAGGGTTAGGGTTAGGGTTAGGGTTAGGGTTAGGGTTAGGGTTAGGGTTAGGGTTAGGGTTAGGGTTAGGGTTAGGGTTAGGGTTAGGGTTAGGGTTAGGGTTAGGGTTAGGGTTAGGGTTAGGGTTAGGGTTAGGGTTAGGGTTAGGGTTAGGGTTAGGGTTAGGGTTAGGGTTAGGGTTAGGGTTAGGGTTAGGGTTAGGGTTAGGGTTAGGGTTAGGGTTAGGGTTAGGGTTAGGGTTAGGGTTAGGGTTAGGGTTAGGGTTAGGGTTAGGGTTAGGGTTAGGGTTAGGGTTAGGGTTAGGGTTAGGGTTAGGGTTAGGGTTAGGGTTAGGGTTAGGGTTAGGGTTAGGGTTAGGGTTAGGGTTAGGGTTAGGGTTAGGGTTAGGGTTAGGGTTAGGGTTAGGGTTAGGGTTAGGGTTAGGGTTAGGGTTAGGGTTAGGGTTAGGGTTAGGGTTAGGGTTAGGGTTAGGGTTAGGGTTAGGGTTAGGGTTAGGGTTAGGGTTAGGGTTAGGGTTAGGGTTAGGGTTAGGGTTAGGGTTAGGGTTAGGGTTAGGGTTAGGGTTAGGGTTAGGGTTAGGGTTAGGGTTAGGGTTAGGGTTAGGGTTAGGGTTAGGGTTAGGGTTAGGGTTAGGGTTAGGGTTAGGGTTAGGGTTAGGGTTAGGGTTAGGGTTAGGGTTAGGGTTAGGGTTAGGGTTAGGGTTAGGGTTAGGGTTAGGGTTAGGGTTAGGGTTAGGGTTAGGGTTAGGGTTAGGGTTAGGGTTAGGGTTAGGGTTAGGGTTAGGGTTAGGGTTAGGGTTAGGGTTAGGGTTAGGGTTAGGGTTAGGGTTAGGGTTAGGGTTAGGGTTAGGGTTAGGGTTAGGGTTAGGGTTAGGGTTAGGGTTAGGGTTAGGGTTAGGGTTAGGGTTAGGGTTAGGGTTAGGGTTAGGGTTAGGGTTAGGGTTAGGGTTAGGGTTAGGGTTAGGGTTAGGGTTAGGGTTAGGGTTAGGGTTAGGGTTAGGGTTAGGGTTAGGGTTAGGGTTAGGGTTAGGGTTAGGGTTAGGGTTAGGGTTAGGGTTAGGGTTAGGGTTAGGGTTAGGGTTAGGGTTAGGGTTAGGGTTAGGGTTAGGGTTAGGGTTAGGGTTAGGGTTAGGGTTAGGGTTAGGGTTAGGGTTAGGGTTAGGGTTAGGGTTAGGGTTAGGGTTAGGGTTAGGGTTAGGGTTAGGGTTAGGGTTAGGGTTAGGGTTAGGGTTAGGGTTAGGGTTAGGGTTAGGGTTAGGGTTAGGGTTAGGGTTAGGGTTAGGGTTAGGGTTAGGGTTAGGGTTAGGGTTAGGGTTAGGGTTAGGGTTAGGGTTAGGGTTAGGGTTAGGGTTAGGGTTAGGGTTAGGGTTAGGGTTAGGGTTAGGGTTAGGGTTAGGGTTAGGGTTAGGGTTAGGGTTAGGGTTAGGGTTAGGGTTAGGGTTAGGGTTAGGGTTAGGGTTAGGGTTAGGGTTAGGGTTAGGGTTAGGGTTAGGGTTAGGGTTAGGGTTAGGGTTAGGGTTAGGGTTAGGGTTAGGGTTAGGGTTAGGGTTAGGGTTAGGGTTAGGGTTAGGGTTAGGGTTAGGGTTAGGGTTAGGGTTAGGGTTAGGGTTAGGGTTAGGGTTAGGGTTAGGGTTAGGGTTAGGGTTAGGGTTAGGGTTAGGGTTAGGGTTAGGGTTAGGGTTAGGGTTAGGGTTAGGGTTAGGGTTAGGGTTAGGGTTAGGGTTAGGGTTAGGGTTAGGGTTAGGGTTAGGGTTAGGGTTAGGGTTAGGGTTAGGGTTAGGGTTAGGGTTAGGGTTAGGGTTAGGGTTAGGGTTAGGGTTAGGGTTAGGGTTAGGGTTAGGGTTAGGGTTAGGGTTAGGGTTAGGGTTAGGGTTAGGGTTAGGGTTAGGGTTAGGGTTAGGGTTAGGGTTAGGGTTAGGGTTAGGGTTAGGGTTAGGGTTAGGGTTAGGGTTAGGGTTAGGGTTAGGGTTAGGGTTAGGGTTAGGGTTAGGGTTAGGGT